>NW_025763914.1:0-486661 GCF_020536065.1 Ogataea philodendri
CTTGAAGAGCAAGTCGGAACCCTGACCGTTTTGACCTAATCTGAGTATACCCTAGGTCATCACCCCGAGGATACGGTGTTATTCGATCGGGGATTTTCTTTTCATACTTCTTCCCGAATACTCAGACGCTGGTGGATGGTCGATTGTCAGAAATTCCGGGATCATGGGACCCGGAAGCCATAGCCATATCATGATGAGGGTGGCTTCATCCCCCACATGTGCAAACATACGGTGCTCCTATTTCAGAGTCGCTTATATCTGCGAGCAGCACAATTACTCACGCCAGTTCCGCATCTGGATCCATTGAGAGATTGGGAAAACGCGGACACCTACCTGTCCTGTGCCAATGACATCTCAAATACACCAGATACCCATTGCCCGTGCAACCAGTTCAGATCTCGCCCGTATGATGAGTACGAACGCGCTGCCCCCTTGCGAGGAGCCGCCTGGCCCGTTCCGCCTAATCTTGCGATTAATTGTACTAAACCTCAGAAACCTGAACCGTTGATAGGAATTGCCTTGATAGGGAATGAGCATAGGAACCATTGTGTGCAATTGCTCACGGCTGTCTCCCCTAGTGAAAGAGGAACCCGTTGATGGGGGAAAGATTTTTTTGGGCGGGCTATTCTTTTTAAGCGCTGGGTAACTACCAAGGCTGTGCAAAAGTATCCGTGTGCAGATCAGGTAGCAGGATGCATATTTGTCAATGAGCCTCAGTAGAATAGGGTTATTAGGTAGCCGGTACAAGATGGCAAAACTGGCCGAAGCGTTTTGGAGAAACACGGGGAGAACCAAGTGGGCCCCCCCACCTGGCGACGAGGAAATATTCGGGGATAAAAAAAATTATAGAAAAAATTTGTGTCAAGGTATTGTAAGCTCAAGTATCAGCATGTCTTCGAGAATCGAACAGGTTGCGCTCATAAGTCTTGAGCAGGGGTTTTTAAACACGGGGAATACGCATAGAGGGTCTAAATTGCTGATAAATGGACAATATGCGAAACTCGCGAGCTCTGAGCTAAAGGACATATTTCATGATCCGAGTATTTATTCGTCAATCCAGGAACTTGCAGCGGAATCATCTACGCCACGGCAAATAATCGACCAGGTTGTTGAGAAAAGTATTGAAATTTCAGCAGAGAAGTCGTTTTTGGCTGCAATAGTGCTACTCCAGCTGTTTGTGCAAACTAATTTCACCGGGCCCAAATTTCCACCGGCTGACCAGTTGGGCTGGATCAACGAGCTACAGACCACTAGTCCGAGCATAATAGACCTGTTGACACTTTCTGGTCAACAGCCAAATAGACTGGTCGACTGGCCGCTGTTGCTGGTACTATCACTCAGATACTTTGAAAAATTGACAAAATCCCCAATAAGTCTAGTTGGAGAAAACCAGAGAATCGAGCCAGAAACGGCAGTCAGCGAGTCCAAGATTGTGACATTGGCAGAGGACGATTACCAGGTTGCTGGAGCGTACTGGTGGAGATCAAGAGCGTTGCAGGTGCAACAATCCCTGTACCATGACGAGAATGCCATTTTGTCCACTCTCACCTTCTCTCTTCTTTCTCCCTCAGTGGTGACTGCTTTGGTGGACCAGACGAACCCAAACTTGGTAGTGAACCAGTACATTCTTGTTCTATACCATCTGGAGAAGGCGCGTTCGGCACTGAGCGCAAACGCAGACACACAGGCCACCGAGAGTTTATCCAAGGCCAGATCTACTTCTGGACTCGAATTTGTTCTTACTGGTTGCAAGGCCAAGCGGACCAAGTATCAGGAAAAGGCTGTTGCATCGCTGACTGTTCTTGCACGGTCGCAAGCCAGTTTGCTACGGACAGAGACCGACTCGAGCAATAATCCACAGGAGGTGGCACTGAACGACGACCTGTTTCTTGAGCGTCTTCAGTACGAGAATCTTGGCGACAACGAGGTCTTTGAGACTACGGGTGACGAGAAGCGAGTCAGAATAGACTACTCGAATTTGGACTACCACGAAGATCAGGAGGACAAGTTGCTACCAATTGCTCCGAAAGCAGAAGACATTCCAGCTTCGTTGCAGAACATTGACCCGAACTCGCAGCCTGCGCTTGCGGACCTGGACAACATCCAGCTTCTGCTGCGTCTGGAGACGATACGCGCAAACTCTCCCGCACGCAGTGCTCTGATCAACGAGGAGCTAACGGCGCTGGTGCAACGTGTGCTGTTTTCGCCGGCTGGAAGCGTCAACTGGCTGGTTTATTGCAACGCGCTTTGGCAGCGGTCGTTGCTCGAGTCCGACAAGGCAAAAACAGTCGAGCGTGGAGTGCTGCAACTGTACTCGCTGGTGGAAGAGCTGGGAGTTCATTCGGAGCAGACTGCACGGCTGTTCCCAAAGACCCAGGATGAGGAACAGTTTGCCGAGAAATTTGTGTCGCAAGACGTTTCTGACGAGCTTTCGCTGGTGAACTCTGTTAGAAACAGGTTTGTGTTCCAGCTTCCACTGAACCCGAAATGGAACCTGGACTCGAAACTGGCCGAGAAGCTGGTGGAGCTTGGGTCGCTGAAATCTGCTCTGGAGATCTACGAGCGGCTACATTTGTGGACAGACGCTGCTCTTTGTTACGGATCCATTGGAAACGAGTCCAAGGCCGAGGAGCTGGTGGTGAGGCAGCTGGACGAGTTCCCCAACGACGCCAGAGCGCTGAGTGTCCTTGGAGACATCCGGCAGGACCCTGCTCTGTGGGAGCAGGCGTGGAGCGTGAGCCGGTACGCGAACGCCAAACGGTCGCTTGCCAAGTACTACTACCAGAAACCCGTTGCCGAGCGCGACTACCAGACCATTATCGGCCACCAGTACGACTGTGTCAAGGCCAACCCGCTCAACTTTGAGAACTGGTACTTTTACGGGTGTCTTGGTCTGGAGACCAGCAGTTGGGAGCTGGCAGCCGAAGCGTTCACGCGGTGTGTTGCGTTGGACGAGACCAGCCGGTACTCGTGGTCGAACCTGGCGTCTGCGCTGCTGCGGCTCGACAAGATGAAAGAAGCGTTCACGGCGCTGCAACGGGCCGTCAGCTCGGGCGACACCGAGAAGTCTTCGTGGAAGATCTGGGAGAACTATTTGATTGTGGCGATCAAGCTGGGCCGCTGGGACGAGGTTCTCGTGGCCTCGCGCACGCTGCTCAATACGCGCAAGGAGCTGGACGGCGAAGGATCGTTGGACATTCCTGTGCTAGAGAAATTGGTGGAACTGCTGATTTCGGAGCCGTACAACGAGGACTCGCGGCAGACGCATTTCCAGAAGTCATGTGTGCAGTTTCTGACGCAGGAGGTGCCGTCTGTGGTGAACCACAACTCCAGGGTGTGGCGGGTTGTTGCCAAGGTGGATCTGTGGAGAAAGAAACCGTGGTTGGCGTTGGAGGACTACGAGAAGGCGTACCGGGCAGCCAGCAGTCGGCCGGAGCTCGTGATTGAACAGGAGGCATGGCAGGACGCTGTTGGTGCGTGCGAGGACCTGGTGGCTGCGTACGAGAACTTTGGCTCGCTACCGGGCAAGCACGGCGCCGGCGACGTGGTATGCAAGGACTGGAAGTTTAAAGCACGGTCTACGGTGCGGTCGTTGATGTCGAAGGGAAAAGTCTGGGAAGACACCGAGGAGTACAGCCGCCTGGAAGAGCTCAAGGAGGAGATGAAGGGTAAATAGATAGAAAATCAATTAATGTAGAAAAATGGTAGCAAGCGGAGCAGCTGCGTCGGGACAAACAATCAAGAGCTGGCGCTGTGGATCTTCTTCTTTCTGCGGCGGGTCTTTTCCTTGACGGGGGTTCTCTCCTTTTTGTAACCGACAGGGTCTTTCACGTGTCCGGCTACGGCGATCGAGTCGTAGTCGGTGATGGAAAGTATGAGCGTGAACTTGTTTCTGGCCAAAACCCACAGGTTGTACACAGATCCCGGCAGAACGTCCTCGTTGAACACCTTATCGAGGAACTTGAGCAGGTTGGCCACCGCCAGACGGCTGGCATCCGAGGACTCGACTCTTAGCCCCCACACAAAGATGTAGAAGATCAAAACGTAGAGAGAACCAAGGTTCTTGGCCTCTTTGCACAGCAGCCCGATCACCGCCAAATCGACGTGGGCCGCAAATAGAAGCAGCGGGTACTCGATGTAGCTGACCAGCGGGGTGATCGCCAGAGATAGCGGGTGCTTAGGGAACGCCTCGATGATGCAGTAGTTGGTGAGGTTGAGCAGCGAGTACGCGGCAAAAGGAAGGATCTTGAGCATGTTTGTTGGGGTTGTGAGCCACAGACACGAGTACACCAACAAATGGGTGTTCTCGGACTTGAGGATCTCTGTCAGCGGGACGGTTTGATAATCCATCTGGTGGGCCTTGATCGAGTCGGTGGGGGAGCTCACCAACAGGTCTGGGTCCAAAATGTGTCTTCTGTACACCACCAACGAGTAAGTGACAATCGAACCGGTCAACGACAAGTTGTACCACGGGATCTGGACAAAAATCCATGATTCAGGGGTGATGAACCTGAAAAAGTGCATCACTGCCCCCAAAAACGTGACAAAGTGAGAGAGTATCCATATGTATTGCAAGCTGTCATTTGGGAAGACACCCACGGCTTTACGTGCGATCTGTTTCCAAGGAACCAGCTGCGCGTATTGCCTGGCTTTTTCCACGACTCCGTTCTTCATAATAGCAAATCTTGGAGAGATTTTTGGTCCAGCGGGTGATTTATGGCGGGTAGAAATTAAGTAAGCCGCAAAGTGTCCCGGTATTTACAGGATGTTAGCACAACATAGAGACGGCCGTCTAGTCTTTCAAAAGCGGTGTCTGCTCGTCTGTTGGCTTTGTGTCGGATGGTTTCTTAGGAGCGTCCTTGGCATGATGGCCAATCAGTCCGCGCAACTTCTCGGGGATATCCTCGAACGCGAGGTCGTCGGTGGTCATTGTGACGCTTTCTCCCTTTGAAGCAAGTAGATCTTCCACGGTAATGTGGTCGTCGGAGAATATCTGGAGTTAGTGGCCAATGAATGAGTCAACTTACCTTTAAATGATCGGCTATCAAATGTCTATTCTTGCAGCCGGGACACTGAACCAGAACTGTTCCGGAGTTGTATGCCTGCTTGGACAGAATGTGCGACGACCGCTCGTTGCACTTCTTGCAGGTGAATGCAAGCATGAGCATTGGCTTGTCCATCTTGATTGACGATTGGAGCCTGGCAGGAGCCGCAATCGAAGGAACAGCCAGTCGTGGACGAGCACCCACTATCGAGACCGGTGGGTGTGCAACCGACAGGCCGCGCACGGCAAATAATCTTCCAAAGCGGGCAATTTTCAGCATGGCAACAACGGTGAGGAAAATATTTGAAATAATTTGCAAAAAAATTCTCAAATTATTATGATCTCTCGCTGGACTTTCGTTAGGCGGCTAGCCACCAAGGCAGAGCGCCAGATCGGCTCTATAGGCGAATTTCCACAACTGAACGACCAGCAGTTACTGGAGGCGATCGAAAATGACCCAGACATCGTCAACAACAAAAGTTGGCGAAGGTCGTACTATCACCAGCTGTCGCAGCTTACAGAAGCACTCGACGCCCGTTTCAAAGAGCAGCTCGACAAGAACATGCACAAGATCAAAAGTTATAACGACCGCATCAACACAACTATCGAGAGCCGTATCACGGTCGACATCACCAGAGACAAATTGCGGTTCGAGGATTTCTACCCCAACAAGGTTGTCTCGAAAGCCATCGCAAGCAAGCTAGGGTTCGTGACGACCACCGACTTCCAGAGACGGCTGTTTGCGTTGGCGACCGGGTTCATCAGCACCGTTGCTGTTGGCGAGCCGGGAACCGGGAAAACAAGCTCCTTGTTTGTGCACTCGCTTTTCCTCCGTCGAATGAATGCGCGAGGCGAGGGAATCAACTCGCTTTTGCTGGTGAATTCAGGACAGCAGGCAGCCAAACTCGAACACATGGCTCAGAAGATTTTCAGTGGAATCCTGGAACAAATACCGCGCCAGGGAGCATCGTACAAGGAAATGGCACAGTTTCTGTACAGAGCAGACGAAGCTACCGAAAAGAAACAGATCAACGCATTGATGGAGAATCCGTGTCCGCACGTGTTAGTGTCCACTCCCCAGAGACTGCTGGATCTTTTGTCGACGCGAGGTATGGACTTTCTCAAGGTCCAAAGTCTGGCATACATTGCAGTTGACGATATTGATCACATGATGGAAGTTTCGCTTCCAATTAGCAAGCAACGCAAGACACCGATAATCCAGTTGCTGGATTATGTTCTCAAATTGCAGGATTATAATCGGATCCATAACGAGCCGCATCCGCAGTTGGCGTTCACCACCACGTCGCCAACTCCAAGTGTTTTTCTAGACGAACTTCGCGAGAACACTCAATGGTTTGATTGGAGCAAGTTCCATGAAATGGGCAATTTCCAGGATACACAGATGGCCGCCACGAACCTTGTGCCGAAGAACGTGGTTTTCGGATGTGTACTGGTGCGCTCGCAGCTGAGCAAGAGCAAAAAATTGCGCACAGACTTGATCGATATGAAACCTCCGTTGTATCCCGAAAGAATGGACTGGGAATACGCAGCAACTGGCGAGCCGAAGTTTCTTGAATACTGGAAGCACAAACGGTCGCACATGAGCAAAGACATTGTTGATGGAGAACTGCAGGTGCTGATTTCCGGAGTTCTCAAGCTTTTCAAGAAGAAAAAGGACGATTACCCTGGCAGAGTCTTGATGGTCGTGTCCGATGAGACGAGTGTTTTGAAAACACAGAAGATGCTCGAGAAACTGAAAAGACCGGTGATTGTGTATAGCGGCCAGGACCTGGAAGACACCCCGAACAGCTGTTTGATAGTTGCCAACGGCAAGAGTGTGGCAGGAATCGGGTTCAAAAACATCAACACCATGATGGTTCTAGGTCTAGACGTGGTCAGGGATATTCACCGTTTTGTTCATCTTGCCGGACGGTTCAGAAACGCGGCTGGTTTGGTCAGTTCTGATCTGTATGGGGTCGTTGACGACGATAAATACCCGGTGAACAAGATGATTCTTCTTGCTCCAGATCTCGCGACGGGTAGCGAGGAAAGAAATCAGATCTCGCGTCTGAGTTTGCGCGGAGGCCTAGTTCAATGGACGCCGGTGGTGGGCATTCGCGAGAAATGAACATGTAAATATGTATAATAGTCGATAGAAAGATTAATTTTTCACGAGTCCTGGATACTCTGCTTCATTTTCTCCACAAGCTGTTTACGAGTTGGCGGTTTCTCTGGACGGTCGATCTCGATTTCGTCCATGTTCGACTGGGTGTCCTTCCAGACGAGCGATTGGATGGTTTGCTCAACCTGTTTGCACGTTTTTTCGATTTTTTCGATGGTTTCTGTGTCGTTTCTGATCTTTTCCTCGATTTTAAGGATCAACCCTTCTCTGGACTGATGCAAGCGGTAGCTGTTGAGCAGATGGTGGAGGTTGATCAGAATGATACGGATATGCTCGATTTTGGTCTGTGCAACGGTGGGGTTTTTCGCAAGGAGTCCGGTGAACTCGAGAAAGTTCAACAGTAGAGACTTTGTCATTTTCTTGAGCTCTTCAATACGGTCCTGCGTGAACGTTTCTTCTTCGACTCCCTTGGCCTCGTCGTACAACTGCTGGATTCCGGACTCCTCAAGCGTGATGAATTTGTCCTCAAAGTTCCAGATATCGCCGAACGACCGGTACTGGGGCTTGTTTGGGGGAAGAGGAGGAACAAGGAACTTTAGGTCTTTTGTGTCAGCAAGAACGGTTTCGGCATCAGCACCGTGCGATTGGCGGATCTCTTCCGCACGCTTGACGTTTTCGGCGGTAAAAAACTGCAAATACGGCGGAGGCGGCGGGTAAAGCGAAGATATCAAATCGGACATTATTGAAAAGAGAGTTTAAAAAACAAGTTGAATTTATAATTATTTTTTTCTCTTGTTTAAGATTGTTGCCTTCAGAAAATGGCCGACCAAATGGACGTTGATTTGCCCGCCCCCGCTGCTCAGCAGCAGAAGAAGAAGCGGTTCGAGGTGAAGAAGTGGACTGCCGTCGCGTTCTGGACCTGGGACCAGAACAACGAGACATGTGCCATTTGCAGAAACCATTTGATGGAACCGTGTATTGACTGCGGTAACAACCCTAACTTCGCGGCCAACTCGAGATCCGCCACACATATCAAGTGCCCGCGCGCGGTGGGGGTGTGCAACCACTCGTTCCACCTGCATTGCATCGACACATGGATCCAGAAGCGGAACTCGTGTCCGTTGGACAATTCGGACTGGGCCATCAAGGACGTGCTCAAAGATTAAGCCGAATGTTACGTCTATGTGAATTATACTTGCTCCACGGTCTGCACAGAGACCACCTTGTCTGACGGGTCGACATCGAACGAGTCGTACAGACTCGACCGTGGGTCCGGGTCCTCGATCGACCCGTACAACGTTTTCGAGTTGGGCGAGTCTGTTGATTTGCGCCACAGCTGCGCAGCCACGCCCACAGATCCGACAATATCCAGTACCAACACCGTCGCCATCCACGAGATCGAGTTAAATAGGTATACGAATTTCCAAGACGCGATAGTTGCCACCAACATCGCAAGTGTTTCTCCCAGAATCTGGTAGGGCAGTTCGCCCATGAAATAGACGTTGTAGCACTCGGCGAGCTTGGTGAGCACTACGACTCCGAAGCTGACGAGCTGGAGCGTGGGGTTTGCGTGGAAAGTGGGGGCATGCTCCGCGTGGAGGATGGGACTCGCGTTTGACGGAACAGGTGACACGGCGAGCAGCGCCGCCAGCACGGGCGCCGTCTGGGGCTTCATCTTGTGCAGGAACCCGCCGTGAGCGTTTGGGCTGGCTGTCTCGTAGATGGGCATCACCTCTTCCACCGTGCCCGGTCTCGCAGGGATGGAGCTCGGGGTGAAAACAAACCTGTTCCGGTGGGGCAGATAAAACTCGGATGTCTCGCTGGCGGTGCCACAACGGCGCTGCCCCCGCTGCAAGAACATCGAGAGCAAGATGACACCCAGCAACGCCCGCAACATCATAAGGGCGGCGTATTCAGGATCGGCCTGGTACACGGCGGAGATTATGTCGTTGGTGATGTCGAGAAACGAGCACGCCACGCACAGCAGGTTGGCCGGGTACGGCACGGTCCATATTCGCACGACAGGCGACACGGCAAACACGGCCGCGTTGACCAGTTGTGCAATCTCACGGAAAAGCATCTGGATAAACAATCTGGTGCTGACACATTTTTATTTAGGTGTGGCCATCATGAAATTTCTGTCAGATAAGCGTATCTCTTATCTTTTCGCATAATCGTGCATCCCCACCTAAATTGGTTGCCAATTTGCGATGCGTGTGGGAGACTCGCGTTCTGGCGATTGGCGGGTATTGGGAGGTGGATAATACTGCTGTAATTGGATGGTTGCGTTGTTTCTGTGCAGCAGATGTTTGCTACTTGGTTAGGAAACGATGTTAGCTTAGGTATCGTGTTTTTGGTGTCCATGTACAACCCGGCTAGGTTGCGGGGGGATCAAGCGTGTACGTCTCCCACCCATAACCGCTTCTGGTGTTTTGTGTGGTGCTCTCCCACATGTTCGACTGGTGGCTAGTGCATCTTCCAGAAAACACACCTCCGCCACGGGCGCCGGGTAACAAAAACTTTGCCTGTTTATATTTTTAATTACACTCTTCGCTGTTTATTGCCACCATGGATGAGACATTAATTCAGACCATCAACAAGCTCCAGGACGCTCTGGCCCCTCTGGGCTCTGGATCGACGTCTCCTGTTGATCTTCCGCAGATCACCGTTGTGGGGTCGCAGTCGTCGGGAAAGAGTTCCGTGCTGGAGAACATTGTTGGCCGGGAGTTCCTCCCACGAGGAACAGGAATCGTCACCAGACGTCCGCTGATCCTGCAATTGATCAACAAGCGTAACAATGCGGCCAAATCTGCGGCCAGCGACCTCATTGACATCCAAACCACCGACTCCCAAGGAAACAAGACAGAGAACAACGCGGATGAATGGGGAGAGTTTCTGCATCTACCGGGCAAGAAGTTCTACAACTTTGACGACATCCGTCAGGAGATCGTGAGAGAGACCGAAGCAAAGACGGGAAAAAACGCGGGTATTAGCTCGGTTCCTATCAATTTGCGGATCTATTCTCCACACGTTTTGACCTTGACGCTTGTTGATTTGCCGGGACTGACCAAAGTTCCTGTTGGAGACCAGCCGAAGGATATTGAGAAACAGATTCGTGAGATGATCATGAAGTTCATTTCGAAACCAAACGCGATCATTTTGGCCGTCAATGCTGCCAATCAGGATCTGGCCAATAGTGACGGTTTGAAGCTGGCCAGAGAGGTCGACCCTGAAGGACTCAGAACCATTGGTGTTTTGACCAAGGTCGATTTGATGGACCAAGGAACCGACGTTATTGACATTCTGGCAGGCAGAGTCATCCCATTGCGGTCCGGATACGTCCCGGTCATTAATAGAGGACAAAAGGATATTGAGAACCACAAGACCATCAGAGAGGCTCTGAACGACGAAAGAAGATTCTTCGAGAACCACCCATCCTATAGCAGCAAGGCTCACTACTGCGGTACGCCATACCTGGCCAAGAAGCTGAACGCCATTTTGCTCAACCATATCAGAACAACTTTGCCAGAGATCAAGGCCAGAATCGAGACCGCATTGAAGAAATACCAGCAGGAACTCGCTGCTCTGGGGCCGGAGATGGCAGAGACGCCTAGCTCGATCGTGCTCAGCGTGATCACCGACTTCTGCAACGACTACACTGGAATTTTGGACGGTCAAACCAAAGACATCTCTTCGAACGAGCTGAGCGGAGGTGCCAGAATCAGCTTTGTTTTCCACGAGATCTTTAAAAACGGAGTCTACGCTCTGGACCCATTCGACCAGATCAAGGACGCCGATATCAGAACCATCATGTACAACTCGTCTGGATCTGCTCCTTCTCTGTTTGTTGGCACGCAGGCTTTCGAGGTTCTGGTCAAACAACAGATCCATAGATTCCAGGACCCTTCGTTGAGATGTATCACGCTTGTTTTCGACGAACTGGTGCGTATTCTGTCCCAGATCCTTGCACAACCGGAGTATGCTAGATATCCAGGTTTGAAAGAGCAGATCTCCCAGATTTTCATCCAGTACCTAAGAGAGTCTGTGATTCCTACAAACGGGTTTGTGGAGGACATCATCAAGTCCGAGCAGACTTACATCAATACAGCACACCCTGACTTGCTCAAGGGATCTCAGGCATTGGCCATGGTGCAAGAAAAGATGCATCCAACTGTTCACGTTGATCCAAAGACCGGCAAGCCGCTGCCTAATCAGGCAGCCACCTCTGCGCCACCTGTTTCCGAGGAGGACAAGACTGGCTCCTTCTTTGGCGGGTTCTTCTCTTCAAAGAACAAAAAAAGATTGGCTGCCATGGAAGCTCCACCAAACATCTTGAAGGCCTCTGGCCAGATGACCGACCGTGAGCAACAGGAGACCGAGGTGATCAAGCTTTTGATCCAGTCGTACTTTGGAATTGTGAAGCGTACCGTTGCGGATCTTGTTCCAAAGGCGGTCATGTTGAAGCTGATCCAGCAGTCCAAGAACGACATCCAAAAGGTGCTATTGGAGAAACTTTACGGAAACAGGGACCTCGACTCGCTCGTTAAGGAGAACGAGATCACTGTTGCTAGAAGAAAGGAGTGCAAGAAGATGGTTGAGGTGCTCAGACACGCTTCCGAGATTGTGTCTACTGTTTAGATTTGGGTGTTCTGTGTGTGTTGCACACGACCCTTTTTTATAATGCAAGATATTTTTCCCAAAAAACTGAGTAAATTAAAGTGGCAAACGTTGGAGCTAAGAGATTTAGTTATCTGACACGGTATTTGGACACGGCGAGCCGCTGAGAGTAAAATTGATGTCCGCGATACGAATTGGCCGGGTTTTCCCCGCCAGAAATATGCCGTTTCTACGACGTGGTGCGGCATGTTTGTTTAACAGAGGGTTGGCTACAACGACCAAGATCTCTTCTTATAGACCCATTAGCATTCCCAGCAGCCGTATACTGCAGACTCTAATTCCCCGTGGACCGGTTTCTTTTGTTCGGTTCAATTCGTCGAAGAAATACAACGATAATGGAGATCGGGAATTGACCGACGAGGAGGCAGAAGAGCTGCTTTCGGAGCTGAAAAAGATCTGGAACAACAAGGAGCTCGACACAGAGACCATCAAGGAACAGTACAAGAAGATTTTCGACAAGTACGAGATCGGCGGGTTGATTTCTCCGTCGTCTTCAAAAATGATCAATACGATCTTGACAGACTCCTCGGCCACGAGGGCTGGCGAGAAAATGGAGAACGTTCAGAACTATCACAAGGCGTTGATGGACTACCATTTGGACAAGCAGGACAGGTTTGATTTCAAGGATAAAGAGAACGGGATGTTCAATAGCAAATTTGGGCCGTCCAACGGTCAAACTCCGCCGGGAATTCCTCCAGGGTCGCCGTTGCGGCCGGACGTGATGTTGTTGGTGTTTTCGATGGGACTGTTAACATTCTATGTTTTGTCACTCGAGTCCAACGAGAGAGAGATCACGTGGCAGGATTTCCGCACCTCGTTGTTGGACAAGGGGTATGTTGAGAAACTGATTGTGGTGAACAACAACCTTGTTCGTGTGATCATGAACGAGTTGGGGAAGAACCAGCCTGTTCATGATTCGAGAACCGAGTACTACTTCACAATTGGTTCTGTGCAGAATTTTGAGGAGAAGTTGAAACATGCACAGGAAGAAAACAACGTTCCTGAGGATTTGAGACTTCCTGTGATGTATGTTCAGAACGCTTCGTTTTTCAAAGCATTCTACAACATCTTGCCAACGCTGTTGTTGTTTGGATTCATTATTTGGTCGTCGAGAAAGCTGCTGAGTAGTTCTCAAGGACTTGGAAACGGACTGTTTGGCAACAACGCCAAGCAGTTCAAGAGATTCAATGCGGAAAAGAGCGTCAAGATCAAATTCGACGACGTGGCTGGATGCGACGAGGCCAAGGAGGAGATCATGGAGTTTGTCAAGTTTTTGAAGAGCCCAGAGAAGTACGAGCGTTTGGGAGCCAAGATCCCAAGAGGAGCCATTCTGACCGGTCCCCCAGGAACTGGTAAGACGATGCTGGCCAAGGCGACTGCTGGAGAGGCCGGTGTTCCGTTCTACAGTGTTTCTGGCTCGGAGTTTGTGGAGATGTTTGTTGGTGTTGGTGCTTCCAGAGTTCGGGAGCTGTTCAAGACTGCAAGAGAAAACGCACCTTCTATCATTTTCGTGGACGAGATCGACGCCATTGGAAAGTCGCGTTCCAAGGGCCGTGCTGCCGGTAGCAACGACGAGAGAGAAAACACGTTGAACCAGCTGTTGGTCGAGATGGATGGATTTTCCACGTCTGACTACGTTGTTGTTCTGGCCGGTACAAACAGAGCAGACGTTTTGGACTCTGCTTTGTTGAGACCAGGAAGATTCGACAGAAAGGTCTACTTGGACAACCCGGAGCTTTCTGGCCGTAAGGAGATCTTTGCTGTTCATCTGCGCAGTCTGAAGCTGAAGGACGATGTTGATCTTGAGGATCTGAAGGGACGACTGGCCACGATGACGCCTGGATTTTCCGGAGCAGACATCGCCAACTGCTGTAACGAGGCTGCGCTGATTGCTGCGCGTCACGGCGAGGCGTTTGTGGACGTTCACGACTTTGAACAGGCCATTGAGCGTGTGATTGCCGGTCTGGAGAAGAAGAGCAAGCTGTTGTCTCCGGACGAGAAGCGGATCGTTGCGTACCATGAGGCTGGCCATGCTATTTGCGGCTGGTTCCTGGAGTACGCCGATCCGTTGCTCAAGGTGTCGATTGTGCCTCGTGGGCAGGGAGCCTTGGGATATGCGCAGTATCTGCCACCGGACATTTATCTGTACAGCACACAGAAACTGCTGGATCGTATGACCATGACGCTTGGAGGAAGGGTGTCTGAGGAGCTGCACTTCAACTCTGTCACGAGCGGTGGATCTGACGATTTCGAGAAGGTGACGAATCTTGCGCAGAAGATGGTGTTGGAGTGCGGGATGTCTCCGAAAGTGGGGCTTGTGAACTACAACATTGACCGGGGCAACGACATGACCAAGCCGTTCAGCGACCG
Source organism: Ogataea philodendri (assembly GCF_020536065.1). Lineage (NCBI taxonomy): Eukaryota > Fungi > Ascomycota > Pichiomycetes > Pichiales > Pichiaceae > Ogataea > Ogataea philodendri. The sequence continues at coordinate 14,214 of NW_025763914.1, forward strand.
CACCTCGACGCTGATCGACTCGGAGATCCACCGGCTGGTGGAGGAGTGCTACGAGCGGTGCAAGAACCTCTTGACGGAGAAGAGCAAGGAGGTGGGGCTTGTTGCAGAGGAGCTGCTGGCCAAAGAGGTGATTACCAGAGAGGACATGATTCGGTTGCTGGGCAAGAGACCGTTTGCCAACAGAAACGACGCTTTTGACAAGTATCTTGCCGAGAAGGAGGAGCGCGGCGAGCAGGCCGCATCATAGTCAATAGCCAATTATATATATCACATCTGTCTATAGTATGCTAGAGGTTTGAGACTCTGTTTCTAGTAGTCGCCGTACAGGGCCACGTTGAAGCCGACTCCTGGCACGTTGGGCTGCGACGACAACGGCAGCTGGTAGTAGAGGTTGCAGTCTGCTGCGGAGCCGACCTTGTAGAGCAGGCCTATGGCGACGCCCGACCGCAGGCTGGACGCCTGGGCGAGCTGGGCCGGGTCCGAGGTGACCTGGCCCCCGTTGAGGTCGAAGTAGAGTCTCAATGGGTTTGTAGGCTTGACAAACAGCAATCTGGACAAAAGACGCACTTTGTAGGTGATGTACGAGGTTCCGCCAAAACGGCCCTGTTGCTGGCCCGGATAGCCCAGGGTTCCGTGGCCCAGCACGTCCAGATAGAACTTGTCGTGGTAATGGATGGTTTTTGACCGGGACAGGTTGATGATGTGGCCAAGACCGGCGGAAACGTCCAGGGTGAGATTGTTCTTGAGCACCGACCTGACCAGCTGGAGCGACGACTCCACTTTGACGAACTTCTCCGGGCTGGTGTTGGAGAGACCCGTGACCTCGTTTTTCAGTGACCATTGGAACCCGTTGACCGGGAGAGTGTTTTTGGACGAGGGAAGGAACTGGAGGTTTCCGGCCGCGAGCGAGAGCAGCAGGGATTCCTTGAGGTGGTCGCCCGCGTAGGTTTTGATCTCGTCGCTGGCCCCGTCCTTGACACGAAGCGTGGTACGTTTCACCAAAGAAACGGCCGCGGACGCGGACGCAGACAGGTTTGGCAGCAGTTTGATTTTCTCCATTCCAAACGTTCCAGAAGAGACCCACTGCTGGTCGGACTGGAACTTTGTGTCGTTGGAGCTGGAAACAAACCCGTTGGCAAATAGTCGCAGCGACGGGTCCACGAGAGGGGCCTTGTACAGCACGTTGAGCAGGCGCAGCGGGGCGTCCGGGACGAGGCTGGCAAGCGACGACACGTTGAGCAGCTCGGCGTTGCCGAAGGTGTTGTGGTTGAGGTAATTGAGCATCAACTGGTTGCCCTCTGGGGTGTAAACAGAGCCCAAGGTGGTGTGGGCGAGTTTTGCCGGGACGAGGTTGAAGTTGGCCGCGAGTCCCAACGGGGTGTCGGGCACGGACGGGTCGGGCACCACGGCCACCGACACGGTGTCGAAACAGTTGGTGAGCGCGAGGTTGGCCAACGAGGCCTGGCATCGCGTGGTGAGCTGGTTGACGGTGAGGTCTGCCGAATTGAGCAGCGGCGCCAACAGCTTGGAGAAGAAGTTGTCGGAGAACTGGTCGCCGCCGGCCACCGACACAGCCTTGAGGTTGACTCCTGCGGTGGCGTTGTTGAGGAGCACTTCTGACGGAGAAGACATGGAAAAACAAGAGAAAAAGATATTTTTGTGGGGGGTGTTTTATCAGCGACGCGGCGGGCTGGCGATGGGAACAGGTCGTGGGGGAGGAGATGGTAACACACTGTTGCTGTCGTATACTCTCCTCCTGGCACGTCTTTGTCTGCTGGCACATCTTTCTTGCTGGTACGCCTCCCTCTCGCATATGGTCTCCCCCACTAACTACTCTACGTCCTTCGGGACATTTGGTCAATCGAAAAAATACAGAGAAGATTAGCATGGCCCCTGCATAAGGATGACACGCTTTACAAAGAGATCTTTACGTTTTTTTTGCCTCTCGTTCATCCCGCCATCGCAAACACCTCTGTGCCCCCACTTTGGCGACCATCACCTCGTCCCAGTCGCAAATAACCCCATCGGGGCCCCCATTGGTGCAGGTCGTGCGTTCGGTTCCTAAAGAGCCCCCAAAATATTTTTCCTACTCTTTTCTTGTCTAATGGAGTCGTACCTCAAAAATGCGCCGCCGTTCCTCGTGCCGCCCATCAAATTGCCCGAGTTCGTCCAGGTCGACCCGGACAACCGCACAGACGCCAACAAGCACGAAATTGAGCCCAGAATCAACCTCTATTCAAAGTATTACGACAAGCTCAACAGAGATGGCTTGTTGTACGAACCCAACGCAGACTCCGCCACAGCAAGATACTACAAGCAGCACCATCTGTACACGCCACAGGTGCTCCAGGAGTCCATCACCCCGGACATGCCGCCATACACCACGCAAACCGAGCCGTTTGTGGGCTCCAGCAACCTGGTCAGGTTCCCAGACCTATTTGCGGGAGATCATGTGCCGTGCCTAATTCACCACTCAATTGCCCGACTCGGATACCGGGTCTGCATTTTCGGAGGTCTTGCCCGCATGGAGGACGACGAATACGAGCTGTATCTAAGAGACCTGACCAATGACTTCCAGGTCCCGGCTAGCAATATCCACATGGAGTTTGACTACGACTTGCCCGAACCGCTCTCGAAGAACAAACTCACGTGTCTGGCCATGAGACCCAACACAACGGTGTACATCTACAACGTCGAAACAAGCACAATGCTCCAGATGTGCGAGCTGGACGGCATCAACACGCCGCCGCCGCTACTTTGCTCCATGATGCAGCCTCTGAGTGCGCACCACTGGCTGTGCCACGCCGGGTTCGAGCTCGAGACCCACGTCCGCAAGGAGAACGGCCATGTGTACGTCACACGGAAAATCGTCCCGCAAACGTCGATGTGGATGTTCGATATCCGCACAAACACATTCACCAAATTAAGAGCCATTCTGGGCTCTGAGCTGTCCGAGTTTCTGCCGCAGTACATCCCGCGGTTCGGCCACGGGTGCCACGGAATCACGCTCGAACAGAACAATGCCATGGACGACCACGACAGTCGCAGATCAGACACCCGTATGGTCCATTCGCGGCCGGCAGTGGTGTTTGTCATGGGAGGATACAAGATGGACCCGGAAACCAACCGTTTCATCGCGCTCAACGACCTGTGGAAGTGTGAGATCTCCGTGGTCAACTCGCAGGGTACGTTCGACACCGCGTACGATTTCCAATTCTCAACCGAGATCATCTGCTCGCTGCTGGGGCGACCAGAATTTATAGACGACCGGTTCAGTTTCGAGTACTCCGCGGACGGCGAGTTTATTGGACCAAGCACCAAGAAGATGATCCGCGGTCTGTTCCGCCACGGTTTTGGCGCCCGGTGGCCCAGACCGCGCGGGTTCTTCTCGCTGAACCTTGTCAAGAGCCAGAATTTCTATAACCAGTTTGACGACGTCTCGTTCGACCTGTCTTCGCCCGTCTCGCGCATCTCCAGACAGCGCGAGGGCACAGTTTCCCCATCAACAGACACAGGCCGGTCGTCGCCGTTCATGGCGCCGCCCTACTCGTCGCCAGCCATCCGCGACAGAACTCTTGTGGTGTATGGGGGCTCCAGCACTGTCTATTTCAAACTCGTCTCCAATGACGGCAAGGAGCACGGCTACTACCGACACGAGATCCTCGGCGACATGTGGTGTTTCGACCTGATGTCCGAGTCCTGGAATTACGTCCCCACCGCGAAGCATTCGGACGGCCAGGCGCTCAAGATCTGCGGCCATGCTTCTGCGTGCGACGGCGAGACATTGATGGTTCTTGGCGGCCTGCGCGAGTACCAACTGCCGGATTCGCGACTGCTGCTCCAATGCGAAGACCCAGAGTCCGGCAAAGACCACTGGACCGTGGCCAGCTCCATTCTGGAGTCGCTGTCGGAACCGCCCGGTCGCGAAAGTGACAAACTGACGTTCAATTTCTACGTGCTCAACTTTGCCACCCGCAAATGGAAGTACGCACACACGAAACTCGTCAACCAGATCACAGACGTTGTGATGAGCCACTCGCTGATCAACGCCCACGCGCAGGCTGTGCAGATCGACTCAAAAGTGGTCATTGTTGGTGGAGACAGCCGTAAGCTGGGAGCAGACCATCGACTCGAGGCCGACGAGTGCCAGAACCAAACTTTTGGCGGGGTCTGCGACGTGCTGTCGCTGCTCATGAAATTCTAACATTACATTATCGTTACTCGTTATGTATCTGGCTGGCTACCATGCTGTCCACCATCGACGCATACTCGTCGCGCAAAGTCTGAGCGACGCGTCGATCCGCATCGTCAAGAGTATCCAGAAACTCGACATAATTACGTTTCTCAATGCCGTATCTCTCCACGAGCTCCGACATCTTGTTGAGCCACGCCATGTAGTCTGTCTGCGCAGAGATCCGAGAGTACAGCTGTCGAGACACGGCCTTGTTCACGGCAGTGTATTTTTGCGTCGATAGTCGCAGCCTTTTCAGCTTGTTCTTGAGAAGCAGGGCCTGGATCAGCGACTTGGACACAAACCCGAGTCGGAAAGGCACCTCGTCGCGCGCCGGTGGGGAAACAGGGTCTCCACGCAGCTTGTTGTGTTGCGCAAGGGCCTCTGTGGAAAGCTGGGTGGGGCCCTGTAACGAGGCAATTCGGCCTGCCCGCTTGGGCCGCTTGAACTTCTCCACTTCTCCCCCATCCTCTGTTTGGTGGCTGGTGCGTTTCCCGCCTTGCAGGGCATCCAGAGCCTGCCACGCAATATCCTCAGAGGTGACTGCTTGACGACGTCGTTGTTCGTCCACCAGGGCCACGTAATTGGGCTCCTCCACACGTGCGCGGATCCCGAGCTGTCTTTGGCGCCCGCTGCGGATCTGCGCTCGCACCCCTTGTAAAAAACTCGGCCCCCGCCTCCCCCCACGCGAAGGTAGCACCGAGTTCCTATCCTGCAATGAGTCGCACACAGGACAATGGTACTGCGCCGTGGCGCCCTCAAGAACCCCTAAACACCGCAGGTGGTAGCCGCTCGAACAGTCTTGGCATATCGCAAACCCGCCAGACCCGGACCGGTCGCACAAACAGCACAGCTGGTTCGTCAGGTGGGAATGCTGGTGCACGTGGTGCAAGGATGCACGACTGTCGATCTCGGGGTCCAAGGGCTCGGGCGACTGTTTCTTGGGTTCGACGTTTGAGGACTGGTATACCTCGCGGTTGGAGATGAGCTCGATGGCGGTGAAGGCGGCGCGGCATTGCGGGCACGAGTTTGCCTTCTTGGCCCATTCGTTGATGCAAAAGCCGTGGTAGTAGTGGTGGCACGGGACTGTGCGGGCGAGGTGCTGGGCGGAGCGGGTTTCCCGCACAATAGTCTGGGTCTGGTCGGGCAAGTCGTCCAGACAGATGGGACACAGGTCTGGTATGTCCATGGAAGAAGGCGTTAGAGGGCAAGGTTTGTGAATTATAATAATTTTTCCGACCTGATCAGGGCAGACGATCGACGCGGGGTGTGGAGACGGACGATTTCAGATTTTAGTTGTTTCTGCCGCGCAGGGATAATCTCGCACAAAAAAAAAGCGCGTGTCCGGATTATTGGGGTTTCGGGATGCGGCGAAAAGAAGCGTGTTGCATAGCTGGCTACCGTATGGAAAAACTGTGAATGTGACGTGAACTGAATTGATGTAATATACATAACATAACATGAGGTGGTAATTAGTCAGGAAGGGTATGTTCACTCAAAACCACACTGGTTAGGATACTGTCTATCGTCCAGTGGTTGAGGAATGATGCCCAAGCCCAAGAGTCTTTGGAAATCCCACTCGATGGTGTTTTCGGTCTTCCAGCACCAGAACACCCAGCCGGCGTTCTTGCCGTACAAGAACGAGTCCATCTGTGCCTCCACGTACTTTCTATAGTTGGCCACCACGTCGTCGGTGAAGTAGCTGTCGTCAGCCGTGTACAGCTGGTTGCACGAGCCGATATATTCTGTGTTGGAGAACGTGGCGTCGTATCTTGCTCCTCTGTTGGCGCCGTTGAGCCACTTGGCGCAGTCGGTGAGAGCAGCAGTCCACTCTCCGCACAAGCTCCAGTGGAACTCTGTGTTTTCGGACCAGCCCCAGCCACAGGCCGTCTTGACGTGCTCGTCGATCGTCTGCTGCAAAGAACCAACGTCAAACACCTGGTAATGGTGGTGGTCCACCACCACGTCCCAGGCATTGGGGTCCTGCTCGGTGTTGAGCACGTTGTCGAACGTGTGGTCTGGCAAGTACGCGTCGTGGATGATCACCGGAGCGTCGCCGTGGTTTCTCACGAGCTCGTAGCCCTTGTTGTAGAAGTCCACGAGCTCGTCAAAGTTGAGTTCCGAGCCCAACGGCTCGTTTAGCAGCTCGATGCCAATCACCACGTCCGCGTACTTGGAGCCGGCGTATTTCGTGGTGATCTGGTCCAGAATGTCCACGGTCAGGTCCACGTAGCCGGTGGTGTTTTGCCAGCTAATTTCTCCGCGACGGCCAGAGTTGTCGAACCCGTTCTGAGAGCCCGGAGCACCGTGCAGGTCAATCCAGGCCTTAAGTCCGTGGTTTCCACACCACTCCAAAGCCTTGTCCAGATACTCGACCTGGCCCTGAACGTATGGGTCGCCGTCCGCAAGCTGGAACGCCCAGTACCCAATAGGCAACCGCACAAAGTTGAGGCCAGCAGCGGCAATGTACTCGAAATCTGTTTCAGTTATCCACGTGGACCAGTGCTCTTGCAACCGGGACTCTGCCTCGTCCTTGCCAAGAGCCTGTGTGTAATGCCACTCGTCCACAGGCACTTCCGAGGTTTCGGAAGCGGCCTCGAACAAGGAGGGAGTGATGTAGGGCTCCAACACGAGCCATCCTCCGATGTTGACACCGTAGATCTTATCTGTTTGGTAGTTCCACCGGGAGTTTCTCTTGAGGAGGGTGAGAGGGCCGGCACTGGCCACCGCGAAAAGCGTGGAGGCGATCAGAGAAATAGTCGAAACCTTCATTAGTGTTTGAATTATACGAGCGAAGGGGCTACTTATATAGGATAGGAAAGAGAAGAATTCCAAATACGTTTTGGGCTGCAAAAGGTACGCCCTAATTCCGGATTTCGCAGGTGCAGATTTTGCGAAATTTAGAAACTTTGTAGACCCACAGGGACAGAAACGGGAGGCGAAATCTACGAAATAAGGCGGCGATGCAAGAGTTTGGTGATGTGCGCTGCAAAAGACGCAGTGCAAACCGCATTCGTTCGAGGAATGTTACCAGTTAGTTGGTTGCAATATGTCGGGAAACCTCCTTTAAACTGACACTTAATTGCGACTGTTGTTGTTTTCCCTAATGAGGAAAGATTACTTATTATAGACTTAATTAATCAGTTTCCAGATCCGGTACGTCAAACACCATCTAAAAATACAGAGCAGGGTGCCCACCAATGCGCGGGGGTTACCGAAACGGAAAAAGCTTGTTGATCTGTCCCCACCGTTTTGGGCAGTATGTCAACAAACCAAACCTCCATGTGAGTCTCGAGGTGCGATATCCCCTGCCCCCTGGCACCCCAAAGGGATCCGGAAACCGTCTGGATTTCATCCCACCGGGACGATGGGCCTATTTCGACGCGGACGCAGCGTCGGTCTGGCTTGCGGCAATGGCTCTTTTTAAAGCATCGAACGGACTACTTCTGAACGTTTTGTCCTTCAAAACCAGTCCGAACCGCTGGATCTCGCCCTTCTCCACTGCGCGCGCGCCGCGTTTGTGAGCGTTGGGCGTGTGGTCCAGCTTTGGCTTGTCGGGCACGTCCAGTGCGGTGGCGAGCTCCTCAAGTTTGGGCTTGAGCTGGTCACGAAGCTTGCGTTTCTGACGCCGTAACGACGACTTGGCCAGCACCTGTTTGACCGGCCTGGAATCACTCTTGCTGATCGCACCAGTCCCCCCTCGCACCCGTTTTTCCAACTTGGTTCTCAAACTCGTTCTTTTTCCCACAGCCATTACATAAAATTTTCGCTACTTTTTTTTTTCACCACTTATTTGCCATGTCCAAAGCTCTGGGATACACATTTGTTGGAGCCGCCGTTGCGACGGTTGGTTATTGCGTCTATTTCGACTACCAAAGAAGAAACAATCCGTCGTTCAGAAAGAAGATTGTCAGAAACAAGAAAAGAGCCGTTGAAAAGGCCAAGCAGGAGGCAGAGGCGGAGAAGAAGAACAAGCTCGAAGCTTTGAAGGAGAAGTTGAACCAATCGTTGGAGGAGGAACCGCTGCCTAAAGAGCCGGCCGAAAAGGAAAAGTTCTTCATGACCCAGGTCGCTGTTGGTGAACAATTAAGTGCTGTTGAAGGTAAAGACATCGAGGCTGCCATCCATTTCTACAAAGGTTTGGCTGTTTATCCTAACCCAACCGGAATCCTCGACATTTACCAAAGAACCATTCCAAAACACATCTACGAATTGATCATGATGCTCACTGCCATCCAGCCTCCAGCCAGTGTGATGAACGTTTTGCAAGATAGCATTCCGTCCTTGGACCAAGATTAGCTGTGATTTGAAACGTCCACTTGTTTATATCTAAGTAATATCTTTAGACTGTTGTGATTTGTTCCACCATTCGAGGATTTGCCATGTTTGGGCTTTGAACTCAGGCTCCAGCTTGGAAATCGCCCGGTTTTTGTACTCGCCCAGCTGGTCCTCTGCGGCAAACTCTTCGTCGCTCACGTTTAAACTTGCAACGTACGCAAGAAACTGGGCCGGGCCCAGATGCGAAAATACCCCGTGGCTTTCGTCTTCCGGCGCCAGCGCAACGTTCAGATCAACAAGGTCCTCGTTCCGCACCCCAACATACTCTCCCAACCGGTCCAGGTCCGTGTCTGCACCGCCCAGCCCGACGATCCGGCTGTTGAGCTTGTCCCAGTTCTCTTCCAGCTGTCGCGGCTTGGCCCGCGACTCCTGCTGCGCAAGACGCTCGTACTGCCGCCGTTTCTCCTCTACCTCCGCCACAATCGTAGCCACTTCCTTCTTCACCTCCTCGTCAAGCCCCAGCCCGTTCAGATCCAGCTCCAAATCGGGTCTGTCGTCCTTCACAAACCGTAGAAATCGCACAAACCGGTTGAACCACTCCAGAAACCCAGAAAACATCCCCTGGCCCTGCTGTTGGTCGCTCACATACAGCCGGTGCATGAAATCGTAAACGTCCTCCTGGTACTTGTCCTGCAACCCCATGAAACTGGCCACCACGTTCGACGAGAAATGGTTGTTCTGGAAATGCTCCGCCAGCTGGATCAGCTCGTTCATGTACCGGTGGAACACGGGCACATACAGGTGCATCTGGGCGCTCTTGAAAAGTCGGATCAACGGCTGGAAAAAGATCGCCAGCAGTTCTTTAATCAGATCGATCAGCTCGGGCTCGTCCCACAGCTCTTTTAGTGAGATCTTGTCGAGTTTGCGCAGCATCGTGCGGAAATACGAACTCGTGCTGGAATACACGTTGTTCTCCAACGTTTTTTCCTGTTTCAGTAGCTCCAGAAGCTCAATTAAAATCGAATCCTCAATCTTGGTGCTCAATCCGTTGTTGTTCAGTAAAAGACACGGGAAAATCCCAACTCCAGACCTCTGACTGGTCTTCTTCACCTGCAAAACCACATCGTCCGGCGCAGTGAAGTACTCGTCGATTTTCCGCAACAAGGCCGTGTATTTTGGACCCTTCTCGGCAACAACCTGTCTGATCTTATCGAGCTCTTTCTCGCATTTCTTGAGATCATCGTCCAAAACCCCGGAAAATATCACCTGCAGCAACGACCGACTCTTTTTGCCAAACCCAACAGGCATCTGGAAAGTGAACAGATCGATCAATCGCTTGACAATCTGCAACGGATTCGTAAACCGCAAAATCGTCGCAACCAGTCCGTACGGGAACAGATGGTGCAACCGTTTTATCAGTGTCAATGTCTCTCGAGAATTGTCGCTGCCAACAAACAGCTCGTAGATCGTGGATGCAACTTCGATCTGCACCAGCTGGATTAGCGACTGCAGCGGTTTCGAGAGCTCTTTGGTGCTGCTTTTGGTCTCCAACTGCCTGAAAACATACGCAAACCCGTCTGTCATCACCTCCTTCTTTAGTTGCTCCATTTGTGTCTCCAACTCGTTCACAGCGCGCACTGTTTCCTGCTGAAACTTGAAATGTTGCAACTCGGTGTAATAGTCCAGCTGTCTCCGTTGTTCTGCCTCGTGCTGTTCCTGAACAGTGAGCTCCACTGGCTCACGCGAAATGAACTCCAGGAACTCTTTGGACCTGCTCACCGGCTCGATCCACGCCAACGACCGTAAATATCCCCGTAATGCTATTCTCAAACTTTCTCTTGGAAACTCGTGCTCGTCCTCCTGAACCTCAACGCTCTTCTCCTCGTTGAACGAGCGACGTAGCGTGTTCAAAAACATCGTTTCCAACTGTCCAACATCAACAGCATCCTCTGTAACAGACTCCTTCTCGATATCGTTAACAGCAGGTAAGCTCACCTTTGCTTTCGTCTTAGACGGCAGGAACGGCAGATCCGACCCAGCAAACTGTTTGCCAATCAGCTTGTCAAACTCGGAAAACTGCGAGTACCTTCTCTTGACACACCACTGTGTTCCGTCCTCTTTTCGCACGCGAATGATGAAATTGTAGTAGCTGGACTCCGTGGAAGCAATGAAATATCTGGTTTTCTGCTCCTTTGCTGCCACCACCCCAATAACATTGATATCCAATCCGTTAACAAAGTGAAACTCGTCGTTCTGCTCAAATTTCAGCTCCCCCGCGGTAAGCTTGTTCATTTTCTTGTATGTATTTCTGTGTTCACTGGTGCTAAAGTATTCCTTGTCAGCTGTGCAATAAATAGCAGAATTGAACAGAACCAACAACAACGCCTGTAATTTGTAAACCATCAGTTTTCGCTTGCTCACCTCTCCTCTATCGTTGCTGCTGCTAATCTTCTTTGTTCTCCACATCTCCCAAAACACCTGGACTTTATTCCAGAACTCGTCTGGAGACTGAAGATGTTCTAGATGCATCTTGATGAACGGGAAAGTGACCAGGAACTCATTAAACACAAACCTAAGCAACGGAAACTCCGAATCGAAGTGTTCCTGGTACCCATCGGCCGCCAATTTGGCCAATTCGGGGGCCATCTCCGGCTTGCTGGAAGGATCATACATCTTGAACGGAGGCCCAAACCGTCGCAGTCCAAACGTATCCGTATAAGTCGGAGACAACTTGTTAAACTCCATGGTCAATTCCAAGTTGATTAACTCCTTTTTAAGGAAATGTTGCTCCATAGCAGATAACCGGGGTTCTGCCATGTTTGTATGTTTAATTAAACAAAATAAAATATATACATTATAGATTTTATTGTCTTGTCTGATGAATGGCTCCTTCTCCGTTAATACCATTCGCTGCGTCCAATCAATCTGCTCCAATGGCTCAGGAGCACCATTCCCGGAAAAGCTCGTGGGGGTCGATCAAGTCTAAGATCAAGCCGTCTGTGCGAGCCCGTTCCCGTGAACGACCCGTGTCATGGCTCTTGCCGCAACGGTTCACGTCGCCCTCGTTGAAATCGTCCGAGGGCTCTTTTGCAGACTCGCCCATATCAACGCCCAACTCGGCGCCGCCCTTGCGGTCGTTGAAATCAAACTCCTCCTCTCTGGAACAGCCCGAATTGCGCCAGGAGTCCTCCAGCTCAGTGGTGTCTGATAAATCGTCGGGTCAGCTGTCCAAGATGAAGCAGCGCACCAAATCCTTCCTCATATTCGACTTGCCCTCGAGCTCCTCAGAAAGCTCGTCCAAACCTGCCACCCCGTCCAACGTGAAATTCTCGCTGTCGCCAGACATCGACTCCGGCACCAGCACCTTGCTCACCGCCACAAGACCGTCCTATCGCAGATCGCACTCCATGAACGACGGCCCAGAAGACAAGGATTCCCCGCGCATACCGTCTACAGGCAATTCCGATCCGGTCACAGAGTCGCCAGACTCGGATAAAATCACAAGACAGCGTTCCAAGACTCTCAACGCTTTGGACCAGGAAAAGATCGATTTCACTCCCAGCATCCTCAACTCGCTTACGAGCTTCATGAAGAAACGAACACCTACCTCGCGAACGGCCTCGTCCACAAAACTCGAAGAGATGGCAGAACTAAGCACCGACGATCTTCCGCCAAAAGAAGAGTCGGAAACAGCCGCCCAGTATCTCGACAGAATCCTGGATCTCTATCCCGTCACCGCTCTGTGCAGCTCGTTGCTTACCCGAGACTCTGACTTCAACAGGTTGTGTGTGCGCGAGTACTTGGATCGATACTTCAACTTCGAGAACGAGCCAATAGATCTTTCTCTACGCAAGTTCCTCATGATCAACGAACTTCCTAAAGAAACACAGCAAATAGATAGGGTCATCTACGAGTTTGGCCGTCATTACTCTGCCCAGCACCAGAACGCAGTTGTGTCCCAGGATTATTGCTATGTTCTGACATATTCTCTTTTGATGCTGCACACAGACCGGTTCAACCAGAACAACAAGAGAAAGATGGCCAAGTACGAGTTTGTCGATAACCTGATTGTCACTCTTCAACAGGAAGAGGACTGGAATAAGTTTGGAGACCTGGCACGAGTTATCGTGAAAGCTATTCTGGAATACTACTACGATAACATCACATACGCACCGTTTGTGAACATCCAAAAAGACCAAAGCGACAAGGTTCTAGAGAGTCTCAACAACCACGCAATACCAATGCCGTATCCACTTGGTAATTTCTTGAACAACACTGTTTCTGCACCGGGTGCTGTGAATCTTACCAGAAAACGAAGCAGCACTTTCCGTTGGAACACGGCATTGATCGATCCGTACGACTACATCATTGGCAACACCATTGACAGTCTAAAGATCAATGCCAATCTGAGCGTCGAAAACCCGTTTGTTCTCACGTATGGTGAACCCAATCCTAACGATATTATAGGGTCTCAGATCAAGTCGGATAAACAGTATTTGGACGACCGGTTGTTGAATAAGTTTGTCACGGCATTGAAGAGTGACCACTGTTCGATGTTGCTCAAGATCGCCAATTCCAAGGCGGGTTTCCTAAACGGGCACAAAACAGAGCTGGTCAATTACGGAGACTACGACAAAGTTGGCGAAGAATATACAATTGCCCGAGTCTTTAAGATCGGGATGATCACCCGGCAGGAAACCAAGTTATTGTCAAACTATAAATCGTGGAAACGGTATTTCTGTGTGCTCACATCTGTTGGATTGTTGTTCTTCAAAAACGTTTCGTTGTTGAAGATGAAATACGTTGTGAACTCGAAAGGCGAGAAGAGCGTTGTTCTGGAGGAGAATCTTAACAACACGCCGTTGCTTGAATCGTTTGAGCCGAGCTTTGTGATTCCCAGCGGATCGTTTGCTATCAGGATGAAGAAGAACCTCAAACTTGATGATATGCTCAACGAGTGTCAATCGTCCCACTTGAGACATTGCACGTTCTATATCTATGGAAAGCATTCCAAAGACATGTATTTGGTGGACAACCAGTACGAGCTTGTTTCGTGGATCAACTCCATCAACTGTCTTTCTGCATTGGATCCTGTTACGTTGTCGATAGAGAAACTTGACTTGCCGTATGAAGACGAGGTGATCAGAGAAGTGATCAGTTTGAAAGTGCTAACCATTCAAGAACGGCTGGAGAAACTGAAACAGTCCATCGAGACGTGTAAAGCTGTACTGGAGGACTATTTTGTGATGATGAACAGAATCTCCGTTTTGACACCGTTCCAGGCCAAGACCCGCGAGACATTGGCCTCTGCCATCAAGTTGTTCGAGGTGAAGATCGAGTGGACCTGGTTTGAGATTTCGAGAAACTCCATGTTCACGGAAATCATCGAGCGTGTCCACGAACAGCTTACAAACGCCGACGCGGACTCGGACGACGAGGAGTTTGTTACTGCCATTGATATTTTGGAAGACTGAATGTCAAATTCACTTGCCGATCCGTTTACGCTCGAAGAACATGTCGGACCGCGAAGACCCCACATTTACCACCTTGGGACACCCGTCTCTGTCCTTTTCGAGCGTCACACACTCGCGACAGTAGTACGCGTCGCTGATGCCGGGAAGGCCGCAAATGATACACTTTTCACGAGAAGACCCAAAAGCACAGTCATCGCACACCCGCACCTGTTTGGAGGCGTTCACGAACGAGTCGCACGCGGGACATTTGCCGTCGCACTTCTCGCATAGTTTCCCGACGGTTGTTCCCGGCTGTTTCAAACACAGAACAAGATCCAACTGGTGGCGGGACATTTACCAAGATATTTATTAAAATTAGATTATTTTTCACCACTCCACACCAAGCACAGCCGTGAAAAACTGGAAATTCAAATTACCCCAGACTAGTTCAGTTGTTGCCAATGTTAAGGAAAATACTCTTGGACTGGGTGTAGAGGTCGATACCGCTTTCGCCGAGCTCTCTGCCAATTCCAGACATCTTGAATCCACCGAACGGAACTTTGCAACTCTCGTCGTTGGACGAGTTGATGTACACAGAGCCGGCTTCGAGCTGCTCAGCAACACGATGGGCTCTATGGAAGTCCTTGGAGAACACCATCGCGGCGAGACCGTAGATGGTATCGTTGGCGTTCTTGACGGCCTCTTCTTCGGTTTGGAACTTGGAAACTGCAACCACAGGGCCAAAGATCTCTTCTCTGACGATCTTCATATCCTGGTTGCAATCGGCAAACACCGTTGGTTGGATGAAATACCCGGCCTTCTGGACAACTGGTTCGTCTCCCAGAACAACCCTGGCACCTTCCTTCTTGCCTGACTCGATGTATCCCTTGATCTTGTCAAACTGGCCCTTGGAAATGACCGGACCCATGGTTGTTTCGGAGTCGAACGGATCACCGATCTTCCACTCATCCAAAATGGCCTGGCGGAACAGCCCGAGGAACTTCTCATAGACACTGTCCTGGACCAGGATTCTGGAGTTGGCGGTGCAGTTTTGGCCCGAGTTGTACATAACTCCGAAGGAAGCCCATTTGGCAGCTTTTTCCAAATCGGCATCTTCAAAAACCACCAATGGCGATTTACCACCGCATTCCAACGAAACGTTCTTCAAATTAGCCGAGGCACTTTGCATGATTTTTGCGCCCGTTGCAGTCGACCCAGTGAACGCCACTTTATCCAGGTCGGGGTGACTAGCCAATCTCTGGCCAGCAACGGCACCGAAGCCACTGATGACGTTAAAAACTCCTGCAGGGAAGCCTGCTTCCTTGACGTACTGCGCAAATAGCAGCAACGACAGTGGTGTGAGTTCACTGGACTTGATTACTAAGGGGCACCCGCACGCCAAAGCGGGGCAGAACTTCCATCCAGACATGGACAACGGGTAGTTCCATGGAACGATCTGGCCAACCACCAAAGGATATCTCCTGGTGATGGCTAGTCTGTTGTCGCTTAAAGGAATGGTTTTGCCGTGGATCTTATCTGCCCAGCCTGCACAGTAACGCAGGTACTCCACCACACTGAGGATGTCTGGTTTTGCGTTGGACTCGAACGGCTTGCCCGAATCCATCGCCTCCACCTTAGCCACCAAGTCGGCGTTTTTTTCCAGCAGGTCGGCCAGTTTGTGCATTTTCAGCGCCCTCTCCTCACCTGGCACTTGCAACCAGCTCTGATAAACGCCCCTCGCAGCGGCAACTGCCTGATCCACCTCTTTTTCGCCAGCTGCGTACACAGACACAATTGGCTTTTCTGTGGCTGGGTCAATTGTCTCCAGCTGCGAGTCTGAAGACACCCACTCATTGTTGATGAACAGACCAATAGGCTGTTGGTATTTTTCGCCAGTTGGCAACGACACTTCCTTGAATAAAGACATTACAAATTGAAAATTGCCAACATTGTCTTTTTTACTCGTTCAGGAAATTCCCGAGCAAATCTAATCGATTCAAAATGGTATTTAAACCGGGTACCAAACCAGTTTTTTTCGTTGCTGCTGAAATATCCACTATGGCTTCGATTTCCACAAAAACCCAAAAGCTTAACACCGGCGCCTCGATTCCTTCCATTGCCCTTGGATGCTGGCAATCCTCTCCTGAGGACACCTACGCTTCTGTGTTGCACGCCTTGAAGGTTGGCTACAGACACATTGACACTGCCCATGTTTACCAGAACGAGGCAGACGTTGGCCGTGCCATTAGAGACTCTGGTGTGCCAAGAGAGTCTATTTTCGTCACCACTAAGGTGTGGAACACCAACCAAAGAGACCCAGCTTCTGCTTTGGACGGCTCTTTGAAAAGACTTGGTCTGGACTACGTCGACCTGTACCTGATGCACTGGCCTGTTCCATTCGTCAAGCCTGCTGCCGACGCCAAGGAACAGTTCTTCGTCAAGGACCCTAACGACCCAGACAAGTTCTACAACGACAGAGAGTGGGACTACATCAAGACCTGGGAGCTGATGCAGAAGCTACCAAAGGAGAAGACCAGAGCCATTGGTGTTTCCAACGTTTCAAAAACCAACCTCAAGGCCCTGCTTGCTGCCCCAACCACCAAGATCGTTCCTGCTGCCAACCAGATCGAGCTGCACCCATACTACCCACGTTTCGAGCTGTTGGCCTACTGCAAGGAGCAGGGCATCGTCGTCGAGGCCTACTCTCCATTGGGAAGCGCTCAGTCCTCTCTGCTCAAGGACCCTCAATTGACTGCTCTCTCTGAGAAGAAGGGTATCTCGCCAGCCACCTTGTTGATCTCTTGGGGCCTGCAAAGAGACACCGTTGTGCTGCCAAAGAGTGTGACTCCATCAAGAATCGAGTCCAACCTTAAGGCTGTCGAGCTCGACGAAGAGTCTATCAAGGTCCTTGACAACCTCCACAAGACCACCAGCGGTAGAATCGTCGCCAGAGACTGGGGTGTTCCTGTCTACAACGACCCAGAGGACGTTCCTCCTCTCAAGAAATAGATATGTTAGAGAATTGATATCGGTCTATATTAGTTTATACACTAGCTCCGCTCTGTGTCTCTGAGCTCCACATAGTTCAGGTAATACTTTTTGGTCCACTGTCTCATTTGCTTGCCGTAGATCAAGAACGGAATCACAAACGCAAACGTGCCAATGTCGATCACCGCAAGCATCACGTAAGTGCGGACGTTTCCCAGAGCGTCGATCAAAGGAGAGCAGACAAACGTGAAAATACACCCAATCATGTTGTTGATGAAGGCAACCGCAAGCATTCCTTCCAGAACCATTTCTGGATACGCATCCATCAGATACGCCATGGCAGTGTCTCCGGCCGTAGCAAACCCAAATCCTATGAATCCAAGCCCAATTGTGTATGTGATCTTCCAGCTCCACTCTTTCTCGGTGCCGATACCAAAGATCAGCAGTCCCAGTGGCGACAGAATGGCAGCAGGAAACACAAACCAGAGTCTGAACTCTGCCTCTTGGATTCCGCCGTTTCTCTTGGCCTTCCAGATGACAAACCAATCAGAAAAATATCCGGCGTAGATACATCCAACCAGAGCTCCAATAACACACGGCAGGTTCATCAAAGCAACTCCCGTGTTGGAGTAGTTCCATGGAGGGTCGTAGTATTGGTCGTCCTCGGTGGTTAAATAGAATGTCAAAAAAGCGTCTTGTAGACCCCACAGCAGTCCCGAAAGCAGAACCGGAGGGAACCAGAACACACGCAGCATCAAAATCAGCCGCTGGAAGTATTGTCTGATACCGAAGCCGACCAAAGAAGCAGAAGGAGTGATTAGCTGCACTCTTTTCCAGTAAGATTTTCTTGGCTCGCCGGCGCCGGTGCCATACACTCCTCCAACCTCAAGCACCTCCGATCTTTCTGCAGACTGCGTGTCTGCATTTTTCTCGTCATACTTGACGTTGAGCGTCTTTTCTTTCGAGTCGATCTGTCCAATGTAGCTGGATCTGTCGAAATAGGTTTCGTATTGCGTCAGAAACATCACAGCCAGCAAACCACCCGAGATGATCACAGCAACCCATCCCACCCAACGGAAGGTGGTGTATTGAACAATAAATCCGGCAATAAGCGGGCCCAGATACGTTCCAACAGAGGTTGCCAAGATATACACTGTCAAGACTCCTCCCAGTTGATGCGAAAAATACATGTCTGACAACGAAAGCTGGACCTGGGCCTCGGCACAAGCCTCAGAGGCGCCCACAAACAACTGCGACCAGATTGTATCACTCGTATCTTTGCTCAAAGCGAACCATACAGCACCAACAAGACCAAGAATAATACAGATCACGTAACTGATTTTGCGGCCATAAAGCGAGGAAAAGGGTCCCAAAATCACAGTGGTCAGTCCGATAGATGCAAACAGAACACCAGCTCCTGTGTTCATGGAGTCGTACGAAATACCATAGATCTCGTTTAAAGAGTCTTGCGTAGATCCAGCGTCGTTGGATGTAGCAGCAGTGAAACCAGTGATAAAGGCCAGCAGTGCAAACTGGTACATCTTGGTCCATGTTCCCCAGTTAAGCGGGTCGTTTGGAGAGTCTGACGGTTGAGGATACAAAACAATACCATCTTCAGTAGTCTTGATTCCTGCGTTGTCTGGGTCCGTTGCTTTTGTGCGATCGACCTGGTGCAAAAGCACGTTGATGGTCCCGGGAATAAAGTCCGCGTGGTACTTGTCGGTGTACTGATCCATAGTGCGAAAAACGGCTCAACTTCCAGTGCAGCACAAACAAGTACTTTTATCTCAAAGACATCTAAAATTTGTTGGTGCCCCCACTACTTTTTTCCGCAACGAGATGCCCACTGCGCGGCTAGATAAGGAAACCCGTGCACCACCAGCCTGCCCCTATTGCAAAATTGGGGGTTTCTATGGCAAGTCGGCGCTTAGCATCACGTGACCTGCCAAGCCGGCTCGGTTTTTTTGTCGCAGTGCTCCCCACGCTCGTCATTTTACGTAATCCAGCAGCCGACTGGCGATGGCTTTAAGCTGTGAGAAGCCACATAACTGTCCCTGATTAAATTTGCCACTATGTCGATTGCTCCTAGATTTGCCCATTCCCACGTTCTGTCTCCGGTTTCCAGCTCCTCCAACTCGATCAAGAGCGCTGTCCAGCTGTTTCTGGACTACAATTGCCCTTTTTCCAAAAAGCTGTTCAACAAGATAAATACCGAGGTTATTCCATTGCTCGAGAAAAAGCACATTGCCGACAAGTTCGACTTTGTTTTCTTCAACGTGATCCAGCCATGGCACTATGTTGGTTCTGGTGCCTACCACGAGGTCGCTTTGGCCGTTGCCAAGCTGTACCCAGATCAATTCTGGAAGTTCTCGGAGATTCTGTTTGACAACCGGATTGACGACTCCGTCACTTTCAACAAGACCCAAAAGGAGGTTGTTGGACTGGCAATTGACCTTGCTGTCAAGTCTCTGGAAGGAGTCGACTCCAAGAAGCTCTGGGAGCTGCTGACCCCGGCCCCTGATAAGGGTAACGGTCTGCAGAAGGACAACAAGTACTTCACCAGATACCAGCGGACTGTGGGTGTTCACACCACTCCAACGGTTCTCGTTGACGGTATCACGTTCGGAAACATCGAGAGTTCCACCCCTGCGGAGGAGATTGTCAAAATCCTGGAAGAACTCTTGGACTAGATTATGTCAGCCGTATGATTTATAGTACTGAACCGATTTTTTCTTCTTTCAGAACACGCCCAGATCCCAGCGGGGGCGATCGTATACGCAACCATGTGGAATAGCCGTGCAGCAAGATTGCTACTGTGCACGTTTAGCGCAGGAACCATGACAGGGAAGGTTTCTTGCTGGGTTTGAAACGTACCACACCTCGCACCGTGTCTAGCGGACCCTATTGTGTTCCAGATGTGGCAAGTCCCAAACAATACCCGCTGCGAACGCGTCGCACATGAATTAGTTTTCTCTTAAATCACCTGCCGTTTCTTCGTTCTGACTGCCAACAGCTCTTTGCACGATGAAACAGGAGCTTCTTCCGCCAGCCACGATTATCAGTCCCATTAACAAGAGCTTTGAGCTCAAAACGCCTCCTCATTCTGTGTTAAGACATGGCTCTTTGAAACCCAACGACGCGCGCTCCTGCCTGAGAGCAAACGGGCTTTTGTCTCCTGAGTTTTCGTCTCCTCAGCTGAAACGCGACGCCAGCGACGAAAGTGACGAGCCCAGCGTTGATCAAAGCGACGACGATTATGAGGAGCCGGGATATTCCAAGAAACGCAAGCTACATTCCTCGCCCCCTCCTGCTCCAAAATTCAACGAGCCCGAACCCAACGGCAAGAGCCGGTCCGCCACCAAGTCCAGAAGACTTAAGGGTCCTCAGAATATCGAGATACCTCTTCCTGAAGACATGCCTCCGGTCATTTTCGACTCGATGGAGAAGCCTCCTTTCTCGTACGCCTCATTAATTGGAATGGCCATCCTGCGAGCTCCTGGTCGCAAACTCACCTTATCTCAGATATACCAGTGGATTTCAGATAATTTCAAGTATTACAAGAAGGGAGAAGTCGGTTGGCAGAACTCCATCAGACATAACTTGTCTTTGAACAAGTCGTTTGCGAAAACCGAAAAGTCCAAGGACGGCAAAGGCCATTTTTGGAAGATCGTGGACGGGTTTGAATACCAGTTCTGCAACATCAAGAACTTCGAAAAGATGATGGCTGCTGGAAAACTCAAGAGATCCAGAGACCAACCGTCGCTGGCCACCAAGTCTTTGTCATATACCCCTGCTCAAAGCCAAACTGGCCAGTCGTTGGAAGCACCTTTGAAAAGAGCCAACACCGAGCCTTTTGGCCTCGATTTCGACCATTCTCATCAGAACATGGTTCTGGGCTCCATTCCGGAACTCACAGCACCTGCCTCCTCCTGGACGTCCTCTGCCGCGGGCGATAATATAGTGTTCAAGGAGTTGCAACCCAATCCAGACCAATTTTTGGAGTCGCCAGGAGGCCCTATTTTTGCTGCGCGGTCTCTCCCGTTCACCTCCTCGTTCAGCTGCAAGTCGACGCTGGAGCTTTCGCCGATCAAATCGGGAGAAACCGGCCCGCTACTCGAGCCTCTTACGCCTAAACAGAACGGCTCGCTCAACACGCTACAGAAATCTCAATACCAGTACGACCAGCTGCTGCTTTCCAAGTTCAAATCGCCCACCAGCGTGCTCAAGACGCCGAACTTCGCTCCTTCCAAGAAATTGTGGACATCGCCGTCCTACTTGGATGACTTCTACACTTCGCCGAGCGCTGGACGCGGCGTGGACGACGAAAACTTGTACGGGTCTCCGGTGGCTCCTGTCAAGAAACGCAAGACAGGCACCCCTGCCCGGTACTCCACCAACGAGATCTTCGGCATCGACATCTGTAAGATCCATCATGACGATTGACTACGGTACGGGTCTTTGTAATGTTAGCGTATGTATATTAGTTTGATTCACCTATTTATCTTTTTTCACTGTTCCGGTGTACAAGCTGCGGGTTTTCCTCGTATTCGCTCTTGGTCAGCCACATTTGCTTGAACACACTTAGACTTGCCAATATCGACCCGCCCATGAAACAGTTTGTGCGTCGTTCGGGCGACGCGTAGATGCGCAGTTGCAAGTCGGGGTCTTCGTGCTTCATTTCCTCGAGTATTCTCACTCCAAAGTTCTTGAACATCGTCGAGCCGCCCGCGAGGATGATGTTCTCAAACAGCTGCGGTCTGAGGTCGTAGTTGGTTTTCCGCACAGAGTTGATTAGCACCTGGTGGATCGGCAGCTCTTCTATTCCAAACTTTTCTGGCTGGTAATACTGTTCTGTGCACTGGGACAACGCCGTGCTGGACACGTTGACCACCTTGCCATCCGGCAGTCGGAACTGTTTTGTTTCGCTCGCAAGAGGCGGCTCCTTCAGCTGTTTGTCCAGAATGTTGGGGTTGACGTAGCACAAACGCTCCTTTAGGCTGCGCACAAGCTCGAACTCGGACGACGAGGACAAAAAATAGCCGTTTTTCATCAGTTCCAGCTGCATCTGCTGTGTGATGTCCCGTCCGCCAAAGTTGAGTCGTTTGATCGTTCCTGGAACAGAGAATCCTTCGTAGATCGGAACCACCGTGGTGACACCGTCTCCAGAGTCCAGAACAACGCCCGTTGTTTTGCCCAGCGAGTACAACGACAGCACCGCGGGCATCGCCACGTACAGTGCTGGAAAGTTGAACGTTTCAAAGATCAATTCCGCCAATTGATCGCGGTTCTTGGCCGGGTTCAAAGGATGCTCTGTGATGAGCAACGGATGCTGGTCTGTCTTGACCTCGAGCTCCTGCACGACCTGGCCCCAAACGGCCTCGAGCGACTCCCAGTCGTCCACCATGCCGTTTTTCATCGGATACTTGAGTTTCAGCAGCCCACGAAGCTGCTGTGCACGCGACCCGATGAAAGTGTCTGTTGGAGACACGGCAGAAGGCATCACTCGGTCGTACTTTGGACGACCCACCAGGTTCGAGTAATTGATCTTGGGCTTTTCGTCGCCCGCAAACCCGGCACGAATGGTCCCCGACCCGTTATCAAAGACTATGGGCTGGTTATAGATGGACTCCATGCCAAAAGGTAAATAAAAGAAAATTATTTCAAAGATTAAATCTATATGCAATAGTATCTATCACCAAAATCGCCGAGTCCCGGAACAACAAACTTCTTCTCGTTCAACCCGTCGTCGATCATTCCTGTAATGACCTTGATTTTTGGATACTTAGACTTGAACACCTCGATACCTTCTGGACTAGCCAGAACGTTCAAAAATAAAATTCTCTCTTCCTTGACACCCTTTTGCAACAGAACGTCCACGGCCATCGACGCAGATCCGCCCGTGGCAAGCAGAGGGTCCAGCAGGAAAACGTATCTTTCTGGAATATCTTCAGGAAGCTTGACGTAAAACAACTTCGGAGTAGCTGTTTCCTCATCTCTTTGGATAAGAATCTTTCCTAATCTGACAGATCTACAACAGTCTCTCAAACCTTGTTCCATACTCTCGCCCGCTCTGATGATAGAAACTCCACAGATCTTACCCAGGAACTTGTGGCCGTCGTAGGAAATTCCCAACGGAGTTTTAATCTGGCATGGCTCAACAGGCAGCTGGTTCAAGCCTTCCTCGACCAAAAGTCTGATGATCCGGTCAGAGTAAAACACAAAGTCGCCTCTTTGAGTGTTCTTGTCTCTGATGATCGAATACAGACACTTTAATTGGTTGGTTTGAGGAAGTGAGATAACATTATCGTACTTGGACATTTTTTGTAGATAAAGAAAAGTTCGAAAACTAATTTCCGACGGTTATCTTATAGAAAATTCAAACTCATCTCGTAACCAATTTTTTGGCGGATCGCAAGCAATCGATTTTGGAAATCGTATCCGGGCGTCTTCTTACTGCACAGTTCTTGGCCCTGCCGCAGCACCTCGGGCGTTAATTCTTTTTCGAATTGGTTCAGAACTCGGATGAATTCTACCAGCTCGTCCACGCTGAGCAGCCGCTTGCCGAGGTACGGCTCTAGCAGCATGATAAGTCCCATTTTGTAGTGTTTTGGCAAATAGGTGAAATCAAACAGCTGGAACAACGGCTTGAACTTGACAGTATCCTTTTGTTGCAAAAACTGGTCCAAAACAGCCAATGGACTCACAGCCTGGCGCAGAGCAGGCTCCAAAATCTCGTTCGACCGGATCTTGGCCGTCAACGTGCTGTCCTGTAGATCGCCAACCAGCAGTTTCTCAAAAATGCTCCACACAAGCTGTGTCAGCTTCACATAGTCCCCAGCCTCGGTGTAGCAGTATAATGCCTCGTAAAGATACCCGATAGCAGCAAGCTTGGACCCTTGAATGAGGTATATCTTGACGGCCGTTTGACGCAGCTTCAGTTTCGCACAGATCGACAAACACCACTCAAAGTCGTCGTTGTTAGTGATCTGGTACCGTGGAAGCAACTCGGAAACAACTTCTCTAGAGTTGGAGTTGTTCACCATGATCAAGATACCTATACCGATCGGGAACAGCTCGCGGTGCGTCAAGTACGAGAACGCCAGGTCCTCGAGCATCTGGTCGATTGTCGCACTCAGTGTTGCCTCTGTGAAGGAAATAACCGAAAGATAACCTTTAAGTAGTCCGGCAGAAACCATAAGCACAGAAGTAAAGGTGGCAATCGACTTATCCAGCATTTCTATCGATGTAATCACAGACAACATTTTTCCTTGCAACAGCTCGATGCACATGGTTTCCCAGGACTGGACTGTCTCTGGAGGGTGCCTGTCTATGGAAACTTGCATGTATTCGTCCAGCAGTTCTAACGATGGTAGCTGGTACAAGTAGTGGGCAAATAGAGCCTCATACCACGTATCTGCAGCGTCCAGGATAGCCGAGGAGGATGCAGAAGTGATATTGAGCAGTTCCTGGATCTCTGCAGCAATTCCAGCCTCAACAAAACTTGTGGAAGCTGCCCGTTCACGTAACTGCACCATTGATTGTTTCCAGATAAGAAACTCTTTAGCGTCCGCAGAGAATCTTAGCATGTCATAGGTTTCCAGTAGTTTTTTGAAGTCTGTGATAATATTGAACAGGTTGAGGTCTTCTGTTTTCAAGTTCTTCCAATTGCTCTGGTCAAGAGCATCCAATGATTCCTTGAACAATCCGCGTAGCAGGAGTTTCTTGACATATGACGACCAGAAAAGAAGGTTTCTGTACGGGTTTTCGAAACTGAGCACCTCCTCGGCCAAACCGTCGTCCGGTTGGATATCTGCTCTGTTGATCCAGACAGAAAGCAAAGCTATTCTTTCTTCCTCGTTTGAAAAATACACCGCGTTGAGCAGATTAAGAACATTAAGAATCTCCTCGTAGTTGAAAATGAAAGTCTCTTGGAAGTTTGGGTCGTTGATGGATTTTGTCGAGATCAAGTCTTTAAGACTATTGATTACAATAGACATTATTGACTGAAGTGTTTGCTTTTTTTCCTTGATGTTTTCCTGTATCTGACTGAGAACACCAAAGTTGGACTCCTCATCGTCCTCGCTGAAATGTTTGTATGCTTGGTTTGTCAAAAGAGGCTCGAAAGTGTGGTAGATGGTGGTCAAGAACTGAACGTATTCCTCAGAGGTGTCCATATTAGACGGGATATCAAATGGGTACAGTTTGCGTTCTCTATCGTTTTGCACATCCATTTTTGATTCCTGGTCCGAAGACAGAAACAGTACGCCACTGTCGTGCGATCTGTCGAGCGAGAATTGCAGAGTTCGTCCATTCTTGAGCCAGCTGAGATCGCTCTTGGCTATCGGAGTCTCGTCGTAGGGCAGACGCGAGATTGGCAATTGCGACTGCGGATCAATATCAAGCTCGGCGTCTATCTCGTCTGGCTGGTTTAGCGCCAGACTCACTCCGTTCGTCTTGGTCAATGACATGGGATGCCCTAAAAGAATAAACAAAATGGAAATTTTATGAAAAGCTGGCTGTGAAGGAGAGAAGAAAAAAAAATTCAAGAAAATACAAATCAAGGAACTAGTGGCTATCAGATGAGCTGGGTAGACATTCGGTCCACTGAGGGCATCACAAGGTTTCTGAGAAACCAGAAAACCCCGATACCGGAGATTTTTCAGGCTTCGAAACAGCTCATAGTGCATGACGAACCTATAGTTCTCCCTAATAAAGAACGGTTTATTTTCGAGCTCGTATGTGATCGGCTTTCTCACACCAAGTCCAAGGAATATAGACACAGCAAGGAGATCTGGGATCTTTTCATTTTGCTGTGGACTCGACTCGACCGTGAAACCAGAGTCAAATACGTCACCAAGATCAGATTCAACGACTTGGTGGAGTCCATGTTGCAAGAGACCGACTTCGACAGCGACTCGGAGTTCCTGAACGTGTTCGTCCAGAGCGTCGATTTGGTTTTGGATGACAAGAGACTCACATTTTCATCCGAAACCAACGTCGAGCTGGTTTCCCAACTGCTTCAGCTGGCTGCTACCGCTGGCCAGAGTAGCTGCATACAATTGGCATACAGACTATTCAAGAGCGCAAACACATCCACTCTGCACTATAACAAGAAAAATGTCGCTTACTTCTGTTCCGAGTGTCTTCCAAACGTTCTGGTGCTCATTAGAGCGGGCAAGGAAACCGCGCTTTTGGAAAAAATGCTCAGAGAGGTGTTGCTTCGTAAAGAAGCTTTAAATGACTTGAAAGAGAATGTTGGCTACTTTTGCAACTCGGCTGCTACCAAACAAATCGACGACGTGGCGGTGATTGACTTTTTCCAGCGGATTATCGGCAAATTGGCCGTCAAGGATATTGAAGAGCTATTTGGCGAGGTTGTTTCCAAATTCCCTGGGACTAAGATTGAACTTTTAAAACGAGTTGTTGGGCTGAACAAGGTGCTATCGACGAGTTTTTTGAGCAACCTAGTTGACTCGAGCAGTCTTAATTTGGAGGTTTTGCAACTCGCAATCAGCAAAAACGTTGACGTGGGGCTTTTGTACAGCGACAGGATATTTGAGCTTGCCAAAACACAAGACGATAACAAACGGTTTGAATTAATGTCTGCTCTACTTGATGTTTATGTCCGTTCGCGTGAAGTGGAGACGTTCTTTGAGCTGTGGTCGGCAAATTGCATAGAAAACACAACGTTTGTCTCGGACAGATTTGTCACGGCAGTGTCCGAGATCATTCCTGGCCTGTCACAGAAACAAATTATAAATTTGGTCAAGAAATACGTTGAAAGCAAGAACTTTGTGCTGTTGACCTCAATTGCCGAAGGATTACTACTGGGAGTCACCGGCATCGGCCAGACTTCCATCACCCGGATGCTGCAACAGACTGCCGACGAGATGAAGCCAGAGTTTTTGAAAGTGCTTGAAAAACCACAAGAGAGTCACCATTACTGGAAACTTGCTACCCTGATGCAAATGATTTACAACACGGACGTTCCCACTAAAAAAACGTACAAGATCGAGGACTTCTTCTTCTCGCGTCTGCGTTCGTTCGAAAGCCGGTTGCAGTCGGCCGACGAGACGTTTGTGAAACAGTTCATGTCGTTCTACCGCAAATCGGATATTCAATTCAAAAGAACCATATTCACCAGATGGTTTGTTCTGATGAACGTGATACTGGACCAGTCACAATTGAGAAAACTCGTGGAGGAGTATTTCGGCAACGAAACAGACGAGATAACCGTTCTTGCCAATGGAGTGCTTCATGAACAGTCCAACCTGATGAAAGAGGTTATCGACTACCTGATTTCAGACCTTTCTTCAAAGAAACCAACACTATCTCGCTACATCCAGACAATTCCTGCTTTCTGCTACACGCGCAGCCAGAGAGAGCAGATGCTGAATCTATTGGTTGGAGCAGAGCTGGAATCCAAGTTTGTGTGCATTCTTGCTCTGTTGGAACAACCAACCCTCAAATCCAAGGTTGAGACAGATATATCCACGCTGATCAAGCTGGTTGAGGAGTCCTCTTGCCCAGAAGCACTGGAAGTGGCTGATAAAGTTTTCGACACGCATCTTCGTCAAAGCTCCAAGTTTATCACGGAAAGCGAGCAGACGTTGAGATCAGGTAAGGCTTTCAAGACGGCGCTGTGTCTGCTCAGATCCGAACGCAGACTCGATAAGCTCAATGACGAGCTGTACGACTCTCTTTTGGACAAATGTGTGAACGATGTGTCCAAAGACAACAAGCTGTTGGATGTGCTGATTGAGCTTAAAAGCTGGAAAGTCCAACAAGATCCAAAGATCAAGAAAACCATCTCCAAGATTGGCAACAACTGCGACCCAGAAACGGCGCAAAAACTGTTCAATTTGATTTGCCAGCTAGGAAAAACATACGCTCCCGAATACGTGCTACCGTTGTTCAGCTCCCTTCCGCACCTAGAACTGCTTATGGACTCGCTTAAAACATACCTGAAGAACTTTGAGGCCGAAGAGTTGGCGTCAATTTGGCTTTGGGTTCTTGATACAGACGAAAAAGACGAAACCGTCAGCTACTTGCTCTGTGTGTTACTACAAATCCAATCTTCAGAGAACCAGTACGCCCAGAAACTGACCATTGCGTCGTTGTCGACTCTACTGGACCTGCAACTATCGGTGGAGACCGCGATTCAGGTCGGTTTGGTGCTGAAACAGCTGATCAGCGGATCAAGCTGGATGCTCACCCAGTACTCTGTCGAACAGGTCGTTGTCTTTATCAACAAGATCAGCCAACATTTACTAGAAACAGAGCAGCTCACAGATGCTCAGACAACGCTCTACCTGCAAAACTGCCAGGTTCTTTCCAATCTCGTTCTTTTTCAGCGGTTTAGATTCTCAAACAGACAACATCTGCTCATTCACTCGTTTGTTGGCTTGCTGGAGTGTCTCTTCAAGCACAATCTCGGAACAGCTGCTGCCACCGGGTTTGAGAGACTCGTGAGCAATCTGTGTGAGATCTCTGCGTCTTCTGTCTCTAACTCTGAGTCAGAATCCTCATTGACCAGTACCGTTTCCTTTATGAAACATCAGCTGCGGAAATTCGTGCCTCTGTTGATTTTGAACTATGTCAAATTTTATCTGAGCTACCAAATGGATCCTGCTATTAAGGATGTTCTAGAAAATAGCATGTTCATGGTGTTCGACCTGTTGACCCTGAACGAGCTCAACTTTATCAATATGAGTCTGGACTCTCAGTCGCGGATCGTCTACAGATCGCTGTACGACGACTACAAGAAGTTCGGTAAGTGGAGAGAGGAGTAACCGTGGTGCTCTTATCCGGATTAAAGAGGGCTGTTAATATAGAATAATTTGAATAATTTTTTTTTTCAGTATTTAGCATGGTTGAGATCACAGAGTTGGATGCGAAAACGGACCAGCTGGTGAGCGAGTGGGAGAAAAGACGGTACGTTCCCAAACAAGGAGAACCAGACCTGCCACCACAGCTTTCTGAGCTGGCCGAGAAGCCTACAGAGGAGATCATGGACGACCTGAACAGATTACCGTTATTCATGACAGAGCTGGATGAAACAGACGGAGAAGGCGGAGAGAACCTACAGGTGGAGGCTCTGAAGGCTTTGGCATACGAAGGCGAACCAAATGAGATTGCCGAGAACTTCAAAAACCAAGGAAACGACTGCTACAAGGCCAAACAGTACAAGAACGCTGTGGAGTACTACACCAAGGGGCTGGATGTTGACTGTGGAGTGGACGAGATCAATGCTGCGTTGTATCTTAATCGGTCGGCGTGCAATTTGGAGTTGAAAAACTACCGTCGATGCATCAACGACGCCAAGGAGTGTTTGAAGATCCAGCCAAAGAACGTGAAAGCGCTTTTCCGTTCTGCCAAGGCGTTCCTGGCCATTGAAAAGTACGACGAGGCCGACCAGATCTTGCAGTACGCCTCGTCAATCGACAACAGCTCACCGGCGTTCAAAGTTTTGGTGAGACAGTTGGAGGATCGGCGTCGTGTTTTACGGGAGCTAGAGGAAAAAAGACGGCTGGCAGAAGAGACTAAAGAGCGCAGAAAGTCCAACTTGAAGCA
This sequence comes from Ogataea philodendri, assembly GCF_020536065.1. NCBI lineage: Eukaryota > Fungi > Ascomycota > Pichiomycetes > Pichiales > Pichiaceae > Ogataea > Ogataea philodendri. The sequence continues at coordinate 43,737 of NW_025763914.1, forward strand.
GGCAGTCGCTGTGAGAAACTACATCAGTATTTCCAGAACCGATCCCTCTGAACTTCCTGCGGGAACGGCCATCCGGTTGGAGGATCCAGACGATATCGAGACACAGCTTATTATTCCAACGATGGTTCTTTATCCAACAACGGACGAGTTTGATCTGATTTCCGAGGTGAGCGAGCTGTCCACTTCAGGAGATCTCATTGAGATTGTTCTGGACCGTCCAGAATCTTTCTTTGAGGATCCAAAGCATACTAATTTCAAACAACTGGAAGCTTTCATGGAAACAGAGAGTGGAGGATTAATCAAGGCCGGCAAGAAGGTGACGTTCAACTCGATCCTGGGATCAGCCTCTCCACGTGTGCCGCTCTTTGACAACATGATGAGAATCTTCTTGGTTCCAAAAGCCGAGTCAAAAACATGGATCTCGAAATGGAGTAAGGAAGCTGCTTTGAAAAAGAGACTAGTGTAGAAAAATTTCACCAAAAAAATAATTTAATTTTACTATAAATCATGGCCTCCGTTAAAAAACAGCGGCTATCAGACGGACTTTCTGTTACACAGAAGGTTTTCGTTCGTTCGCGGAATGGAGGAGCTTTGAAGATCGTTAGGGAGCATTATTTACGTGACGATGTTCCATGTTCGAGCATTTGTTGTGATGATTGTGAAGAGTATTATAGACCCACTCCGGACGGTGGCAAAAACGAGCCTGTTTTGAGCGGTGAGCCACTGGATCTGGGCAAGCAAAATATTGGAAAACACTATTTGGTGTTGGACACAAACGTGGTTCTGAACGCAATTGATTTACTTGAGGGCGATAAGGCCTTTTACGACGTCGTTATTCCTCAGACCGTGTTGGAAGAGGTGCGAAACCGCAGTTATCCGATCTACATGAGACTTAGAGCTCTGTGTAAGAACGACGACAAGAGATTTGCCGTTTTCCACAACGAGTTCAAGGCCGCTTCGCACGTCTCCAGAGAAAAAGGCGAGTCTGCTCAGGACTTTAATGACAGACTCATCAGAAAATGTGCATCTTTCTACACCGAGCATTTGAAATCCCATAAGATAGACATTGTCCTGCTCACAGGAGACAAAAATAACGCAGAGAAGGCATCCAAAGAGGGACTTGTATCGATGACTCTACATAACTACGTTTCTCTGCTTCCAAATTTCGCCGAATTGGAAGACATGTTGCCGTCCAACGAGACGTTCTCGCGCCAATTGAACGAGATCAACTATCAAGACTACTATTCCTCGGCCCGTTTGATGGGCGGAATCAAAAACGGAACATTGTACCAGGGTGTGATCAATATCTCGTCGTACAATTTCCTGGAAGGATCTATATCTGTGCCGTCGATGCCCAAACCATTGCTGATCCTCGGCCGGGAGAACCTGAACAGAAGTTTCAATGGCGACTCGGTCATTGTGGAGCTACTTCCCCAAAGCAAATGGAAGAAACCTTCTACAGAGATTGTTGACGAAGAGACCATAAATAAGAATGAGGTTGGCGACGACGATGAAAACGAGGTGATTATCTCGGACCAGGAAAGAAAACTTTTGGCCCAGCAGGCTGCAGAGACACAGGGACATGATGATAAAGTGATTCCAACTGCCCGGGTCGTCGGTATCGTGAAGAGAAGCTGGAGACTGTATGTTGGACAATTGGCATCCAATGCTGCCGCCAGCAGCCAGAACACAGGAAACGCAGCAAAGTCGTGTTTTGTAATTTTGATGGACCGATCGTTACCCAAGATCCGGATCCGTACGAGACGTTCGCGTGAACTAAGCGGTAAGAGAATTGTGGTTGCAGTTGATTCATGGCCTGCCAACTCCAAATACCCAGAAGGCCATTTCGTTCGTGTTTTGGGAGACATCGAGGATAAGGACGCAGAACAGGAAGCTCTTTTGCTCGAACACGATGTGGAGTACCGTCCGTTCTCCAAAAACGTTTTGGATTGTCTTCCGAAAGAAGGCCACGACTGGAAAGTTCCAGAGAACCTGCAAAACGGCGACGAGCAGCTGGCAAAAAGACGCGATCTCAGAGACAAGCTTGTTTGCTCGATCGACCCGCCAGGATGTGTGGATATCGACGATGCTTTGCACGCACAGTTGCTTCCTAACGGAAACTACGAGGTTGGAGTGCACATTGCCGATGTCACGCATTTTGTCAAGCCAGCCACGGCGCTGGACCAAGAGGGTGCTTCGAGGGCCACGTCGGTCTACCTTGTTGATAAGAGAATCGACATGTTGCCAATGTTGTTGGGAACAGACCTGTGTTCGCTGAAACCGTATGTGGATAGATTTGCGTTCACTGTTCTGTGGGAGCTGGACCAGGACGCCAACATCGTCAAGGTTGACTACTTTAAGTCGATCATCCGGTCCAAGGAGGCCTTTGCGTACGAACAGGCCCAGTTGCGGATGGACGACCAGTCGCAGCAGGACGATCTCACCAAGGGAATGCGGATTTTGTTGAAGTTGTCCAAGAAATTGAAGCAGAAAAGACTCCGTGCGGGTGCTTTGAATCTTGCTTCGCCAGAGGTGAAGGTCCATATGGACAGCGAGACGTCCGACCCGGGTGAGGTGGAGGTGAAGAAACTGGTGGAGGCCAACTCGTTGGTGGAAGAGTTCATGTTGTTGGCCAATATTTCAGTGGCCAAGAAGATCTACGACGAGTTCCCGCAGGTGGCCATGTTGAGACGACACGGAGCTCCTCCTGCAACCAACTTTGAGGTTCTGAACGACATGCTGCGTGTTCGAAAGGGTATGTCTATTTCTCTGGAGAGTTCCAAGGCTCTTGCCGATTCGTTGGACAGATGCGTTGATCCTCAGGACCCGTACTTCAACACTCTGCTCAGAATCATGGCCACTCGGTGCATGATGGCCGCCGAGTACTTTTCGGCCGGCAACTTTGGGTACGAGGACTTCCGCCATTATGGACTGGCTACCGAGATCTACACGCATTTTACGTCTCCGATCCGGAGATACTGCGACGTGGTAGTCCACAGACAGCTGGCGGCATCGATTGGGTACGAGCCGCTGCACTCGTTGCACCGCGACAAGGCCAAAATGGACCTTGTGGTGAAGAACATCAATAAGAGACACAGAAACGCACAGTTTGCTGGAAGAGCCAGTATCGAGTACTATGTTGGCCAGGTGATGAAGAACACGCAGAGTACGCACGAAGGGTATGTGATCAAGGTGTTTTCGAACGGAATTGTTGTTCTTGTGCCGAAATTCGGCGTGGAGAGTCTGATCAAGTTGGAGAGTCTGGGAGATATCAAGGATAGTCATTTCGATGACGAGCTGTACAAACTGACATTTACAGGCCACAATGGCCAGTCTCGCCAGATCAGCGTGTTTGACCGTGTCAATGTGTTTGTCACGTCGCAACTGGACGAATTAACAGGAAAGAGAAAGGCCCAGCTCAAATTGGCATAAATGCTTATATAATATTAATTTTTCACCTATATTTTTTTCACTACTTTAACCATGTCTAATCTAGGTCTTCAAGTTAGACAGACGGTGCCGGCAATCGACCCTGTCGTTGCGGACTATGCTGTTGGCTATCTCGGACATTTGACAAACTCTACGGAGGACTCTGTGCTTGCACAACAGCTGGATGTTTCTAAAGAAATGGATTTTCTGCGCCAACTGCTCATTAGTGCCGGTGGAGAGACCGACAAGGTGGACCAGTTGACAAACAAATTGCAAGAGACCTTGAACAAGCAGCTCTCGGACAACATGGCCAAGCTGGCCGTCACAGGAGACACGTCCAAACGGCTTTTGGACATCGATCTGATCAATAACCAGCAAAGAGACCTGGACAGCTCGCTGGCCCTACTCAACTCCACCTCAGACATCGCACACACAGGAAGACAGATGGAGACGCGGGTGGACAAGAAGAAGCTGCAAAAAGCCGAGGCCAAGATCGCCAAGAAGGTGGCCAAGCGTGCCAACAAGTTTGTTCAGTACGAGGCCTCGAAGCTGCTCAATTCTCAGGACAAGGAGGACTACGACTCGTTCTTCCTCAAGGTGAACCCGATCGACTTTGGTGCTGGTGCTGGAAAGTCCAAAGATATCAAGGTGGACAACTTTGATCTGTATGTTGGAGCCGGTAAGCGGATTTTGTCCGATGCGTCGCTCACGCTAGCGTACGGACGTCGCTACGGTCTGGTTGGTCAGAACGGTATCGGTAAATCGACGTTGTTGCGGGCGTTGTCGCGCAGAGAGCTCAATATCCCGAAACACGTGACCATCCTGCACGTGGAACAGGAGATCCAGGGAGACAACGTTCCTGCGTTGCAGTCTGTTCTGGACGCCGACGTTTGGCGGAAACAGCTGCTGAACGAGGAGGCCAAAATCGACGAGCGGATTGCCGAGATCGAGTCGTTAAAGTCGGAGTTCGAGGCCGAGTCGCTAGAGGTGAAGAAGCTTGAAAACGAGCAGAACGACCTGGCAGAGCGGCTCGAGGAGGTGCACGAGAAATTGAGCGAGATGGAAAGCGACCGTGCCGAGGGCCGTGCGGCCTCGATCTTGTTTGGGCTTGGATTCAGCGAGCAGGCGCAGCACCAGGCCACCAACACGTTTTCTGGAGGATGGAGAATGCGGCTTTCTCTTGCCAGAGCTCTGTTTTGTCGGCCAGACCTGTTGCTTCTTGACGAGCCGACAAACATGTTGGATGTTCCGTCGAGCACGTATTTGGCTCACTATTTGCAAACGTATCCTGCCACCGTTCTGATTGTTTCTCACGACCGTGCTTTCTTGAACGAGGTGGCCACAGACATAATCCACCAGCACTCGGAGCGACTGGACTACTACCGTGGCTCCAACTTCGACTCGTTCTACAACACCCGCGAAGAGCGTCTCAAGAACCAGAAGCGCGAGTACGAGAACCAGATGGCGTACAGACAGCATCTGCAGGCGTTTGTGGACAAGTTCCGGTACAACGCTGCCAAGTCGTCGGAAGCACAGTCGAGAATCAAAAAGCTCGAGAAACTGCCTGTTTTGGAACCACCGCAGGAAGACAAACAAATCACATTCAAGTTCCCAGAGCCAGACATCATCCAGCCGCCTATTTTGCAATTGAGCGGTGTTTCGTTTGGATACGACCCAAAGAAACTGCTTTTGAGCGACGTCGATTTCGACGTCGCACTCGACTCCCGTATTGCTCTTGTTGGTGCCAACGGATGTGGTAAGACAACACTTTTGAAGGTGCTGATGGGCGACAACGTTCCTTTGGAGGGATCTGTTTCCAAGAATCCGCGTTTGCGGGTCGGATACTTTGCCCAACACCATATTGATCAGATGGACCTCGACATGAGCGCTGTCAGCTGGCTCAGCAGCAAGTTCCCGGGAAAAACTGACGAGGAGTACAGAAGACATCTGGGATCCTTTGGTATCACCGGCTCGTTGTCCTTGCAGAAGATCGAGTCGTTGTCCGGAGGTCAGAAGAGCAGAGTTGCGTTTGCTTCGCTGTGTCTCAACACTCCGCACATTCTTATCTTGGACGAGCCGTCCAACCATCTGGATACCTCTGGTCTGGACGCGTTGAGCGACGCTCTGAAGAACTTCAAGGGTGGTGTGTTGATGGTTTCGCACGACGTCGCCATGATCAACAGCGTGTGTAACGAGATCTGGGTCAGTGAAGACGGTACCGTGAAGCGTTTTGATGGAGACATCTACGGCTACAAGAAATATATTCTTGCTAAGGCCGACGCCTCAGGAGTGGTCAACAGACATTAGAGTGTGCTATAGGCTTGTGTTTTGGCACTTGATCGTGAGGTTCAGGAAATTGTTGAGTCTTCTTTTCGCCTTGAGCACGGAAAACGTGAACATCAGTAAAACCATTAACGACGTGGTCAGCTGGAAAAATATCACAAACTCCATCGTTGGCCGGTCGTTCACGTACATCCGTCTGCCGCTGACGACTTTGCTCATAATGTATTTTTCATCCGCGATGAAAAAGTAGATACCAATTGCAACCGAAATAAGAAAGTGGACAGCCACCACAAACCACCAGTAGAAGAAGTATTTATAGGACATTGTAAGCTGTTGAAATGTTCCGGTAGCGTCGATGTGCAGGAGAACAACGAGCGTTGTGAGCGACAGAGACGCAACCAGCATGCAAAAGTTGGAAAGCGTGCTGGTGATGGTTGTGAGTCTTTTGAAGTACGCCAAGGTGACCATGTTCAGGACAAAGTTCAGGAAGTTGGCAAACCCGGAAATCAGAGACGTTCGAAGCAAAAGGTTCCCGGGACAATACTCAAACAAATCAGACGAGGTTTGAATGTTTGGAAGGATCTTGAATAATTGTGTGTTGAATAGTTTGTGTGCTGGGTCCTGTCTGACCTTGATCTGTGTTGTGCTTCCCATATCCAGTTTCAAATATCCTTCCGAAAGGCTCTTGTTCAGAAAAACCGTGTCTGTTTCGTACAGAAACTCGGACTTCGTTCTTTCCACTCCACTGGAGTCTACCAATCCTTCTATTGTCATAGAGACAAACATCTGGGAATGCACACTGTTGGCTGCAATCAAGTAGCACCCGACGGTGAAATTCGGCTGTAGCTGCCATCCTGACGGTAAAACACATTCTCCAAGGAAGGTAAGAACCGTTGTTTCCACCTCGTCATCGCCCGTGTTAAAATCAACAATCAAATCTCCCGTATGACTTCCATCCATCTTCTGACCGTTCACAAAGACGGAAACCTCATCCTGACTAACGAATCTGGTTTTTCGGTCTTTAGGAAGCTCCAGATTGTGGAACCAGAGCTTGCAACTCACTTCCTTGTACTTCTGCTGTTGCTGCCGCCAGTTACAAACAGCCTGCTCCAGCGTCTGAAGGTTTGAGTACATGTCCGACAAATCGTGTGTGTCCGTCTGGTTCATGAGAAAGCAAAGACTTGGTTGCTAATTTCCGTTAAAGCAAAGAAAAAGAGTATCCTCCCGGCAAGTTAAAGAAAAGGGATACAAAGACAGTGTTATAAAAAAAAAGGGCAGAGAAAATATTGCCCAAAAAAAATAAGCACCCAAGGCGGGAGTCGAACCCGCAATCTTTTGATTAGAAGTCAAACGCGTTAACCATTACGCTACCCGGGCGATCGCTGACAATTTTGGGGCTATGTCTAATATGAGAGTACAAATGTTCGCGAAATTGGTTGGACAACAGCCAATTTTCGCAAACAACCAATCACAGCTAATTAATTGTAATTATCCACGGCTGCCCTGGTAAATCTACCGGGGATTTTTTTTTCCTCACGTCCTACTCGGCAGGCTCCACCGCACAAATTTATAAGAAAAACAATCTAGAAAAGTTTTCAATTGTAAGCACATAAGTCGTCAATGTTGTCCAGATCTTTTACTAGAGGCCTCAAGGCTAACATGGGATTGGCCTCCCAGGTTAGAGCTTTGTCTTCCACACAAACCGCTCTGAAGTCCACCTACGATTCTCCGGATTTCACCCACTACCTCAACAAATCCAAAGAAACCAATGACAAATCGAGAGTTTACACCTACTTCATGGTGGGCTCGTACGGATTGGTTTCTGCTGCTGCCGCCAAGTCTACCGTTGAGGCCTTCTTGACCACCATGACTGCTTCCGCAGATGTGTTGGCCATGGCCAAGGTGGAGGTGAAGTTGAGTGCCATTCCTGAGGGAAAGAACGTTGTTGTGAAATGGCAAGGTAAGCCAGTTTTCATCAGACACAGAACACAATCCGAGATTGCCGAGGCCAACGAGGTGGATATCTCTTCTCTTAGAGACCCTCAGAAGGATGCCGACAGAGTCAAGAACCCAGAGTGGTTGATCATGTTGGGTATCTGTACCCACTTGGGTTGCGTTCCTATTGGTGAGTCCGGAGACTTTGGGGGATGGTTCTGCCCATGTCACGGTTCCCACTACGACATTTCTGGTAGAATTAGAAAGGGACCGGCTCCATTGAACCTCGAAATCCCTGAATACGAATTCTCCGATGAATCTACTTTGGTTGTTGGTTGATTACAGGGACACATCGAATGTATAAAGTTACAAACAAACGCAGAAAATTAGCATCCAACAGGATTCTAGTAATAGAATATTATCCTCTTTATTTGCTTTGGTAGTTGTTCTTTTTTTAAAAAAATCACACGTAGGTTTATGGAGCTTTCTCAACCTCCGTCTTCTGGGTCCACCGTTACGTCCTGGAAAGACTCTTTCGACGCTTCAGAACGAACAAGAAAGCAGATCAAGCGGTTCGCCGAGTTCCATACCGTCGATTGGCTTCATGAGTCTCTATTGGAAAATAAAAACTATTATGATGCCATCCATTCAAAAGTTCAATACCATGGCTCTTTCCAAGACAGATTGAAAACTTTCACCGCCAAATTCGTGGTTTCCATACAGAGCTGGATAGTTTTGACCATCATGGGCGTCTGTATCGGGCTTATAGCGGCCGCTATCAACATCCTTACTGAATGGCTTGGAAACTTCAAGACAGGGTATTGCAAAACAAACTTCTATCTGAACCAGGAGTTCTGCTGTTGGGGAGAAGAAGAGGACTGTGAAAGTTGGCAACGATGGTCAGATCACGCAATTCTCCGATATTTGATCTTCATTTTCATCTCTGTCACATTCGGTACTATCGCAGCTCTCCTCTGTCGCGCATACGCACCTTCGGCCGCTGGATCGGGAATCTCGGAGGTCAAGTGCATTGTCTCGGGGTTTGTGATGGACGGGTTTCTTGGATGGTGGACTCTGATTATCAAATCTATCGCATTACCCTTGGTTATATCTTCGGGACTCAGTGTGGGGAAAGAAGGACCCAGTGTTCATTATGCTGCTTGTGTTGGTAACGTGATACCCAAACTGTTCAAGCGGTTTGGACGATCTTACTCGTCGCTCTCCCAATTTCTGACCGCAGGATCGGCTGCCGGAGTGGCTGTTGCATTTGCTTCCCCGATCGGAGGAGTTTTGTTTTCCATCGAGGAAATCACTTCAAACTTCAAACTCTCCACGCTCTGGAAGAGCTACTATTGTGCATTGGTGGCCACGGGCACTCTTTCGGCGATGAACCCTTTCAGAACGGGTCAGATCGTCATGTTCGAGGTCAAATACGAGTCTTCGTGGAAATATTTCGAAATACCCTTCTTTATGATTCTGGGAGTCTTTGGCGGAGTTTATGGTATCGTGGTGGCTAAACTGAACATCAAGGTCGTTGCATTTAGACAGAAGTATCTATCGAACCATGCCATTCGCGAAGTTGTCTTGCTGTGTCTTTTCACCTCTGCGATTGGGTATTTCAATGAGTTTAGCAGACTTGAAATGAGTGAAGGAATGCAGATATTGTTCCACGAATGTGGAGGCGAGTTTGACCATTCGTTGTGCAAAATCGAGAAAAACGTTGGTTTGCGATTCAAGTTCTTTGTGAGTCTCATCTACGCAACATTGTTGAGAGTCTTTCTTGTTGTGATCTCGTACGGTTGCAAGGTGCCGTGTGGTATATTTGTTCCGTCCATGGCAGCAGGAGCCACGTTTGGTCGTGCTGTTGGTTTGCTGGTGGAAACACTCAACCCGTGTACTGGTGCAAACGAGGGGACTTGTACGATATCCGGAACATATGCCTTTTTGGGAGCTGCTGCTGCGCTGAGTGGTATCACACACTTGACATTGACGGTGGTTGTGATTATGTTTGAACTGACCGGTGCGAACCGGTACATTATTCCAACCATGATTGTGGTTGGAGTGACCAAGATCATCAACGACAAATGGGGAATTGGGTTCGGAGGAATTGCAGACCAGATGATCAAGTTCAACGGAATACCATTTTTGGACCCAAAGGAAGAGCACGATTTCGAGGACCACAAGATCACTGACTGTATGGCCGACCAGGTGGTCACTTTGCCGGCCACGGGAGCAACTTACAAAGACCTGGAGCAAGTTTTGGCAGAAACACCGTTCCAAACGTATCCGATTGTTGCTGAGGACGGGACCACTGTTCTAGGACTTGTGAAACGGACGGATCTGTTGCTTGGACTGAACCACCACAAACACAAACGCAACATGGTGATCCCATTGGACACTCCGGTGTGTTTTGTTTCGCAAACCAGGGCTGACGACGAGTCGGACATGCTCAAGCTCGAGACCTATGTGGATCACCAGTACTACCGGATCAACATCAACAGTTCCTTCAACACGTTGCTCAACATTTTCATGAAACTTGGGCCCAAACTGGTGGTTGTTGAGGATTTCGGCAAGCTTTCCGGGATCATCTGCCGTAAGGATCTGATCATGTTTGAATTACACCTTCATCAACACAAACACGAAGACATCTTTGTGACCGACTCTGACGAAAAATTATTTGCTCTTGTTTGGAAATTTGCAAACTGGATTCATGATAAAGCGTTCGCATTAGTCCATCGTAAGCGGCAACCAATTGTTGTTTTAGATTTGGATGAATAAATCATTTAATAGACGAAAGAAATTTTTCCCCCCTGAAAAAAAGGGGGCATTAGGCATTAGTGGGAGTTTTTAGTGTAACCGCCGGGATTTAGTTTCAAAATATAAGACCCTGTTCCCTGCGAGATTTTGTTTCACTTGCATCTACTAAAATGTCGATGAACGGATGCGATGTCGAACCTTCAACGACTTCTCAGTCCAAGAACCTTATCCTATGTTTTGATGGAACCGAGAACAACTTCAACACAACGGTCGAGACCAATATCCTCAAGCTGTACAAAATGTTGGAAAAGGGGTCCAGAAAACAGATGTGCTATTACCAGCGTAAGTTTATTTAGGGGGTTTTATTTGTTGATTAACCAGATAGCCGGCATTGGGAACGATATCAGAAGTGGGTTTGAGGAGTTTAGAGATGGGGGTTGGTTTTCCTCCTTGTTTGAGAATATCAAGTCGGATATTGACGACTGGATCGCATTCAGTGTTGATTACCATGTCATCAAGGCATACACGTATCTGATGCGCTACTACGTTGAAGGAGACAAGATCTATCTGTTTGGGTTCAGTAGGGGCTCGTTTATATCACGAATTCTTGCCGGCATGATTGAACGGATCGGATTACTGAACCAAGGCTTGGAGGTGATGGTGGGCACTGCATGGGAAATCTACCGCAAATGGGAGGAACATGGCCAGCCAATTGGTCATGAGTGGACAAATTCAAGCGCAAATGTGTTCAAAAAGACGTTTTGTCGGGAGAAAGTGGACATCAAGTTCATGGGGCTGTGGGATTCTGTCAACTCCTGTGGAATCATAAGGGACAGACTGTTTCCGTACGCGTCAGTCACTCACCATGTCGAACATGTAAGACATGCGGTCAGTATTGACGAACGGCGTGCAAAGTTTAAACAGAACCTGTTTATTCCCCATTCATACCTACCTTCATTATTTACCCTCAATTGTGTTGACGAAGATGACCATCAACTAGATGACGACTTCGGTACCGACGAACTTACAGAATCGTCGCATTTGCTGCCTGTTGAGGCAGACTATGTCAACAGAACTAATGCCTATGCGTCCCGTTTGGTAGCCAGTCCTAACGATCTGGTGGAGCTCTGGTTTCCCGGCGACCACAGCGATGTTGGTGGCGGATGGATCAACGATCTGGACGGTCATTCGGTTGCTAATCTACCGTTCAGATGGATACTGGCGTCGGCGATCGAGTTGGGAGTCCTGTTCAAACGTAACTCTGTCCACGAGTTTGCTACCAAGTTTTCCAGCTTGGATAGCTTGTTATCGTGCCACCATGATTGTCTGCACCTAAGACGTCGGAAACCTGTTAACCACAACCTGAAATGTTTGAAAGCGTCTACACCATTGCTTTATACCACAACATCTGCTGCTCTCGCCAGCAGTGCACAAATCACTTCCATTTCTGAAGAAATGAGTGCTCTGTCCAACGACGACCTGTTTGCCAACCCTTCCAAGAACATCACCGAGCTCCCATCACACACAGTGTCCCGCTTTGACGGGAGAGGAACCGACACAGCGAAAAGATGTTTATTCTGGTGGCTTGTGGAGGTTCTTCCTGTTGGATATTTCGTGGAAAATAAGAACGCCAAATGGAGACGGATCTACTACCCGAATTTTGGCCGTCGAAGAAGTCTTCCACGTACCGCGCGGCTGCACTGGACGACACTTTGGCGAGCCAAGGTGATCGACGATTATTTCCCGGAAAACTTGCCCGAAAAGTACAAACCGTTGTTTGAGCTTGTCAAGGCTGAAAACGAAGGGGTTGACGATATGGACGACGACTGCGATTGTCAAGTGATTACAAACGAGAACTTGATTGATAGAACAACAGGGGAGATCAGGGCAGACTGTCTGGTCTGTGATCCGGACAAAAAGATACGTTTGGAGATCCGATGGAACGAGATCCCCGACGACCTTGCATTCTGGCTAGATAAAGACCACAATTTATAGATTGCCTTGCAGCACCTAGATTTATTTATTCCTTAAATAAGAATGGAATTGTTGAAATGACAGGATGGAGAGCTTAACAGGTAACGTCCTGGGTAGCTCTGGAGTTGAGCAAAAGAGCAACAATCAAACCGTAAAGACCCAACACTTCGGCAAAAATAAGGATCAAAATCATACCAACGAACAATCTAGGTTGTTGAGCGTTACCTCTCACACCAGCATCACCAACAATACCGATAGCAAAACCAGCAGCCAAACCGGAAAGACCAACAGACAAACCGGCACCGAGCTGGATGAAACCTGTGTAGAGAGCCTGTTGCTGTTTAAGAGAGGATGAGATCAAGACCGACACCACCAAACCGTAAATGGCAATGATACCGGCCATAATGACTGGAACGGTGTTCTTAATCAAGAGATCTGGTCTCAAAACACAGGTGGCACAGATACCAACACCGGATTTAGCAGTACCGTAGGAGGCACCGAAACAGGTGAAGATAATAGCGGCAGCGCAACCAATGGAGCCAAAGAATGGGGCGTAAACAGGACTGGTAAATGTTAGAACTGGGTTTGCAGTCTTGTTTGCTAGCGATTCAAGTCAATTGGTGGAAATTGCACTTGTTTGTGCTGCTAAGCGAGACTGATTGCGAATTTGTGTACTTACCAAAGGTCAGACATTTTTGAGTTTGGAAAATGATCTATTAGATGATGCTAGCTCGTTTATGCGTAGACAGAAGCTAAATTGGAGCTAAATAAATGTTCTTTGACAACAGATATTCAATTGACACCTATATTTCCAAGTCTCATATTTTTTCTGATTATTGGGTGCTGCTTCGGGTCGTGCATGGGCACATAACCATTATCACGAGGAGCTGCACGGAAAGGAGGTGTGTGGTTGGGGGTATGGGACGGTCTATGGAGGGGCAAGGCTGGAAGGAGATGGTGTCAGGCTGACTGGGTGGTCTATGGCGAGGGGACAGCTGACGTTGACGGGGTGGAGGTGTTCAAAAGGAGCTCGGAATTGGTGAGACTTGTAGACTCGACATCTGTACGGGCAAAACTACACTGCAGACGGTGTCTCACGCTGATTGTCAGCCTTTGTTTCTACGATTGGCGGTGTTGCCCCGTCCGACGATGTCAGGTTGCACCGGTAGCAGTTTCATCCAGCACGACAGATTTTTTTGTCGCGAAAAAAATCATAACAACACTCATGGTAAGTCTTCTTCTTCCCAGTGCTAACAATTAGTCTCTTTTGTACAACACCGCCATCAAACAGACACAGCAGTTGCGAAAAGACCTGGATCAGTTCGAAAAGGACCCGGTTGGCGCTCAACTGTCGTTGATTGGACAGATCACAACAACTACAACCAACCTGTCTAGAACCCTTCAAGACTATGAGGACTACATTGTCAAGCAAACGTTGAGTTTGAACGAAACACAGAAGATCAAGAACGAAAACAGACTTTCGAGTCTGAAAAACGAGTTGCTAGAGTACAAACTAAAGGCCCAATCGTTGAAGAAACAGCGAGAAGAAGGTCTTGCTGAAGTTAATAGAAACCAGCTGTTCACGAACCGGTCCACGGCCATCTCCGACAACCCGTACGAAGAAACGGGAGTGTCGTCGGTGACAAATAGAGTCGGCCAAAGTCGACAGGAACAGTACTCGGGACTCTCGATGCAAGAAGGGTTGCAGAAAGAACAGTCTATTTTGGAAAAGTCCAACCAACAGCTGGACGATATCCTAGAAATGGGCAGATTAGCGTTCGACGATCTTGTTGAACAGAACGAGGTTGTCTTGAAGATGAAGGACAAGATGTCATCAAGTCTTCAAACTCTTGGAGTTTCCAACGCTACCATCAGACAGATCGAGAAAAAGGCATTTGAAGATAAATGGATTTTTTACGTTGGAGCTGCTCTCACGTTCTATGTCATGTACCTGATTTGGAGATATCTGGGCTGATCTTGCCAATCAAGGGCTCCAAGGCCTGCGGTAACGTTTCTGCGCTGTCTCCAATAAACTCCCAGCAATCATCGTCATATTCGTCGCTTTCTGTGTTGAAGATGGCCACTTTTCCACCTTGGTTCCTCACTATATCCACATACGAAGCAGCAGGCCAGACCACTCTGGAGGTTCCAATCACCAGGATCAGGTCCACGGTGTTTCGCACAATGAACTCGTCAGCCTTGTCGATCATCTGAAGCGGTAAAGACTCTCCGAACCACACCACTGCGGGTCTCAAAAGTCCTTCTTGACAGGCTGGACAATGCGGAAGGTCTTTCTCTTCGACGTACGGCAACTGATCCAAATCTTGGAACTTGTCCACTTCCAATGCATCACACAACGGGTCGTCATAGTTGTTTTTTTCCTGATACGAGCAACTGAAGTTGGTACATCTCAGGCCGAAAAGCGATCCATGAAATTCTAACAACTTGCTGGGTTCATGATTGCTTCGTTGGGACAATCCGTCAACGTTCTGTGTAATTGTAAGAAAATTAATCTCTGTTGAGGTACTCAGAGCAGATAATGCGTAATGGCCCGGGTTTGGGCTGGCGATCAATGCTCTATGCCGTCTGTAGGCGTAGAACTGCCAAACCAGGCCAGGATCGTCCAGGAAAGCATCGGGAGTGGCCAAGTCGATGGCGTTGTATTTCTTCCACAGTCCGCCAGATCCGCGGAACGTCGATAGTCCGGAAGAAGCAGACAGTCCTGCTCCGACCAATGCAAGGATAGTTTTACAATTAGGAGACTTCAAGAAGCTGTGGAAAGTTTCCAAATTGTACATTGCGGACGTTGAGGAGCGGCGATTGGCTGAGTGTTCAATGTCGTGACTGTCTCCATCGTTATTCTGTGTATGCTGCATTAATGAAACTGTTCAAATTTCATATCAGTCTTGTCAATCAGTAATGCTTGCCAATATCGATAAAAATGAAAATCTGTCTGTCAAAATAAGATTGTGCACGCAATGAGAATTTTCCCAGCCTTTTTTTCTCAAAGAAAAAAAAACAAACTGGGAATCAAACCAAACTTGTTTTTTCATCCCATAACGAGAAATCAAATCTGAACTATTTTCATAGAGGAAAAAAGTTGCACGGTGCAAAAATACGTGTTTTTGCTAATAATTGTACCTTTTTCCCTTTGAAGATCACGATTGCCCTCCAACTTTCTGTGGAAACGTGGTTATTTCAGAGATTTTAAGTCAAAATGGCTCCCAACGATAGAAGGCATGTTTCCGAGCAGGAAAAACGCTCGATGGCATCCAAATTCACAGAGTTCATGGACGAGATCCTTGCATTGCAGGATTCTGAGGGAAACGAGTTCTCCGAGATGTTCCAAGTTCTTCCCTTACGTGCCAACACAGATTATTATAAAGTGATCCGTAAACCAATGTCCTACTCGAAAATTAGATCCACCATCAAAGGAAACAAATATTCCCATCCACAGCAATTTATTAACGACATTGTGCAAATATCGTGGAACGCCCGGTTCTATAACGAGAAAACGTCTGTTTACTACGAATGTGCCACGGTTCTTGATAACTATATCCAACAAACCATCATCCCAACTATTAAAAAGGATACGTCGATTCCAGCACATTCAGACGTGTATTATCCCAACCTCGGAGCTCTGCCAGGAGAGGAAGACAACTTTGCAATGCCAATGGCCTCGCCAACTCCTCCGCCAGCCACACGCCAGTCTAAATCCAGAGGGGAATACGACGACGACGACTACGAAGAGGAAGACGTGGACGAAACAAGAAACCAGGATGACGATTACCAGGATGACGATTATCAAGAACCAAGCGTGAATTCCAACGCTCTTACACGTCAGCAGACTCCAGTCAACTCCTATTCGGGAGGATACAGCCAAGCTGGACTGCCTAATTATAATCCATCCAACTATGTCTCCAAGACAGAACGGGCTCCTCAGTCAAACTACTATTATCCACCAACCCGGAACGTTGCCAAGTCGAATGAGCAGCTGTTGGAAAACTGGGTCAAACGAGGAAGACCTCCGATTGTGGACCAGCCACACGAGCAACGTATTAAAAGTATCATGAGAGGACTCAAGAAGATCAAGGTTAACGGTAAGACCATCATCACTGTTTTTGACAAGCTGCCAAACCAGCAGGACCACCCGGAATACTACCGGATTGTCAAAGAGCCAATTTCCATGCTGGACATCAAGGGATTGATCAAACAGAGACATTACCAAACAGTGGATGCGTATATGGCCGATGTTTTCAAGCTGATTGCCAACTCCAAGGCGTATTACACAGCGAACTCGGCCATGCTCAACAACGTGCATCTTCTTGAGTCGAACATCACCAGACTGTACCATATTGAAATGCAAAAGCCAGACAGCGATTACGGAGACGTTGTGACTTCGAAAGTCCCTGTTCCGTTTTTGGTGTACGAAGGAAGAACTTATAAAGTCGGTAACTGGGTCATGTTGAAGAATCCAAACGATCCAAACAGACCAATTGTTGGACAAGTTTTCAGAATGTGGCAGGAGCACGGAAAGAGCTACGTGAACGTTTGCTGGTACTACATGCCAGAATGGACGTCTCACAGTTACGACCGGTTGTTCTTGGAAAACGAGGTGTTCAAGACTGGTCAGTACAGAGACCATCCTGTTGAGGATATTGTGGGTCCATGTTATGTTGCGTACTTCACAAGATGGCTCAAAGGTGATCCGGCTGTCAAGTACGAAGGTCCGCTGTTTATCTGTGAGTTCAGATACAGCGACAGAGAATTGTCTTTTGCCAAAATTAGAACATGGAGAGCTTGTTTGCCTGACGAGGTCAGACACATTGAAGACCCGGTGACGCCTATCGACCGGCCAAGAGTGTTGAAAAAGTTCCCTTCGCCAATCAAGTATATGCTTCCACCGAACGCTGTGCCGTCCGAAAAGCCACCACCACCAACGATTTTGAATTTGAATGCTCCGCCGTTGGTTGGAGGTATCCACATTTTTGAGCCAACTCCAGACAGCGAGCCTCATGACGATCCGAACTACTACGACGGTTCGTTGAAGAGCAACGAGTACAAAACGTACGTTCCACCGTCTCCTAATATTAGACTGCCGATGCTTCACTCTGACCAAAGTCCTCCGCCCCAGAATATGCCTATGCCTCCTAACTCGTCTGGATATCCGTCCTCGATGTCGAACATGCAGCCGTTTAACTTTCAGTCGCCGTACCAGAACAACGGCACCCAGTACAACAACTACCAGAGCCAGCCGTCTGTTCCGTCGTACGGTACCGTTTATGGTGGCAAGAAGGTTGTGCAAACGTCGTACAACAATCTGGCATACCAGTACTCTCCGTTCAACCCACCTTCTTACTGCCAGTCGTTTATTTTGCCAACCACGCAGGAGTTCAAGATGCCGAAAGCTGTTCGCGAGCGGTTTGAACGCATTGACAGTACTAATTTCCAGAGATTTACCAAGAATCTTGCACAGAACAACTACTTGAATGGGTCGATCGACTCGATGAGCAAGCCCGAGGACTATCCGGAAGACGAGCTGACGCCGATGGTGTGGTACCGGGGTCCACCGCAGTACATTCCTACAAGAATCATTTCTGAAGAAGACTTTGGCGACCAAGACCAGGATCTTCCGTTTATTAAGAAGAAACGTGTGGGCGAGGCAATCCAGCCCGTGCGTCTGGGCCACAGCGCAAAGTATCTGGCCTGGAAATTGGCTGCATCCAATAGCAACGGCACTACTGCCTAGAAATTATATAGAGTGCGTGCCTGTTTCAATAAAATGTACAATATGAAGGAGATCCGCGCGACGCGATAGCTAGATGTCCGCGCCGCACAGGTATTTTTCTATTTATCCTTCACGCCATTTCTTGGGAACGGCTGAATTTCAAAAAATGCAAGTAAATTTGAATTCACGGTGGTCGGTTCTATAAAGCGAATGCAGAAGGGAAGAAGTGTACAAAGAACGAATGACTAGTTGGCATAGATTCCCCAGTACTGTTCAACGCCGTAAGATCCAGCGTCTTTCCAGTAGTCGTCATAGGTGGTGAACATGATCACCTGGTCGGCCACGCTTTCGACAATAGCCTTGACAGCAGTCAGCTGGTTCTCGGTGGATGGAACAGCGTACTGTCCGTAGGTGTCACCTTTAGTAGGCCAGCCGGTTTCGGTAATCAAAACAGACTTGTCGCTTCCACAGGCGTCTTTAAGAATAGAGATCTGGTTTTCTAACCAGGTTCCAGAGTCTTCTGGCTTAACGGATCCGGCCCAGTATGGGTGAGCGTTGGCAGCAATGAAGTCAGAAGCGTCACAAAGGTCGCTGCTGCCCTGGTATGCTCCCACGGTATCAACAGTAACCACTTTTCCGGACCA
Source organism: Ogataea philodendri (assembly GCF_020536065.1). Taxonomy (NCBI): domain Eukaryota; kingdom Fungi; phylum Ascomycota; class Pichiomycetes; order Pichiales; family Pichiaceae; genus Ogataea; species Ogataea philodendri. The sequence continues at coordinate 62,487 of NW_025763914.1, forward strand.
GCCTTTAGAAGAAAGCAGTTTTCTACCGGTGGAAACAGCACTAGCAACGTCCGAGGCAGAGTGTTCTCCGGATTGGACCCATTCGTTTCCGATCGACACGGCATAGATGGCGTCCCAGCCTTCACTGCTGCCGGTCACTTGCTCTGCAAGAGTGTCGATATCGTCGGAAAGACTGTCATAGTTGTAGATACCAGCAAAAATCTTTTGGCCAGAACCCTTGCTGTTGAGGATGTTGGTGACACAGGAGCAGTCAGGAGCGTAGACTCTGATGATGTCGTAGGACGTGAGCTTGGCAATGTCGCTGGAGACCTCGTCGGCGGACTTGCACGAGCCGGAGTCGGTGTAAGGAGAGTAGGTGATACCTTTTCCTTGCTCTGCGTAGTACTCGACAGATCCAGACGAGGCAGAGGAGCTTGGAGCGGAGGCAGAGGAGGAGCCGGAGGAAGAGTAGGCTGGGGAGCTGGAGCTTGCCGAGCTGGCAGAATAGCTGTTAGAAAAGCCGGAGCCAGTGGTGGAAGTGCTCAAAGTGGTAGCACTGAACGAAACAGAGCCAGAGTCCGAGGCAGACGAAGCAGAAGCAGTCTGGGTAGAGGAAATGAGGTTTCCGTTCTGGTCGAGGAACTCGGTGACCACCACAGTGACGGCCGCGTCTCTCTTAGCGTGTTGATGGTGCTGGTGGATAGGGGAAGCCACAGCAGAGACTGCTAGTAAGGAATAAAGGATGGATCCAGCCAACATAAGGAACGAACTAGACGTAGAAGGAATGCAATGAGAGTGTTGATGAATTACCCCTGAGAGATGATAAAGAAAGGTGGTAACTAGACAACACTTAGTATTTATACTTGAGGCAATTTGGCTACGCCTTAGATTCCGAAACACGTACAACTCATTTTTTGGTAGCAGGGGTAAGCCGCATTTCTCCTGTAGACTCCTGCAACTTTTTCATAGTGATTCGAGATGGTTTGTGCAGCAGATGAATGATTTTCCTTTCTGTGTTTGTTTTTCGTGCGTCTAGATCAATGCAAACAGTTTGCATAAAACACGCTAGTTAAAAAAACTCCTGCAAATTTTGCACGCTTTGCTGCGAAAAATCTGGTTCCTCCCAGATTGCATCTGGGCTGTATACATTTTGAAAGCCTCCCTACTCCTTTCACGCAAAAAATCGATCGCGATTCTAGATTGTTGTCCGTGTTGGTTACAATGCTTGGCCGTTTTCCGCAGGCTGTGCTGGCCGTCTGGATTTATGACATAATACTCTTCCTGATCTGGTAATGTTCAACGCACAATATATGGAGGGACAGATTTACCTTGACCAAGCGGTTTCTTATTTCTAGGACCTGGCCAGCTTTGAAACGGCTTTCCTACTAAGCCCAGGGAAGCTCTGTCATAAAAACGGCGTTCTCGGGCAGTTCAGGGGTGCTTGGCAGCTGGTTTGGCTGATTTGGCTGATCTGACCAATATCCACCGTTTCGAACAAGCTCGAGTCCGGCCAAACCCAAATTTCCCCCAGATCAACCTCATATGCACTCCACTGGTCTCCTGGGCTTCGTGTGGACCGCCTCTCGCTACTCTTGCGTCTGTGCAAGGCATCCTGTTCAACACGCTCATTCTGAAACATCCAGGAGTCGCACCAGCCACACATGTTTTTCGCGTCCGTGGCGAAGAAAATTAAATCATATTTACGACCAGTCTCCAGTTATGATCCCGCTTTAGTCTCCATGAAAACTCAAGTCCCGCCCTCTTACAGCCATCTGGAACACTCCGAATACTCGGAGTACCAGATTCTTTACACTAATGAAACAACAAAGAAACACAAAGTCTGGCACGACGGTACTATGCGACTGTTCAAGCTTAACAAGAAACTCATAGTTTACGACGAAGACCGCATCGAGGTTTACTCAGACTTCCTCAACTCGTATCCGCGTTATAGTGTTGATGATCTGGTCAAGTTTGAGTCCATCTGGGTCATGATCGACGGCGTTTTGAAGGTGTACGAAAGAGACGTTTCCAAACAGATGCAGAACCTCAACGCCAACGACCTGAACATCCGTGCGCACGAAAAACGGCCCCACAAGGCCCAGACGCAGCCTATGCCCGAGCCCCCGCGCAAAAACAAACGGGTTTTAGGTCTCATGCGTACCAAACCCTGCTCTTTACCGACGCAGCCTCTCGGTCGTAAACGACGCTTCCACGACTATGGAATCCAAAAGAGATCCAAACCAGACAATTATATCCAACGTGCGATCGAAAAATTCACACAAACAGACACTTCTTTCGGGATCCCCGAGTCCCAGCGCTCAGACACCCTGTCGCTGGCCAGCGACGCTACTTTGGCGCTGGTTTCGCCATTAACCTCGCACAAATTACAATCCGCCATCTCTGTGAGCTCGTCATCGATGTCGACGCACCCGATCCGCTCTTCCAACACCTCGCTCTCGTCTCATTCCGGGTATACGCCGGCCACGCGGCAACGGTCGCTGCGAATCAACCGCAACTCGCAGGAGTCCGTGGTGGTGGAAAAACCAATGGTGTTTTCGAGATTCAACTTCACTGGTAGCAGCGCGCTTTCCAGCGGGTCAATAAGAGACGCAAGCCCGCTTTTTGAGTACGAACAAAGCACCAAAGAGCCGCTGCGAAACTACAGAACACCCACGCCATGCGATATCCCATTCTCGATATTCGACACGATGGGCGGTAACCATTAGTCTAGAACGATTTCATTCAGTTTATTTAAAGAACCATGGTCTGTGCGAAGCGCATCCCGGTAACCAACCGATAATCTATATCTAGTGGTTGAGTTTCTTGTCCAGTCTGGCAGCCTGGTTGTGCTCTCTCCAAATGAGAAGAGGAACAGCGTTAGAGGTGAAGATCTTCACCACAGGAAACGAAGAAAGCAGGCCGTTCAACGCAGACAACGCTGGTGTTCTGTTGAGTCTCTCAGCAACCCAAGCTTGTTGTTCCATCTCTTTAGATCTGTCGTACGTCATAATATAGTGATAAGTGTTGAAGTCAAGTAATTCAGCAAAGTGTAATGTAACGCTCACTTGTTGCAGGCGCTTCCAATATATATCCTCTACTTTATCACGGCGGTGCGGCGACGGTGTCTTAATTTTTTAGAGCTTGCTGGTGAGCTCCGGCACGATCTCAAACACGTCTCCAACAAGACCCACGTCTGCAACCGAGAAGATAGGGGCCTCTTCGTCCTTGTTGATGGCCACAATGGTCTTGGCATCCTTCATTCCAGCAAGGTGCTGGATGGCTCCCGAAATACCAACAGCAATGTACAAATCTGGTGCAACAACCTTACCGGTCTGTCCAACCTGCAGCGAGTTGTCGCAGAAGCCAGCGTCAACTGCAGCTCTGGAAGCTCCGATGGCTGCGTTCAATTTTTCGGCCAATGGGTTGATGATCTTGTCGAACTCTTCTTTATTCTTCAACCCACGGCCACCGGAAACAACAACCTTGGCCGATCCCAGGTCTGGTCTCTCGCTCTTGACGATCTCCTCAGACACAAACTCGGCTCCGTTTCCACCCTCGACAAACGAAACGTCCTCGACAGCAACGTCGCTTGCGCTTCCCAGCTCAACTGGAGCGAAAGCAGAGCTTCTCACAGAAACAAGCACTTGGCTGTCCTTGGACTTGACTGTAGCAAGAGCGTTACCGGCATACGTTGGTCTCACAAAAGTGTCTGTGCTGACCACTTTGATGATGTCGGAAACAGGCTGCAAATCAAGCAGAGCACCCACTCGAGGCAGAAAGTTCTTTCCAACGGCAGACGCAGCAACAACAAAGTTGGTGTACTCGGAGTCTTTCAACAAACTAGCCACTAATGGAGACACTTGCTCCGGCAAGTAATGGTCGTATTTTTCCGACGAGGACGTGACGATCTTGTCGATAGAAGACACCTTCTTGACCTCGTCCACGGCACCCTTGGCCTCGGTACCAACAAGCAGAGCTGTGATTGGGTTACCAAGCTGCTGGGCAGCCCTTAAAGCCGAAAGCGACGAAGGAGTGATTTTCGAGCCAGAGGTCTCGACAAACGCCAAAGTGGCTTTGGATCTGCCCAATGCAAACCCAACCGGCGACGAAACAAGCTTTCTCACGGCAAACATCGAATTCTCAAGGATATATAATTTTTCTAAACCAATTTAGACGTTTGTACCTCGATATTTTTCAGCGGATAAATCCCAACTAAGAAAAAAAAAATGATTTAAATGATTATATAAGCGGATATACAAGCATTTGGCTATGCTAGCTTTTGTCTCTTAAGCGAGTTTTGGAACTCAGAGTCGAGTTTCTGCTGAAGGGAGTCGTTTTCCAGCGACATGGATCCAACCACTTGTTGCTGGCCGGGCGTTTCCTGAGAATTGCCGGTCTTGTTCATCGGATTGAATGGATCACTGACCGGATAAATTAACTTTTTATCAATCTGGTGTTTCTCTAAAATCATGTAGAGATCATGTTTGGTGAACGGTTTGGCAAGAATGTCTGTCATTCCATGGTTCAGGTACGTCACCAGGTCCTGGTGCTGATAGTTTCCTGTCATGGCGATAATTGGAGTGTCCATATCAAAGGATCTGATCACAGAGGTGGCAGATGCTCCATCGAGGTTGGGCATGACAATGTCCATCAAAACGAGGTCGAACTTCACTTTTTCGAGCACGTTGATCGCAGCCAGTCCGTCAGTGACAACCTCCACTGTGCATCCGTACTTCATGAGGAACTTGCTGCACAGTTGGATACAAACATCGTCGTCCTCCACCAGAAGAACATGCATACCGGATCCCGGTGGCCTTCGGACAATTCTGTTGTCTTGTTGTGGCTGTTGTTGCTGCGGTTGTGGCACTTTGGATGCTTCTGGAGGGGAGATGAACTGATGAGAATCCTGGGCTGGCTCAACGGACGTTTGAACAGGTCCGTTGGCATGAGGGTTCTGTGTCTGAGATTGTTGGTCGGCAAAGGGGAGGTTCAAAGGAGGCAGGTCAACTCCTATTTGACTCAACGACTTGGCAATGATACTGATCGACCTGGAATACGACTCGTTTATAGACTTGGAGGTGAGGAAACTCGAAACCATGGTGTTGTACTTTGTGTTCAATATGTTGAGGTCATCGTGCAGCTTCTGCACGGTCTCGGTAAGCGACTGGTTCTGCTTCTCAAGAAACCCGAAATTGTCCTGTAAATTCCGAAACTGCGAAATTGAAACTGTGTTTGAAGAAGCGTTTGACACATCTCCGTCTTTTTTGGTGGTCACTTTTCTTTTGATGTTCTCGAGAGCGTCTCTGTTGTTTCTTTGGAACTCGGGATGTTTAAACTCCCACACATTCTCAATGCTGTATCTCTGCTTGAGCTCGTTACTTATCTTGACCTTGTGGAAATCGTATTTATTCAACTGGCGAACAAAAGAAGCGAAGTTACTGTGTTTAAAATGCTTTGGTAGAACCTGTTTGGTAAATTCGTTTGTATCGGCAATAATGAACGAGTCACCAGTATCGGACCATCTCACAATGTCACTGTAAGAATTCTCCTCCAACATTTGAAAAAGCTTCTTGACAAAGTCCGTACCGGATGATTTAGGCACACTGACATCCTTAGTGGGAGGGGACGGTACTTCGCTAACCCCAAACGGTTCTGTCTCCAGTTTGAAATCCGCCATATCCTCCAAACTCATGACAATATTATGCAATTAAAACACTATAGTGTATTCTCTTGGTGGTTGATACAAGCGGACTGTGGAAATATATTATAATTCACTAACATTTACTTGCACACAGGTTTATTTTAGCAACATACTATAGAGAATTAACCTTTGCACGACTTTCTTGGGGTTGTTCTAAGCGAGAGAAAATTTGGCATTTCGAGCGTATCTGGGGAAGAGCAAATGATTACGACATTGGATAGTATTGTCAATCATATAAACCGGCTATATTATTTTGGAGGAACATTAAGCTGAAATTCCATCAGGCCTTGTTTCATGTCTTTGTAAATCTTTGGCTCAAAAGGTGCAACGTTATTTTTTGGGAACTTGGTGATGGATTTCTGGAACTCGGAGTTGTGTTTCAGGTCCCCCGCCATGTCCTGTAATTGTTTCTGTTGTGATGGTTTGGCCGATTTCTTGTATTTCGAGCTTGTCAATGAAACAGACGAGATGGAAGATGACGAAGTGGTTGGTCTGACACCGAATTTTGACACCGACGCAGACAGAGGACTAGTTAATGGGGTCATGACCGACGACGTAGGTGTAGCGATACTGTTGCGACGCGAATGTGTTTGAGAGAAGGTCGGAGGAGGCTCACTGACAAACTTCTGTTGTTGCGAGTAGATAATGAATGTTGGTTTCGAAGACAACGGGGTCTGCTGCGCGCTTGCAGTCGGCGACGTCGAGCTCGGAATCGAGGAATTGATCGAGTAATTAGAAGATATCGTCGAGCTTGAAGAGAGTGAGCACGCAGACGAGTTGTTGGTCGGCATTTTGGGAGCAGCTTCGAAAACGAATGAAAACTGCTTGGCGGATTTGTCTTTGGAATGAACAGCGGAGCTTGTTTGCTTTTTGGGCGTCGATGGGAGAGATTTTCTCGTGCTGACAGGAGATCCAGATCCGTTTCTTGGGTTTCTGGCCTTTGTTGTCGTAGCAATGGCAGCTGCCGACGAGAAAGACGGCGAGTTGTACTTTCTTTCGGGAACGTTCCGAGAAGATATGGCAGCAGCAGCGGCTGCTGTGGCCATCTGTGTCGTCGACAGTGTCTTTTTCAGCTTGTGGGCTGGTTTTGGAGGAACCTTGATGGCCTTTGGTCTGGGTTTTACGGTCTTCCTGGTTGCTGATGGGATCTCTTCCTCTTTGAAGATTAGCGAAGAGGCCCGTTTTGGAGTCGATGGTTGCTGGACAAACTTTGGCGCACGCTTGATACCCAGTCCAGTAAAATTTGAATCGTTGGGCGAGTCAACCAGTTCCAATTTGATATATTGGTTCAAATATTCATCAATATGGGCAGACTCCTCAAAGGAAGGTTCACTGGTGACGAAATCCTCCAAATAACTCGGATCCAACTTGATGAAATTTCCAGCAGAAGATACGGAGTTGTCTGGGGTGTTAGCGAGGTCAGGGGTTGTCTGGCCGCCAATGCTCTCTGATGCCGTTTGAATGGGGTCGTCAACAGGAATTCGATCTATATCTTCCAAGATCGAATAATCAGTGGCACTGGTCTGCACAGAAAGAGGTATGAATGACCGGTCGTGAAGGTATTGGATGTTATCGTTTGTGTGGTTGTAAAACGGGGCGACAGGACTGGCAGATTGCTGCTGTAGAAGTAAAGGGTCTGTCGAACTGTGGAATTCTGCGGAATTAAAGGACATCGGGGTGTAATTAGAAAAGTCTGGCGTGAACTCGTACGAGTTGTTACGCTTGGAGGTTCCGTTCATGGTTGATAGGCCGGAAAATCCGGAGTATTTGAAAATATCACCTTGTTAAACGGGGTCTCAATTATAACAATTCAACTTAAGAAATGAACAAATACGAATAACAAATAGAGTTTGAGTTAACCAAATGGATGAGCAGACTCGAAAGATTCGATTGATGGCTTCAAATTAATTTGTCTTCAACTGAAATAGCCCCTGAGTGAATAATCGTTTTATCTGGTTTTCCAAGTTTTATATGTTGCTTTATCGAAAAAATAAAAATGGCTTGCTTTAAGCTTAGAAAATTAATTAAGGTGGGAGGGTGCCCGATGAAACTGCGTTAATTAGCTGAGAAAAGCCCGTTCTGCGGGTAAGAGCGCTGGTTTGTATCCAGTATGGAAATCGTGAGCCAGCTACTTTGTCGTTTCACTTGGTTAATGTAGATCTTGTACCTTGATGGTGTACTGGTTTTAGGTCTCCGATCTCGAAATCGACCCGGCGATCGCCGTCTATGACAAATAAAAACTTGCCTCCATAATAATTCAAGTCGAGTTCAAAATGTTTGCCCGGAGTCTGAGGTTATCTTTGCGTGTGCCCCAGCTACAAGCTACGAGGCTGAGTCTGAGATTCATGACCACAGAAACAAGAGCGGCTATCGAAGAGGCCGTTGGTTCGGCCCCGGTGGTGCTGTTTATGAAAGGCACTCCAGAAGCTCCAGCCTGTGGCTTTTCCAGAGCCACCATTCAGATGCTGGGCCAGATGGGCGTGGATCCAGACAAATTCGCCGCCTACAACGTCTTGGAAGACCCTGAGCTCAGAGAGGGTATCAAGGAGTTCAGCGAATGGCCAACCATCCCGCAGCTTTACGTGAACAACGAGTTTGTGGGAGGATGCGACATTGTGATGGCCATGAGCCAATCGGGAGAGCTCAGCGAGGTGCTGGACTCGGCAGACGCTCTTGTTCCGGAAGAGGAAGAAGAGGAGAAATAGGGTTGTGTACATATAAAATCTTATGCTATTTTCCAAATGTAGTCCCTTGCCTTATGGTTTGCAGCCAGTGATCGCTACAAACCCCATTAAAGGACCGTTTGATCGGCCCGTCAGTCTACTGAGAAACAACACTGTCTTATTTCTCTACAGAAAGACGGGTTTGGCGCAATAAGTTCCCATTGTCTCGTATTATATACCTATCTTTTGCTCTCATCAATCATATTGTTAACCCCGTGTCTGACAGCGTCTTTCAGATCGTCAAAGTTTTGAATATCTTTTGGTCTAAACAAGCGCGACTGTCTCGACCACGAGACCGCATAATTGAAACACGACTCCCCGATCGCTAGATACTGCGACAACAACGATCTGGAGCTGTGCTCCCTCGCGATATCTTCAACGCTCACAGTTAGTCCGGTGGACTTCTTGATTCCCGCAAGAACCATCGATATCAGCACCAAATCAAAAGCGTAATGTGCGTATTTTCCAAGCTGTTGTTAGCCGATTTCAACAATTTGTATCACTTACTCCCATTTTGTATTGTTTAATTTAATTTAGTCTTCAAATTCCAAAATAAAAAACCTCCTATATATTGCGGCTGTGCACCAAAAAGTTGTCTTTTCCTAATATTTCGTACCATGGCGACTCCGTTGTCTGGGAACCTGCTTTTGTCACTGAGACCGTCCAAGATCTTCAGCAACCATGTTCCCGATACGCCGATCACGTCTCTCGACTTCGACGCCTCGGGCCAGTTCCTAGTTTCCGCCGGCGTCGACGAAAGCATACATCTTTACGACGTGACCAAGGGAAAACATATGAAACCAATCTACTCGAAGAAGTACGGCTGTCATCTTGCCCGGCTTGCACGTAAGGAAAAAACATGTGTCTACGCCTCAACAAAGGAAAACGATACTCTCAGATACCTCTCTTTACACGATAACTCGTTTATCAGGTATTTCAAAGGCCATACGGCAATGGTCACAGACGTGGAAATGGGCGACCTCAACCACATGTTTCTAAGCTCGTCTCTTGATAACACCGTCAAATTGTGGGATACTCGAACTGCCAATTGCCAATCGTCATTGGCGACCGAACAGGCTCCAAATCACGTGGCTCTTGATCCGACAAACTCTACAGCCGCAATCTACAACACATCCACAAACACGCTCTCGCTGCATGCCATTGGAAACCTCACCGACACCCCGTTCGAGTCGACCGTTTGCTCGTACGTGCGGCCAAACTCCGTCGTTAAAGTCATGTTCATGAATAATAACGAGCATATATTATTAACCACCAATTCAACAGAACATTACATACTCGACGCATTCAACTTGAAACTGGTTGCACGACTACTCAGACAATTGCCGTTCATCGACAGAAAGTATCCAGACACAGGAAACTTGACGGTCTCGCCAGATTGTCGGTTCATCTACGGTGGAAACGGCGACGGCTCGGTTTTGGTCTGGGACATGAAACTATTAGCGTCGCAAGACCTCCCAACGGTGTTGAACCCGGTGAAAAAAATCGAAAACCAAACAAAAACACTCCCGCGAATGCTCCTGTTCAATCCACAGTACTGCGTGATGGCCTCCGCAGACACAGAACTCTGCTTGTGGACACCCACCTTATAATTCACTGATATCAGCGTACCTGATATCGGCATTCTGTTCGCACCAATCGCACCACTGCTTCAAATATGCGACCTGACTCTCGCTGATGGTCTCCATGTCGCCAACCACACATAGTTGGCGTTTGCATCTGGTGATCGAAACGTTCAGCCGCTTATAATCGGCCAAAAATCCAACATCGTGAGATTCGTTCGACCTCACCAACGAAAAGATAATGATCTCCTTTTCTCTGCCTTGGAATCCGTCCACTGTGCTGATCTCTATGTTTAGGAAAGGACGCTCGCTGTCTTCGCGCAATAGCTTGCGCAAGCTTGTCACCTGTGCGCTGTATGGAGAAATCACACCAATATCTTCTTCCTTCACGTTGTGTTCTTCAATCAGAGAACGAACGTGTTTCAGCACCAAGAAACACTCTCCCTCGTTGTATTTTGATGATTGTAGTCCGCTGGAATCGTCGTCCGCGGAGTCCAGCTCAGGAAAATCCCCTCCTTGTGTATCATACCAAATAATCTCTTCAGCAATATCATCGTCTTCCGGTGCCTTAACGTAGGGAAAATCAGCCAGCTTGATGTTCTTGACCGACGAATGTGCTTTGAGTTTTCCCTCGTACAAACTGTCGCTTGGGAACCGCATGATTTTCTCGTTCATCCGGTATTGGATCTCCAAGAAACAGGTGAACTCTTTATGGTTTGGATGCACTTGAATGAGTCTGTCAAAAAGCGTCTTTGACAGCGTATTGACCACTTTAGCATTCTTGCGGGTCTTGATCGTCGGAGCCAGCTGTTTGTTATCACCAGCAATAATGAGCTGGTTCAATGAATGATGGTAGAGTAGAGGAATCCAGCACGATGGTTCCAACGACTGAGAAACCTCGTCAATGATCAACGTGTCAAAAAGATCACCGTTGTCTCTAATGCAATTAACAAGCTCCCTAGCGGACGAGCCGTGGAGAGTAGCAAGAACGATCTCAGACCCAATCAGAACGTCGCTGTACGCCTTTTTGGACCTGTTGCGAAGATCTTTCTTCAGTTCCTTAATTTCTTGGTACATTTCGCGTCGCTCTCTGTAGCTTTTGGTTTTCTTTGTCTTTTTCGTCAGTTTGTTGATCTCGCTTAGTATTCCTTTCAAGATATCTCCGGACTCCTCCTCTGCGATCAAATCAAGCGAATGACGGAGAATCTGGGGCAAAATTCTTGCTGGATGTCCTATTCTGACCAGCTTGGAATACGATCCTTTTGGGTAAAACCCTGAGAGTCTTTCCAGGATGGTGTCGATAGATATGTTAGATGGGCCACAAATAAGGATTCTTTTCGTTGATTCGCTCTGTCTTTTCTCGATCATTTGCTTGACAAGCTCCACAATCGTGCTGGTTTTACCCGTTCCCGGCGGACCGTGGATGATGCTCAAATTGCTGGCGAGCGAGAATTCAATTGCGTGTTTTTGCGAATCGTTTAAATTGACATTGTGCCAGTTTAATTGTCCCTTGGAATCGCGAATAGACGGCGCAATGAATGACGTCTTGCCCAACACCAACTTCACCAACGTGGATGCTGTGTTTTCGTCCAGCTCAGCCAGCTTCCTCATTGTGGACTCCATTCTGTTGTATGTGATTTCATTATCAACCTTCACCAGCCAAACTTTGACATCTGTGTCGTAGAAAGAGTAGATTTGTTCCTCGATCCGGGCCCCCTCGGCCGTTGTGGAGTCGTAGTTCACAGCAATGTTGATCTGCTGATCGCCAACAAAAACAACAACACCATCAACGTTCACTGCTAGTTCCTGTGCCTCTGCTGTGTCTTGTTTCTTGGAAGAACCCTTAAGTTTCTTTGCATTTGAGCTTGCACCATACCTGTCGAGTTTGACAATATCACCAGTCTTGAAATCACTAGCCTTGAACCCGCTATCCTCCTTCCCGGCCACAGCACTGTGCGGAACAAGCTCAATGATCTGTTTGCCCCCAATACCTGTGCGAACATTACTCACACTCAAATTGAGTATAGCAAGTCCATTGGCACGCAGACTTTTCGGCGACGCGCGCGAGATAAGCTCTGCAGTCTGTTCAAAGCTCTCCTTCCGCTCAACAGCCAAACAGTCGAGAAATCGCGCCGATAGATCGGCATTTGTCGTTGTCATAAAGAAAAAAAAATCAAGTTATTTTCACCAATTGAATCCTACAACATATTACATGAATCATATCTCAATTCTCTAGTTATCAATGTATGTGCGATCTTACATGATGACCAAGTCACCAAACTTCTCCTTGTAACCTGGAACCTCGAATCTACCCTTCGAAACCATGTCTTGAACCTTGTCCTCAACGTCAGGTCTAGCCTTGGTGACATCGTCAACAGTAAGTTGGTCAAATGGTCTGGCGGTCTCGATGTTCTCAAGAGTCTTCTCCAAGTCAGTGAGCTCGGAGAGAACAACACTCTCGGTCTCCTTGGCGTTCTCCAAAGCCTTGGCTTCGAAAGAATCGATCAATTTCAACTGCTTGGACAGGTTGGTCTTGGATGCAGTGAACTTGGCCACGTCAGCTTGGATCTTGTCAACAATAGCTGCGTTCTTCAATGTGCTCTTGTAAGACGAGAAATCAACAGTGGTTGGTTGTTGTTTCAACTCAAACAAAACTCTCTTGGCCTCGTCATTTCTCTTCTTGAATGAAGTCAATGCGGCAGCAGTCTGTCCAGAAAGACCCAACTGAGACACAATTTTGGTCCAGTCCAACTTGGTGGCGGCGGATTTGGCAACAGACATGTTATTTGTTAAGCTAGTGGTTTCCAGTAACTCCGATGGTCAATTCCTCTAAACAAATGGCGTATTTATCCAAATATGGTAAACAAGGTCGATTTCAAGATTTACTTCTTAATTTCAACCGGTTACTTGCCAATTATAATAGCCAAAGATACCTCAAGTTCAAACTGATGAATATAAAAAAACCGGTGTCTTTTTTTCTCGGCCAATCAACATTTCGAAAAAATCCAAACTATGGCACTAAACGTCGCGCACACACAGTGGCTTTTTATGCGGTAAAGTTTTCAAAACTTAAGAAAAGAAAAACACACATTAACTCGTTAAAACATCCTTACACTAATAAATGCGATGGTTAACCTCATCAAGCGAATCGTACGAGATATCAATGGCTCCTAGAAGCAACTTCTTCACATAGTTGACTTCAGTTGATAGCTCCTTATTTTTACGCGCAATCTGTTTCATCTCGATCTCAATTGGAGATGTGCAATCAATCACGTCTCCAATATTAGAATCGTTATCCAAACTGTCCAGGTACTCGCCTGCGTCCAGGTCGGTGCCGATCTGTGCAAATTGGTAGCAGATCGACCGTTTAGGCATATTGTTCTCCTTCAGTTCTTTCTGGGCCATCTTGATGACCTTGTCGAGCTTGTATCTGTCTCCATTTGGTGCTCCATCCGTAAACGTGACAATAAGTAAAGGCTGTGCAAGTTTACGGGATCTGATCTCTGGCTTCAAGATCAGCTCGTACAAATTAGTGGCCAACGGAGTGACTCCGCCAACCACCAAGTTGGACAGAACAAGGTCCAACTGTTGCTCTGTCTCGATACAGTCACAGTCAACGTTGTGGTTGTACTTGAGGAATTGGTAGATCTCCTGATGGTTGTTCATGAATTTCAGTCTGAGCGGTTGTGTGCTGACGTTGATCTTCATAAACAGTTTCAGGAAATCGTGCAGCTGCTGTAACCGATTGCCTGTTCTCATTGAGCCGGAATTGTCGATATAGAAAAAGATCTTGAACAAACAAAGTTGACTCAGATCATAGAACGAGTACTCCTGGCCGGGCACTCCAAACGTCTGGGCAACTTGTTGTATTCTGGGAAGACAGTTTGATTCAATAAGTTGGTTAAGAACCGCCTCGTCATGCGCGTAGAATGGTAAGCCGTCCTGGAAACAGGTAATTACTTTGGTTGCAAATAATTTGGCAACACCTTTAGTTTCTTTATTACCGCCAAAAAAACTCTTCTTCTTCTTTCCAATCAGTCTCAAATAGTTCTCGAAAGTCTTAGGAGACTGGATTCGATTGATGGTCTTGTACGAATGAGTCAACAGTGGCTGGTACTTGGACTCGATATCGTCCTCGTTGGTTGTTGATAGTTCAGCGCGGCGAACAACAGTGTCACTCGATTGTGCACTGGCCAGTCTGGATGCAATTGGAGAGGATACGGTCGATCCTGGGGGTGGACCTTGCGGCTTGCTATAGTGGATCTTGGATTCAACGGACATCATACGGAATTGCTAAGAGATAAGTCTAGCTTACTGAAACATAGCTACTTCGCTATCGATTTAATATAGCCATTGCAAGAGGCTTAGCAAGATGCAGGATCATTGGTGCCCAGTTCGAAGAAGGCACCTCTAAACAATCAACAAGGGTCTTGATGCAAGGTTTGTCATGCGTATTTTCCTTGCTGCGCCTTAATTTATCTGGTCATGTGACCTGGATTTCGTCAAGGTCCCGATGATCTTTCTAGTTTGGGCAACCATCTCGGACACCTGTTGCTTGTGGAACTTGTCTGCTTCAAGCTCTTTGCACATCTGATTGTGTCTTTTGGTTAGCAGTGATTCCATATTCGTCATTCTGTCCAGCAGGGTCCTCAAATCCCGTGCCAATCTATCTTGATTTGTCGGTGCTGGTGGCTGAAAAAAATTGATCAAGTTCATCTCCGTATCATTGTTAAATATAGATGTGTTTTTTGTAGCCTCCTGCTCCTGCATAATGTCGGTATTGTCTTCCATCAATGATGAGGTTATAATCGGATCGTTGGTGTAGTCTTGAGGCACAGTACTGGGAGACTCAGCCACTTGAGAACAAGTACCTTTGCATTGGATATCAATAGGAGCGGAAAGCTTAAATTGCTCGGAACTAGATCCAGGTATTTCTTGGCTTCTTGGTCTCTTGGCCTCCGCTACAGCTCTTCTTCGGGCTGCTCTTTCCGCCCTACTTTCAAACGGAGGAAGCTGCATAATTGAGATCGTCGGCTCACAGGTCTCGGCAAGCTTCATTTTCTTTGGAGAAGCGTCAATTGGCTCTGAACTTAACGTTCTTGTGACTTTTCCGGCTTTGAACTTTTGTTTACCTTGATCTTTTCTTTCTGCTCTTAATTTAGCATTTGCTGATGGAGACTCAAAAAAGATCTCAGACTCACTAAAAGAGCTACTTGTGTTGTTCAGTAAACTATCCGAGCCATTCTGATTAATCGGAATCAATGATTTGGAACAGAATATCTTTCTATGATTGGCCATGCTTGTTTGATATGAAATCCTGATCCCAACTTTTTATCCCCTTTTCTTAAAATAATTGGGCTGTGCCGCTACTTATATTTAGAAGAGGTCTACCGACTAGAATCCATTGATAATACAGAACGCGAAAGAAGCAATTAAATAGAAGGGAAATCAAAAGCACTCTCTCTTTAGTCGCTTAAGTGTCTCTCTTCTTTAAATATTTACCGTTCTTGGTAAACCGTTTCGGAACCTTCTTGCTGTAGTCGTCAAAGAGCTGTTCTTCCTCGCCGGCGTCATCCTTGTGTGTTTCGGTGGCTGTGAACTTCTTGGACTTTCTGTAGTTTTCAGCAAACTCAACATCCGTGACCGATTTCTCCAGGTCCAAATCTTGGTCCACAACAGACTCCAAGTTGGAACCACCTGACGATGCAGTCTTTGCGGAGCCAGCGGGAGGCAAACTGTTTTTCTTCAATTGAAGAGCAGCAACCTCAGCATACGAAAGCTTGCGAACTTGGATGTCAATAAAGTCGTCGTCCAAGTCGTCGCCCTCGTGCATTTTCTTCATGGCAATAACCTTGTTGGTTGAATCGCCCACCATTTTGAACTCCTTCTCCTTGTTGGCAACCGTAGCAGGATCCACCACCGGCTCTGTTTTGGCGGCGCTCTTGCTACCGCCAAACGGCCAGAACCAGGATCTTGGTTTCTTAGCACTGGAGACGCTTGCCGTCACGTTGGAGAGTTCCACCGTGTTGAAGTCAATCACCTGCGGTTCCGAAGACGTGTCAACCGCGGCCGCACCGGATTTCGAGGACATGAACATGTTTGGGAAATAGAAAAAGCGTGTTTTGTTCGAGCTAACCAGCTAGTTTGAGTCGCCAGTCAGCAAGACAGATAAATATGAAAACAAATAGTTCTGCATCCCGGTTGCATATGGGGGACCTGCTTCACCAGCCACATTTCAGCGATAAAAGAAATATCTGTTTAGCGAGTGTCTTGGCTCGTGGAAACAGCAATTGAAGCATATTGGGTCTTCACTAAGCTTAAACACGCTGGATATACCTTCTTCGCCCGACAAACGTACCTGGTAACACGAATTCAAATGACCCATAATCTGCTCAGCCACATTTGTTTTCTTATCTATGTGGCGTATCGAGCAACGCCATCAAAACTGTAAACAACTTCAACTAATCAACCTCGTGCACCCGAAAACCCCTGCACCACCAAACACGTCCTGCAACTTGAAATTGGCTCATTTGGAATAACGCGTAATGTTCCAAATTGGCCCTTTTGATACTTGCACGTTACTATCGCCTAAATCTTCGTGACCTCGATGAGTGTTGCAAATAAGCGGGGTTTTTCATTCGATAAGGTAATCTTGACACCATAGCGGTGCAAAGATGTGTAACAGAAGATGAAACATGGTTGTAAATAGCTGTATCCACCATGGGGTTCCAGAGCTGGAACTGACTACTTGAGCATATTCATTTCATCATCACAGTGTCTCCAGAGTGCTCCACATATTCCCGAAAGCCCAAATCGTGTCACAAGAAGCAACATAAGTCGTGTCATAATTCTTAAATACCCGATCCCGTTTGGCAGTGCCCCAATTGTAAAGCCCTAGATTTGTAATTGTTACTCTATCTTCTTTGTTCTTTGGATAGCCCTCAGACTTTTGATTTGGGGAATTCAGAGTCTGGGAAATTGCGTCGTTTAGTGTTTGTTCGCTAACGATTTACATTATTCATTCACAGCTTAATTTTCAAATCATACCATCTATTTAGCCAGCCAACTGCAATTGGGTTCTAGTTCCCTTACGCCACCAATCCGATAACTTCGACCGCCATGTTATTACAATCTAAAAAGCAGAAACTCAACAAGGCGAAGAAACAGCAACAGGAACTCTCTGCTAGTTCAGGAAATGAGATTGCTCAAGAGGGCACAAACTCGTCCATAGGATTGATAAGGAAATCAGAAAGCATTTTATCTCCGCATTTATCAATCTTTCAAGCTTTGCAGAATCCAGAGCTGGAGCTCGACATGTCTGCTCTCGATACAGGCACCGAACGAAGAATTCCGACCCCAATTAATACAAACCCAGACTTCAGCACTTATAATAGTTTTTACAGAAACGAGGACTTCTCTATAACATCATGGCAATCAATACCATCTGGCTTTGGATTGGCAGATCAGAACGCCCCTCCTCCAAGCAGAGCTTTGCGAAGTCCCGCCAAATTGAATAGTCCAAATATTGGGTCGATTCTTTCTAGCTCCGATAACGAAGAGCACAGGTTAGAGGATGTTCCGGTGCAAAGTTCCAATCATGAGGTGATCATTTTCGATTCCGAATCCTTTTCAGAGTCTTCGGATGACGATACCATAGATTCCTCCACAGTTGTTCCATCATTTGTCATGCCCCGCGTTTCTGTTCCCAGTCTTGCTAATTCCAGCTCGGTGTTACAAAACGCAATCAGAGTCCAAGTGATTGGCCATCAACGTGAAATTCTACTTTCAAGACTCGCCAAATACCGCAAAACGCTCAACCGGACTGTCTTCACCGACGTTGACCCGTCGTTTATGGTTGCGATTGTGAACGATGATAACTATCTGCTTCCGACCTTGATCGACAAGCCATTCATTCCCATTCTCACCGGCAACTCGAACGCCGACTCGTCATTGCTGAGGAAGTCGGTTTCCAAGAACTTGATGATTTGCGAGCCAATCCGAATGCAAACAATAAACGACAACTTGATGCCACTTATCGAGTTTCTCTCGAATTTGCAGGTTTCCGGAGGCGACTTTGGGAAGGTGATCGAGCTGTCGGCTTCACAGTATGCAATGACGAACCAGCCGCTGTCTCTGGAAAGTGTCAACTCCGTTCTACTGGATAAGTCTGCCAGAAAGCTTCGCAGAAGCTCGCTACACAAGGAACTGGACGATTCCAACAAGAACAACGGGTACCCTAAGAACTACAAGCAGGGATTGCTGTTCGGGATCACTGTTGGGATGGTGGGGTTGGTTGTTGTGCTTGTTTGGAAGGAGTTTGCGCCTAGCCCTGTTCCGGACAAGCTTGAGAATCCGTCCAGAATGAACAAGATTCTGTTCAGGCCAAAAGAGGTTCTTCAGTCGGACTGTAAGTCGGACGAATTTGACTTGCAAGGAATACCACACGCAATGGCGGCATTTTGCGAGAGCGCAGTGAAGGGGTCTGTTGAGGCTCTGGAATTTGTGAAGACCGATTTGGAGGCGTTGGGCAAGATGCTAGCCAGTTCGAGTTTTTTCCTGATTGAAAGAACAAAACTTACACTTTTGCGACTAATCGAAATGACAGGAGAGGTTTTATCATGGTAAATGCAACGGGTTAATTGGAATCAGGGGTTCTTATACAGGTTGATCATATGCAATTTTATTGTTCTACAAGTAGACATGATACAATGTTGTGTTTCAAAATCATTGTTGGATAATGACCTATATATATGATTACACTTCTGGCACCGGGGTTTCTTGGATTTGTTGGTTTTCCTCGTTCTCCTCGTTCTCCTCGTTCTCCTTCTGCAGCAAGTCAAACGCTCCTTCTGTTCCTGGAATGTAATTAGGGTTCGACTTGTTATGCACCGTATAATACAACGGACAAGTCTTGTTGGTTCTGATATGGCCAAGAGCACCGCAAGTGGCACATCTTCTGCTGGTGGACTTTCCTTTGCCGATTCCCTTGCCGCTGATTCTGCCCTCGCTGTCGATATTAATTGACAGAAGACCTTTCTTCTTCTTTTTGTCCTGGAGCCGTTGCAACTTGGCGAGTTCTTCCTCGAGCTTCTTCTTGACCTTTTTGTTTTCCTCGGCGTCGTTAGTCAGAACAATATTGTCTGTGTCGAGCTCCATTGGATCCTCCAGAAGCTTTCTCTGTCTCTTTTTAACGTAAAGTTCCACGACTTTGGGATCCTTGACTATCTCGACTCTCCGCTGGAGAATGCCGTACGAATCCTTCACCATCCGCACAATTTTGAGGAACCGCGGTCTTTCGCCGCCAACCTCACGGTTCAGCACCTCGTTGGCCGCACTGAAGTTCTTTGTATCGTCGAGCTCTTTCTGCTCCACCGGCCGAGGCTTGTCGGTGTTCCGCGTCTTGCTCAAAGCTTTCCATTGCTTAAACCACACCTTGGCAATCTCCTTCTCATAAACCTTTTGCTGGATGGCCACGTTGTACGTGTGCGTGATAGAACTCTTCTTCTCCTCCTTCTCTGTTGGTTTGGGCGGCGGAACAAAGTCCTCGCTCAGATTCGCAGCGTTTTTGATAAACCCTCCTTTCATCGAGGTTCTCAAGAAAGAGAACGCTTCTCCTTTACCGGACGGATCACCCTCGCCGTAAATCTGAAGCATGGCCTTTCCATGAGTGGCAGCAACAAAGTTACGAGTGATGTTCCACGGAGCAAGCTGGACAGACAACGGGCCGTCGTTGGCCATCAGATCGCGCTCCTTTTTGGCACCCGGGTCTGTGGCCGGAGACTGTGCGCTCACACTGCCCGGCTGCGACCCGTCTTCTAGCCGTTCCCGCTTGTACGAGTCCAAATCTTCAAGTCGTTGGTGGCCGGCCTGCATCGAGTCCAACAGTGCTATATCTTCGGGTGTCACAATGTTGCGGATCTCCTCGTAGTTCGGTAGCTTGTCCGAGAGCTTCACTTTCCAGTATCCCTGGTCGTTTCCGCTTCTTTGGTACTCCATGAACTCCTTGAGTCTCTGACGGTTCTGCATGTCGTTCTGGTCCGGGAAATGGTCGGCAATGTCCCGCACAAGAAGCCGACGCTCCTCGTTTCTGTTCAGGACACGGTAAACCACCATTTTGAGTCTGTTTTTGGACGTGGCTGTGACTTTCCGCGAGTGTGGACCAGGAACCTCCAAAACAGGCAGCGTCTGGCCAACTGTAAAGACAAAATTAATAGACCGCAAGAAGTACTTCTGCGACGACCCGCCTCCAGAGCTTCGCACCAGCAAAAAGTCTGTGCACAGCGGATCGTGCTTGAATATAGGAGCTCTGATCATCCGGTTGTACAACGTAGGAACAATGTGGCCAGGCTCGACGTATCCAAAGTTCCAGAACGGAGACCGATCTTGCAACCCTAGAACATGTGTCTCTCCAACTGGCAGCTTTGGACGACTGGTATCGTCGTCGTTGAGTTTTCTGTAATAGTTGATCAGCTTGGAACACATTCCAAAGTTGTTGAGAACAATGGGGTTCTCCTCGCTGTACTCGAGCATGAAGAAGTCCGCCGAGTCTCCAAGCGTCAGGTCGGAAGAGTCTTTGAAAATCTCGCGAGGCTCTTTTCCCTTGTCACGCTTCTTCTTTCTAGTCTTCACCTTGGAAAACACCATCGTGGTGTTTGGACGAACAGTGAACTGTGGACGATGCAAGAACCGCATTTCTCTCTCAGAGAGCTTCACCTTGTAGTATGGGAACTGCAGCTTCAGCGCTGTCACCGAGTGGTCGATATTCATGTTTCCAATAGTGGCTCTGATCTTGGTCTGGTAGCTCTTGCGCAACTGGTCGTACTCCTTGTCGTTCGATAAGCTGAAACGCAGCTCAAGTGTCTTTTCGTTGGTTGGCAGTTTGGCCAACACAGCCTTCTTGGCCGCGACCTCCTCATTCTCTGTTCTCACGTTGGTGAACAGCATCTTTGGATCGTTTCTGTCGAGTTTCAGGTTCAAGATGTCTGTGTTCAAAGAACCTTCGAAAATCATCTCGTCCTCGTCGTCGTCCCAGCCGTCCGAGTCGACCCAATCCAGCTTGAGTCTCTTCGTGGACGGAATATCTGTTTGTGTGCCTTCTATGATCTGGTCGTCGTCCCAGTCTGCCGTGGAAATGGCAATCTCCTGGCCGAAGTCCTTGATCGTCTCCTTGACAACCTCGGCCGGCTCAACCTCCTTTTCCTGCTGTACGCTCTGGAGATCGTTTTCGGAGATCTCGATGATCTTTTGCTGTATTTTCTGTTCCTGGTTCGTCGAAACCTTCGTGGCGTTCTTGAACGACTTTCTAGTGTCCACCTGGAACTCAAAGGTCAATTTCGTAGGAAGCAGCGGACGTTTCACGGCGGGTGGCACCTGGTAACTGTATCTGAGCGGAATAATGGGGAATAACGTCTGCATCTTCAATGGCTTGCCGCGCTTAAACGTTGGATAGTACAGTCTAAGCAGTTTTTCTCGAGTCTGGATCCGTTTTTTCTCCAAAAATGCTCTTCTTTCCTCGTCGTCGAGTCTGTGATCGTTGGACTCGTCAAACAGAAGTTCTTCGTGCTCGTCCATCATCTCGTTGTCGTGTTCGTAGTCCAAATCTGCCAATCCAAGGTTCGCCGCATTGCTCTCAAAAATACCCTCGCCAAGGTTCTCGGCGTCGTCCTCGTCCACGCCCTCCATGGCCTCCTCCTGCAACTCCTTCATAAAATCGTCCTCCTCTTCCTCGTCGTCCTCCTCCTCGGCTTCAGGCTCCTCCTGCTTCACCGAGTCCTCTTCTTCGGCGAGCTCGTCTTCATCTTCGAAATCAACGGCATCCGCAGCGTGAACAGTCGATCCATCAAACATGTTGTCCAGGTTCTCAAGACCAAGCTGGCCGTTCAAGGCCGAGTCAAAATCGTCGTCGTCAACCTGCGCCATATCAATTCATTGACTTTTGTAGAGGAGTTGTTTTTACTGTTGGTTTAATTTTTTTAAAACCAGTGGAAGCTTTATATTTTTAGTTGTTTTAATAATGTTCTCCTTAAATAAATTAGTGTCTGTGAAATCCGGCTACCGCGCGCTAAGCACAGTCTCGAGCGAGCTCGTGGATCAGTTTTTGGCCTCCAACCCGTCCACTATTGCAATCGACGCCACATGGTTCTTCCCCAACGATCCCCGAAACGCATTTAAGGAACACACCCAGAAACGGCTGAACGATAAAACAGTGTTTTTCGATATCGAAGACATTTCCGACAAGTCGAATCCGTTCCCGCACATGTTGCCGTCCAAGTCGCAGTTCGAACAGCAGATCAGCAAGCTCGGAATCACCAATGACTCAACGCTTCTTATCTATGACACCAGTGACGTCTACAGCGCCTGCAGAGCCTCGTGGATGTTTGAGATCTTTGGACACGACTTGGATAAGCTCTACATCTTGGACAATTTTGCGGGATACAAAAACTACACCACAAAGTCCACAGATTCCAAATCCCCGCTACCAGAGTCCATTTATAAAGCCACCTTTGATAAGTCGAAACTGGTCTCTTTTGAAGAACTAAAGCAATTGGTTCTCGAGGACAAGATCGGCAAGTCGTACACATTACTGGACGCCAGATCGGGGCCCCGATTCGACGGATCCGCCAACGAGGCAAGACCAGGCATCTCCTCGGGCCATATCAAAAACGCTATCAACGTCCCATTCCAGGACTTTCTCAACGCTGATAAACAGTTCATAGCCCCAGAGGCCATTCTGAACCGGCTCAAACAGGCAGGTGTTGACGAATCCAAGCCGATCATCGTCATGTGTGGTTCGGGAGTCACCGCCTGTGTTGTTAGGTGCGGGCTTCTACTTGCGGGCTTTGATGCGAAAAATATCGCTGTCTACGACGGGTCCTGGACAGAATGGGCCACAAGGGCCCCTGAACTGGTCACCAAGTCTGTATAAGTCGTTTCCTAGAACCCAAACTCTAGGTCCTCGTATTTAACCTCATTAAAAATCGTTCGTAACTCGTTAACCAGCCGGCTCCATTCGTGGTAGCCAGTAGCAGTTTTGTGCATAATTAGTTTTTCCTCAAACAACCGGACAATCGAGTGGAACTTGAGCATCTCGTCGATCTCAAGCAGTCCAAACATGAACTCATTGAAAAGCACCAGGTCTTTCTCGTGCGGGCCGCGGGCCTGGATCGAATGGTCGAACCACGTCCCCAATTTGGCCATAATACCCATGAAATCGGTGATGGGGGTCTTCTGGAACGACACCGGGGTCCTCGTTTCGATGTAGTTCGAGTCTAACAGCGTTCTTTCCGGTGGCCGTTTCTTCTTGGGAGAAACGAAGTTGCTGAAGAAATCAACTTTCCGTTTCTTTGGAGACTCGTACAACGAGCCAGTGATTCCCAAGTTTCTTCTCCCCAGCTCCTCCTTGAGCTCCTTTTGGATCTGTGACGGCAGCTCGTTGAAAACTTCCCAGTTGATCTCGCTCTCGCGTATTCCAAAAGTGCCCTCGTTTCTTCGAACTGGACTTTTGGGTTTGGTAGCAGGTTTCAAAGACTCGGGTTTGTCGAGCTTGAAAAGACCCGACTTGAACGGAAGCTGTTTCTGATCGGCATCAAGCCCCTTCTGGGTCTTTTTCTGGTCGGAGACCAGTTTGTTCATCGATATGGAAACTCCCCGCAGCTCTTTAACGTCCGGATTAATTGCTCTGTAAATATGTTTTAGCTCCGTTGCCAAAATGCCTGCCTCGCGCGTGAAATGACCAAATCGTGTTGTTCGCGAAACAAACTCGCAATGGCCCATTCCCAGATACTTTGGCGGGTCAACCGGGGCGTCTGGGTGTCGAGTGGCCAGTTTCAACGTGATTGAAGAGCCAACCATGTTCACCTTGAGCAACCGCGTATTCATTTCCTTGGCAAGATCGCCCAGAAACTTTTCCACCTCCACGTCGGTGTCGAACCGTATTCCCCAGTTGACGTCGATCGAGAGCGACTTCCGCTCGTACTCTTCTGGATTGGCCAGAATATCGATCGTCGTATCGTCGATTCCCCGGACATAGTTGAATATTGTCACTCCTGTTTTCGGGCCAAACACAGACGACAGTTTCTGCTTGGACACGCTGCGAAGCTCGGTCACCCAAGCGTTAGTGATATTCAGCTCGGTTTCCAGCTTGCTGCAAATCTGCGGTCCTATTCCCGGCAGGTCAGCAAACCTGACCGTGTCCAGAAACGTGAGCACCTCGTCGTCGTGGACGTAGTACATTCCGTTCGGTTTGGCTCTGTGCAGAGCCAGCTTGGCCAGCAGCACGTTGGGCCCGCTTCCGCAGCTCACAGAGCACTTTGTGAGCTTCTGGACCTCCTGTTTGATCTCCGTCATGATTTCAGCAGGACTCTTTGTCACGCTCAGCGAAGTGATGTCCAACAGGGCCTCGTCAACAGAAACAGGCAGAATCGAGTCGATCTCGAAACCAAGCAAAATCTCGTAGAATAGCTTGGATATCCGCTCATACTCGTCAAACTGGTACTCAAGACAAACCAGTTCAGGACATAATCTTCTTGCGGAACGCAGCCACATGCCGTTTCTACACCCTTTTGCTCTGGCGACGTAGTTACAAGAAGCAATATCCGAGGTGTTGCCTCCATGAGTAACACAAACAGGAACACTGTTGATGTCTATTGGCGGGTCGTGCATCAACGCCGAGACCGTGGCAAAGAAACAGTCGAAATCAACGTGCAGAATCACCCGCGTGCTGGTTGCAACCTTTTCGAGCTTCCTGCTGGTGAGAGTATCTATCGCCCGGTGCAAAAAATGCGACCGCAGGTCTGCTTTCCAGGAACTCAAATGGTGCAACCGAGACTTGGCAAAGAAGTTCGACAGAAAGTTCGGGTGCTTGCAGTTCATGTGGTCGGGCATCTCCACCTCCTCTTGTTTGTCCAGGTTGTCTTCTGGATCGGTGATCTGCGAAAGCTGAGAGATCTCTGCTTCCTCTTCGACCACCGGCTTGGCAGCAGTGTCAATACGTTGTTGGCCATAATCGTTATGGATCACCATGTAGTCGGCCCAATGTAGCAGCCGCTTCGACTCGATGCTTTCTGTGATCCACGTGGGCTTCAACACCTTGTAGTTTCTAAACTCGAGCTTTTTCTGAGGAGTCAATGTCTCTGAGATGATATGGGTGGCATTTCCCTTGGCTCCCAGCGCCTGGATATACGTTCCGCCATGGAGGATGATGAGTTTGTGGAGCTGCTCCGCGTCCGGACTCGTCTTGCCGTTGATGTAGATGACGCATCCTTCGAATACCGGCGGATATTCCAAGCCGCGAGCGTTCTTGATGAATTCAACGTACTGGAGATCCTCTTCCTGCTGTTTCAAAGCCTTGTGCCGGAAATACGTGTCGAAATCGCCAAACTCGATCTCCTGGCTGCCTTGGTCGACCTCTGCGGGATCCACCGATAGCTGCAAATCTTGGTCGTTGAGTGGCGAGTTGCTGCGGAAGCTTTCCGACGCGCGATTGCTTGACATAATATTTTGATCGGAACCACCCTGATCCGCGTGATCGGACACGGGCTGGGAGGTGATCAACGGCTGTTTCAGTCCGCGACTCTGGCTCAGCTTGTTGACAAACGAAATGAACTCTCCATCGTTCATCGACCCCCAATCATCGGAATTCTGAACGCCACTCTCGTCAGCCTGTGTGGCTTCTAAAGACTCCGGCTGTGAAGACGCCACTTGGACAGCTTCTTCCGCACCCTCGCGTCTCTCCCGCTCCCGAAGTAACAGATCTATCTCCGAGTCGTTGATGGACCCCCATTCAGTTGCGGAAGACAAATCCATGCCGGTCTTTCAAACTTAAATATGACCTTAATTTTCACTAAACACCGGATGTGTTAAAATTTATGTCCGGCCAGTGGATAATCTCCGACAACCGTTTTAATATTTAAGGAGCCCAATTTCAACTTTTTTTACTTTCAGCAACCATACACGAAAATGAGCGGACTTTCACCATGTTGTTTCAAGCTTTCCATCCATGGTAAGTATACAGACAAATCATGAAGTTCTAACCTGCAAAGAGGGCGAACCTAAGGGAGAATTCACTAAAATAGGTAACTTTGGTGTCTACAAAACAGGCAGTGCTTCAGACAAAGTGCTTGCTATTTTCCCAGACATTTACGGTTACAGACTCAACAACGTCAAATTGATTGCCGACAGATTCGCAGAGAACCTTGGTATCCAGGTTTTCATTTTGGATTTGTTTGACGAGGACCCTATCACGGAGAAGTCCGACCGTGGCGCATGGCTGACTAAACACTCTCCAGATAAGAAGACTCCTCTTGTTAAGGAATTTTTGGCCGAGGTCAAAAAGACTTTGAGTCCAAAGTTCTTGGCTGCAATTGGATACTGCTACGGTGCCAAGTTTGTCTTTGAGAACCTGACCAAAGACTCTTTGTTGGACGTTGGTGCTGTTGCTCACCCAAGTTTCACCCAGGTCTCCGACGTTGAGAGCTTGGAGAAGCCATTGGTGATCAGTCTTGCCGAACACGATGAGTACTTCAGCGACGACCTCAGAGCAAAGACCTTGGAAATTCTCCAAAAGAAGAACATCCGTTACCAAATCGATCTATACAGTGGTACTTCGCACGGATTCTCTGTCAGAGGTGACCTTTCCGACCCTGTCATCAAGTACGCTGTCGAAAAGGCCCTGTTGGACCAGATCCACTGGTTCAGATCTTTCATTAATTAGAGTTATTTAGAAAGAATTCATTCATTTTTTTGACCTGGCTAGAAATACACACAAACTATAGAAGATCTCTTCTGCGATAATTGGTAAACCCTTGAGAATCTTGGTTCCCAACACTGTCATCTCTTGCCCGCGAGGTTGGCGACTGCGTGTTGTTGTTGGCAGAGGCTTTAAAGATGAAGGAGTTTCTGCTAGAATCGTCCTCATTGCCATTGGTGAACGGGTTCAAGCTACTCCCGCTTGTACTTTCGCTCTTGAGCTTCTGTTCAGGGCTCTGGATGTAGCCGGAGTTGTTGATGGATTGTTGGTCCATCAAGTAGGAGTTTCTATCATGTCCCCTCATAGCAGTGGCTCCAAGAGCAGCAAGCTCGTACTCGATCTTGTCCTCGGGTCTATCGTTCGTGATGAAAGCCAATCTGTCGTCCTTAATTGGTTCATATCTTGTGTCTGGGTTCTTCCGAATCAATGCCAAAGTGCATGTAACGATGGTGAAAATCAGCAAAATGGCGGCAAAAACTGCATTGAGAATAAAGTAAACCAATGCTGCCACCGACGAAACCACTGCGGGTTGTTTGAAAATGTTGGAAAAGAATAAGTAAAAGATCGAATTGATCACGTTGATCACGCCAATGAAAATGTTGAAGATGTTGGTTCTCTTATCCATGAAAGGTCTCTTGAAAATCAAAGCCACACAGTAGATCAGTTCGATTGCAAAAATCAGAACAGCAACAACCTTACCGTGGTTTTGCAAAGCAGCAATGAAAATGGCTCTCAGGAAAATGTGGAACAGATGAATGGCCACCCAGAAATAGTTGTTGGCCTTGTATTGAGCATACAAGAATCCAAACTTGTTCAAAACCTTCTCATCTCCGAAAAGAAGGTATGCTGGGTTCTTGAACTTTCTCACAGATCTGGATCCAGCAAGAAGAATTCTGATCGAGGCATAGACCATCATGATCAATGCAATTGCCAGAATTGCGACTGCAAACACAACACATCCAGCAGAATCAACTCGTGTGAATTCCCAAATACACAAGAACGTGAGTGTTGGGAAAGTGATGTTGTACAATCTGTAAAGACATCCTTTGATGACAGATCTGTAATGGTTTCTGAACCCAATAACTTTGTTTCCCTTGATTGCTCCTGTTCTTGCCATCAACTCACAAATTCCTTTGAAAATGGTGGTCAGCACAAGCAACGCGAAACCAACAAAGAGGAAGAAAATGATACCTGTCATGAAGATGTTGGAGATCTCGATGTTGGACAAATAAGCAACTCTTTGGATACCTCTAAGAATCAAAGTTTTCGATCCAACATCGTCCTCATTGGTGGTGTACAGACTCGAGTCGCTCAAGACATCGCTAGAAGAGTCCGAGCTTTCGGCGGTGATTCTTTTCACAAGTCTCAGTTTCTTCAACATCTTTTGAACAGAGATCGAAATCACCGACTTGCTTTGCAGGATCGAGGTGACTTTTCCGCCAGTTGCCTGGACATACCAGTAAATCATATCTTGCATGAACTGGACACGGATAATACCCAGAGACCACATGAAATTCTGAGCCCAGGCAGCGGCGACTGGTGGAACCAAAGAGACACCCATCATGGAGGTGAGAGCCAAGTTCTGGAAGTAGATGAAAAGAGAAGCGGCATTCGAGGCGATGTGGGCCGCAGTGGCGGAGTGGCCGAGAATCGACACAAACGACGACACCACCAGTCCGAAACCAGAAACAATGGCAATAGGCCATCCGGCGTATCTAGTTTGCACACTCTTGCCGTTGGTCATGGTTGCCTTGACACAGGCGAGAGGATCGGTTCTGTCTGTGTCATTTGTTGAGTACACCACAACCTTGACATAGGCATCCAAATCAGGCACCGTATAGGCAATTCCAGGAATCTGCTTGATCAAATCGCTTTCAATCTTGTAACTGTATCCGGAGATACTAATTCTTCCTGAGGAAATTGGACACAATGTGGCATAGTTAAGGTCACATAAATCGTAGGATGTAGAGTAGATGTTAAGACCGTAAACCACAACGGACACTTCGGCGCTGATTTTACCGGTAATAAGCGAGTTACCGTCCACGTTCAGAACCACTGTGGAATTGTCGGGATAGAATGTGACATCGAAATAACTGGAACTGAATTGCGAGTCTTCCATACAGGTCAAAAGGGATGACGATTTCAAGTATTTTTGAGCTTCGACAACAAGCCCGTTGGTCAAAAGCCATAGCACGAGGGTGAAGCTATAAGGGAATTTCATCTTTGTTCAGTATGACTGGCCCTGAAGCATATAATAAAATTTTTTGAGGTAACGCAAAGTTGTTAATAAACAAACGTAAGGGGGAAGGACAGTGATCTCAGATGTTAACCGATGATCTAGAGAGTCGGAAACGGTGTGACTGGTGAAATGAGAGTTATTGAATCTGAAAAGAGCAAAATATCCGGGTTAGCAACTCTTTTTTATCCAAGATCACTAAGGATAACAAGATCAAGGCTTATAATGTTGAAGTTTCTAAAAATATGCTGCCTTGATTTCCCAAAAAGATTTATGGTAAACGAATTTTCAGCTGACAGAAAGATTATGTAATGGGTTGGAGAGAGGTTTTCCCGTGTAAAGATGTGTTGGCATTTTTGGGGTCTCGAGTCACTTGACGTTCAAACGGTTGCTATCCAAGACCCCACTTTCCAATCAAGGGTCCCATGATTGATGCCATGGACCACCGGCAAAAGAG
Source organism: Ogataea philodendri (assembly GCF_020536065.1). Taxonomy (NCBI): domain Eukaryota; kingdom Fungi; phylum Ascomycota; class Pichiomycetes; order Pichiales; family Pichiaceae; genus Ogataea; species Ogataea philodendri. The sequence goes on from NW_025763914.1 coordinate 91,910, forward strand.
AGTTTCGTTCACCCGTGAACCCAAGCTCTACCGGAGGACTTGCCATGGTCATTGGTGGGGTTGACAGGGTATTTGGCCAAATTTTTCACGCTCTACCCCTCAATCTCTCCTCCTCTCCGGAAGACACAATTCTGGCGTGCAGTAGTGCAGTTGCAACTCGTATTATTTGTCCATTCAAGTGGCTATTCATGTGCTGGAGAAGAATTTGTTGCTGACTCTCCCCCCACGCATGTCAAATGTATAAATAGGGGAGCTGGATATAATTTAGTCCCTCTAGTTAGTCAATTGATAATGTCTGAGAAAAAAGCATTGGAAAACGAACATTTGATAAACGAAGCGCTTGTGCAACCTCCAAGCGGCTTTTTGGAAAGACATCCTTCCAAACCTTACCTGACTTCTTTGGATGAATACAAAAAACTGTACGAGGAGTCCATCAAAGACCCTGGCTCCTTTTTTGGTAGGATGGCCCAACAAAATTTGAGTTGGTTCAGACCATTCTCCGTCCCCAAAATCCCCGCTGCCCCTCACTTTGATGACAACAATGGAGAGGGATCTGCTTGGTTTGTGGACGGCCAGATTAATGCCTCGTACAATTGTGTGGATAGATGGGCCATTAAGAATCCAAACAAGCCTGCTATTATTTTTGAGGCTGATGAACCCGACCAAGGACGCATCATCACCTACGGAGAGCTTCTAAAAGAGGTCTGCAAGGTTTCGAATGTCCTTCTGAACCTCGGCGTCAAAAAGGGAGACACCGTCGCAGTCTACTTGCCAATGATCCCCGAGGCTATTATTACCTTAATGGCCATCACCAGAATCGGAGCCATCCATTCTGTGGTTTTTGCCGGGTTCAGTTCTGGATCGCTTAGAGACAGAATCAATGATGCCAACTCCAAGGTCGTGATCACCACAGACGAGTCGAAAAGAGGGGGTAAAATCATCGAGACCAAGAAAATCGTCGACGATGCCCTTCTGGCCTGTCCTCAGGTCACCAATGTTCTGGTTTTCAAACGTACTGGAAATTCTTATATCCCTTGGACATCGGGAAGAGACTTGTGGTGGCACGAAGAAGTTGCAAAGTACCCTTCATTCCTCCCAGCTACCCCTGTTTCCTCAGAAGACACGCTCTTCCTCCTCTACACATCGGGATCAACAGGAAAACCTAAAGGTATCCAACATTCAACAGCCGGTTACTTGTTGGGAGCTCTTCTGACTACTAAGTATGTGTTTGATGTGCACCCAGAAGACATTCTTTTCACGGCAGGAGATGTTGGATGGATCACTGGCCATTCGTACGTGGTTTACGGCCCGCTTCTTAACGGGGCCACCACAGTGGTGTTCGAAGGAACTCCAGCCTATCCAAACTACTCACGTTACTGGGAAATCGTTGATAAGTACAAGGTGACTCAGTTCTACGTTGCTCCAACTGCGCTCAGACTTCTCAAGAGGGCAGGCGAGTCCTACATCGAGCCATATTCTCTTGAATCGTTGAGAGTTCTGGGATCTGTTGGAGAACCAATTGCCAAAGATGTCTGGGAGTGGTATAACACATTCATTGGTAGAGGAAAAGCGCATATTTGCGACACTTATTGGCAAACCGAGTCTGGCTCCCATTTGATCACTCCTTTGGCCGGAGTTACCCCAACAAAGCCTGGATCTGCATCGTTGCCGTTCTTTGGAATCGACCCGGCCATCATTGACCCTGTCAGTGGCCAAGAGCTCCATGACAATGGTGTTGAAGGTGTTCTTGCTATCAGATCCCCGTGGCCATCTATGGCAAGATCTATTTGGAATGATTACAATAGATTCTTGGACACATATTTAAGACCATACAATGGATATTACTTCTCTGGAGATGGAGCTGCCAGAGATAAAGATGGATTCTACTGGATCTTGGGAAGAGTGGACGATGTGGTCAATGTTTCTGGACACAGACTGTCTACTGCAGAGATTGAGGCTGCTTTGATTGAGCATTCTCTGGTTGCAGAATCTGCAGTCGTTGGATTCCCTGACGAATTAACGGGTTCTGCCGTTGCTGCTTTTGTTGCTTTGAAAAGGAAAAACATCGAAGATACTGTGGCCTTGAAAAAAGAGCTGGTTCTTACTGTCCGGAAGGAAATTGGGCCTTTTGCTTCTCCAAAGCTAATATTATTGGTTAATGACCTGCCTAAAACAAGATCGGGCAAGATAATGAGACGGATCTTGAGAAAAATTCTTTCCGGAGAAGAGGACCAGCTGGGTGATATCTCAACTCTGAGTAACCCTCAAGTTGTGGAGCATCTGATCGAGGTGGTTAAAAAGAAATAATGAATAAGGTTTAATGACTTGTACTATGTGATCTAACATTGAGTTTTGTAACAATAACCTGGGAACAGAATTGAATAACCAACTGCATGAAACAAACGTGTGAAAAGTGCAGTTGGTACACGTTGCGTCAACAACTATCTGTATCTTTTTGTTTTTATGTGTGCTGCGCCACACGAACGCGCTTAGAAAAATCCCCGTGTTTTATAATTAGATCAATAGAAAGCCGTATGCGCATCAGCCACATAAACTTTTGGAAACTAGCCTGAAAAAATTCTGTGCTCTGGGAATTTAAATCAACAAACGGATTTGACGTTTTGATCTTGCTGTTTCCTTCACATATATTTGGAAACCGAAGCTTGGAAACTGTTCAAATTGCATTGCAAATTCAGATCGGTGCAAATTCAGTTTCATCCCTCGAGCTTAGAACAAAGCCTATCATCCGAATCATTCACTGGGACGGATCAAGACTTACCTTTATCGTTGTTTAATTTCAAATATTGACCTCGGTACTTGCATCCAGGGAAATAACACTTCTTATTAAGCGTTCCTGACTCATTCACATCACAGAATACCATTGGTTTGTTGGTAAAAATGCTAACATTACGGCAACTATGGGTGTTGGTTTACATACTAACGTTCTCCGCAGGTGCATCAGCTCTAAGAACTTTAACAGCAAGCTCTCTTGTTACATGTATGGAAAACTCTCAAGTTGAGGCTACTCATTTCGATGTTGAGTTTAAAGCAAATGATGGAGGTGGGGCCTCGGTCGAATACGACATCTCGCTAAACTCGGAAATCTCTGACGAACAAATATTGGCGGAAATTTACGTCTACGCCTATGGTATCAAGGTGGCAAACAGAAGAGTTGATTTCTGTGATATTGGCTGGAAACAGTTCTGTCCAATGTATCCTGGAACCATAGAGGTTAACTCTATTCAATATCTGTCGAAGTCCTTTACTGACATGATTCCAGGAATTGCTTATACATTTCCGGATATTGATGCCCTGGTCAGAGTGATTGTTCTAAGTGAGAACAACACACAAATCGGTTGTATTCAAGCTTCTTTCTCGAACGGGAAGACTGTGGCGCATGTGGGTGCTAAATGGGCCACCGCTGTTGTTTCGGGAATTGGTCTTCTCGTTTCTGCCGTGTTGTCCGCGTTCGGAAACTCGTCTTCGGCTTCCATCATTTCAGCTAACGCTTTCTCACTGTTTTCGTACTTCCAAAGTACCGTTATATTGTGCATGTTGCACGTTCAAGAGGTTCCTCCAATTGTCAGCGGATGGGCTGAGAATTTGGCTTGGTCTATGGGATTGATTAGGGTCACTTTCATGCAACAAATCTTCAGATGGTACATCCAGGCTACGGGAGGAACACCAACCCAATACCTCACGTCTTCGTCTGTCTCTGTTCTGGTTCAAAGATCTTTGAATCAAGGAAAGAAATTTGCTACCAAGTTTGTCCCATTCTACCCATTAGTTTCATACTTCTTCCCCAGCCTATCTCCTGTGCAAACAGACTACTACCAAGACATTCAAGCAAGATCAAATGACCTTTACAATCTACATGGTGACCAATACCTCAAGATTTTAAGAGGTGTTGAAAGAGTTGGATACCAAGCAAACATTGAACCTACGTCGATTGTTTGTACGGGATTCACCTTTTTCACTCTATTCCTTTACGTCCTTGTTGGACTCTTCATGGTGACAAAGACCACAATGGCCTTTGGCAGGAGACATGGCTGGTCGAGAACAATCGACATGAATAAAAACTGGAGAGTGGTTTTGAAAGGAATTCTGCAAAGATACATTTATATCGGATTCCCTCAGCTTGTCATTTTATCTCTCTGGGAATTCACTGTGGTTGATTCCGCAGCTGTGGTTGTTCTGGCTGTGATTTTCTTGATTTTGTGTTTGGGAATCATGGGTTGGGTCTGTTACAGAACCTTGATGTTCGGTTCTGTCTCTGTTGAGACTCATAACAATGCCGCTGCAATTCTGTACGGAAATCCAAACGTGCTGAACCGTTACGGATTTTTCTACACGATGTTTGATGCCAAAAAATACTACTGGGGAGCTGTCAGTCTGACATACTTGTTCGCCAAAGCCCTGTTTGTTGCTCTTGCTCAAAAATCTGGAAAGACACAAGCACTGGTGATTTTCATTTTGGATTTGGTCTACACCGCGGGGTTGATCAAGAAGAGACCATTTTTGGATAAACCTACCAATATCGTGAACATTCTTATGAGTGTTGTGAACACAATCAACTCATTCTTCTTTATGTTCTTCTCGGAATTGTTTGGTCAAGCCAGTGCTGTTGGATCGATCATGGGACTGGTTTTCTTTGTTCTAAATGCTGTGTTTTCGTTTTTGCTTTTGATCATGATCATCACATACTCCTGCATTGCTATCTTTTCCAAAAACCCGGACGCAAGATTCTCTCCGGCAAAGGATGATAGAACATCTTTCCAAAAGAGTCAATACAACAAAGAGATCCCAGAAGGAGCACAGGAATTGTTTGAACTGGGGCAAGTCGCAAAGGATCATCAGGACAACTGGGCTAATGAGATGTATAAGCTCAAGGCCATGGTCGACTCTTCTGACGCTAATCTTTACTCTGAGAAGAAATCAGATGACACAGACAAGCCTTTGGAGCTTACGCAAGAAGAGGAGGCTTCCTTTGGTGCCAAACTTATGCACAAGCTTACTGGTGGTAAGTCACTTCTACGCCGCAGTAAGAAGTCGCAGTTGAAGAGCGAGGTTACCAATCCTGATGCATCTTTTGCGGATGCCTCTGCTTCAAAAGAGCTCCCAGATCTCCCGAAGACTACTCTCGAGCCCCCTGCAATTCATGCCAGATCGGAGTCTAACACGCCAATTATGCAATCAGATAGTGAGGTCTTCCAGACTCCTTCGTCGACGATGCACCACGAGGACAGCTTCAGAAGTGCCTCTGACTTTGGATCTGACGCCGACTTCAACTCTCCTGCACAGCCTTTCGATTCGACTGGTAACTTTGCCAGTTCAAATCAGGGAGATGGCAAGTACTCGTACTTGTAATGAGACGAACTTCATTTTCGATGTTTGCAGTGTATAATATATTACTACGGTAAAGTTGTTTTCACCACTATTTTATTAAGTTAAATCTATACTAGTTGGACTTTGCAATCAGATTAAATCAACAAAGTTTCAATCTTGTCCTTAATGGCGTAGATTTGGTTTTTGATGGCGGAGGCATCGTTTGTGGTGATAGAAGCAGCAATAACTGGTCTGGAAACACCACAAGCTCTACCCAAAGCGGTCTTGGAAGGAACAAAAACGTATGGAACGTTCTTGTCCTCGCACAAAAGAGGCAAGTGCAAAAGAATCTCAATAGGCTCGGTGTCGGCGGCCATGATGATGAACTCGGAAATACCTCTGTTCAAAGTCTTGGTGGTCTCGTTAGCACCCTTCTTGAGTTGTCTCAAGTTTTGAGCTTGTTGAACAACATCAAGAATCTGTTGGGTGAGGTTAGAGTCGGACAAAGGAAAAGCTTTTGGGTTTGGTGCGGCAGACATGATTCAATAAAGGTTCCTTGCAATGCGGATTATGATAAGCTCGCCTTTACTTAGATGAAAAAAAAATTTGAAAAATTTTGTTCAAAATAATATTAATTCACACCCTTACACAGCATCGCCTAAAATATATCGGGAATAATTCCCAATCGCTTTTCAAGTCGGCTTAAATTTTACCCGGATCAGTATCTCCTATTTTTCTAGATCATACAGCACAGCGCTTTGAGCTGTCCCACCCCCGCTTTCTTCTCCATATTAATTGGGGAATAAATTTTAGATGATGTCATTTTTTGTATCTTCAATTAGCCGAACTGACGCTTTAATACAATCCCATTATCGTGAGCCCTGAAATAACTGCCATTCTGTGTGGTAGCTGGGTGAGTTAGAGCTAATTAAAACTGACTGGTGTTAATATATAACCTGTTTCCAGACGAAAGTAGCTTCTCTAACCTGTTAGGTGTGAGGGTGCATTCCTCTAACTAGCACGTAAATAAGTTTTTTCCCCATTTTTTGGCAAAAGAAAATTATTGTTTGGTGCGTTTTTGTTCTCAACGTTTACACATTTGTTGTCAATTTCGACTTTATAACTATTTGTTTGTTCTTGTTGAACTCAGTCTTTTGAGTTAATAAGCCTGACTATTTCCTTTTGAATGCAAAATAAGTTGTAGCACAATGAATGAGCAAGGCCTTGCAAACAACGGAGTGGAACAACAAATGTTCACCGTAGAAGTGAGAGACGGTCACACCGGAGTACAATCAAATATCACTTACACGCAGAAATCCATGGTCGGTCATGGATCGTTTGGATACGTTTATCAAATAACATTATTGCATGATAATTCCAAAGCAGCAATCAAGCGGGTTTTACAAGACAAGCGTTACAAAAACAGAGAATTAGAAATTATGAGACTCATAAAACATAAGAATATTGTCAGTCTTCTTTCTTTCTTCTACAAGACAAATGAGAAAGATGAGTTATATTTGCATTTGATTTTGGAATATGTCCCAGAAACATTATACAAATCATGTCATTGGTATACCTCCAGGCAAAAAATTATGCCAAATTTTGAAGTGAAACTATATTCATACCAACTTTTCAGATCTCTCCTATATATCCATTCGTTGGGAATCTGTCATAGAGACATCAAACCCCAAAATCTCCTTATTGATCCTCTCAATGGAATATTAAAGCTTTGCGATTTTGGATCTGCAAAAATTCTAAATCCTGCCGAGCCGAATGTTTCGTACATCTGTTCCAGATACTACAGAGCTCCAGAGCTCATATTTGGAGCCAGAAATTACACCACCAAGATCGATTTGTGGTCTGCTGGTTGCGTCATCGCAGAGTTGCTTCTAGGGCAACCGCTATTTCCTGGTGAATCTGGTATTGATCAACTGGTTGAAATAATAAAGATTTTAGGAACTCCATCCAAAGATGAAATAAAGTCTATGAATCCGAATTACATGGACCACAAGTTCCCGTCCATAAAGCCTATTCCGCTGCAAAAGATATTCAAGCATGTTGAACCAGAATGTTTAGAATTACTACAACTGGTGCTCAATTACTCACCAATTTTGAGAATTGGGGCTGCAGAGACATTGACTTGTAAGTTCTTCGACGAGCTCAAAGCCCAACCAAATATCACGTTCCCAAACTACAGAAACTACAAGATCCAACACGAAATTATCATTCCGGATTTGTTTGATTTCTCCAAAAGGGAGCTTAGCGTGAACCCTTCATTGATCGATTCATTGGTGCCTGCATGGAAACGCGACCAACTTGGATTTGATCTTCAATCGTTTGTGCCATACTCAGGCGAACAGCTCATGGATCCGTCCTTAAATTAGTCGATGGCGTATGTGTTGACTCGAACCAATAATGAAGTTGAATGATTACGACTATTATTTGCCATTTTCTATTTATCATTTCAATTCTCGATGATATTTAATTGTATTTGAATACGATCTTTAAGGATTAGTAGTAAGTGTTTGTGTCAAACATTGATATTCCTTGACACTAACAGGATTCCAATATCAAAAAATAATTAAGTCAAATATTAATATCGCTAGTTTATTATTATTTGCACTCTGTTTCGGCTCTTTCATAAGAGCATGCTCTCAAAACTAGCAGGCTTTGTGATTCAAGATGAGCAAAAAGCGAGTTCTAGGCGCATCACAGGCGGATCATGCCCCGAGTGGATTAACGGGGATACCTACTCCTTCGTCATCATCATCGGCCTCTCCTTCTTCCTCCTCATCTTCTTCGCTAATCGCTACCGAAGCCTTACGATGTCCGATATGCAATGAGGTCATGCTGACATTGCATCAGCTCAACCGTCATCTTGATGACGAACACTCTTCGCCTTCACCGGGATCAACTGATAATAACTTACAATTCGAGACAGATTTCAAAAACTGGTTCAAAAAAACCGTTGTTGCCAAAGCCACAGAGATTGTTAACTCGCCCCAAGGACAGTCTCAGCGTGGTTCTACTAAGATTGAACTGTCTGCAAGCAATTATTCAGAAATATCTAATGATGAGGGCTCGAATAACGCACCGTTGATGGAAAATGCATCTGTAATTCCCCGAGATCACTGGCAGAGGTTGAATGGCGCCATGACATGTAACATGGACGGTTGTCCAAAGAAGCTAGGAGGCAAATTTGGGACTGTTAACTGCCGGAAATGTGGCAAGCTTTTTTGCAATCAGCATACACTATTTAGAATGAAGCTCGATAGGGACCTCAATCCTGATCCAATCCAAGGATATTGGAGCAGATGCTGCCAAGACTGCTTTCTTTCATATAGACAGGGTTGGAATTTATCTAATCCAAGCTCTTCCAATCTGTTAATCGATAAGGGGGTCACGTTCAAACGCTTGCGAGACCAAAAGATTGAAAATGTCAAATTGGAGATAGTGACATTGGAAAATAGGTCGATCAAATTGCTACAAACTCTCAAACAGATTGAGGATGGTCACATTCCAGCGCGAAATCTGAAAACGATTGAACAGGGTTTAGCAAATTGGGTTGATAGTTCACAAGTTATCGAATGTTCAATATGCCACACAGCGTTTAATTTTTGGAATCGAAAGCATCACTGCAGAGTTTGTGGACTTGTCGTTTGTGGAGACGTATCTCGTGGCTGTTCTATGGATGTTCCTGCCAATATCTTTGTTGATATAATGAACACTGACCAAGAAGAGAAAATACAGAACTTAGAGGATGTCAATTGGACAGTTAGATTATGTCTTAACTGCAAACAAAAGCTATTCAACAAGAGACTGCTTTTTCAAAGTCGGACTTCTGATAGTTTGTCAGAGTTTCTGCATTTCTTTGCCCAAGTGAAGGCCTTGGAAGCAAAAATTGGAAATAAACGAAAAGTTGACGGACCTTTCGATTTAGGTCATGTTGAGCTACTTGGAAAGATGGAGCGAATAGGCAAATTGGTTGCAAATAAGATTGATGGTTTAGAACACTCTTTGGAGCAAGGTAAGGTCAAGTCCCAGTCGATGCAAATCAAGATTGATGAAATCAAGCTTTACAAATCATTGAAATCATACATCATTCTGTTTCTTCAAGAAAATCTCCCCATACTTAGAAAGGCTCAACAGGAGAAATTGAGAAAAGAGCAAAAGGAACTGGAAAGCCAGTCCTATTCCAAACCGGCGAAACCAAAGCTGCTAAAGAAAGAAATCAGGGAATATAGAGAAAAACTGATGGTTCTGAATGAACAGAAGTTTATGGTCCAAAATCTCTACGAAGATTACAAGAAACGAAAGAAATTCGATGATCTCAAATCGCTAGAACTAAATCTCTCTGATTTGCAGCAAGAGATAGATTCGGTTCAAAATCAGTTGGGAGATAATGCATTTTAATTTCACCATATAAACTGGTAGAGTTCATTAATACACAAATTCGTCAAGCTCTTAAGCAGCCACTGAAGCTTTTCTGAGCTTCTTGGCCTTCTTCTTATTAGCCTTATTATGTTTCTTGTTGCTTTGAATTGATTTGCTGTGGAACGGCGTTTGGAAACTTCCTTGGACTTGGTTCATTTTGAAAAATTCGTTATCAAGTTCAGCAGCAGAGTTGAGTATAGCCGCCTGTTTACCACCGTAAGTTCTTGCATGTTTGTTACCATTGAGGGCATCATCGGCAGATAAGTGCGAAGAAAATGTAAGTTTGCTGAGATCATTGGCAAGGTCGAAACTTTCAACATTCAAGTTTTTATCTCTAATGGCATTTAAAACTTGCTGCTTTCTTTGTTCAGGAAGGTTTTGCACCGTGTATAAGTCTTCATTGAACCGACGGCAGCTTTCCTCGTCACGTCTGGAACCGTCTTCGTTTGGAGGTGGCTCCACAAATAAAAGTTTTCCCGTGGCATAATCCTTTAGAATGTATCTTGCCGCACGACTCTCATCGGCAGATCCAAAACCTTGAGTCATAAATCCCCTTGCTCTTGCAAACGCATTTAAAAGTTCGTGGGAATTTGGTCTCCCGGTTCCCCCTTCCTCTATTGATGTAGTATTGATAGCAATACCATAAACTGCTTCCAGAAAATACTTTGGGATTCTTTCCGCCACCAGCTGAGTCGGTGCCGTGTGTTCACGTAGCTGATCGATCGGAAGAACACCGTTACAGACCAACTCTGCATTTGTGTAAGCAAAATTCGGGAAAACCAGACCTGGACAATCGCAGAGGATGACTTTGTCGGAAAGCAAAATTGTCTGGAAATGCTTCGTTTTTCCTGGAGTCGAAGAAACGGACACCTTCTTGGATCCAACCAATGCGTTGATGGTGGAAGACTTACCCACATTCGGGTATCCCACAAGCCCAATCTGCAATCTTTTTGGCTGCCCTTCAGGTGGTTCTGTTAAAGGTTCAGGTGCAACTTTCAAACATAATTCCTCGAGTTCTTGAACGGTGATAATTCTGGTCCATTCTAATTGATCTTGGAGGTTTTCATTCGAAGCCTCCCCGTCTCCAGCTTTCTGTTCATCATTTTCTGTGCTTACAGTACTCTCCGGTTGATCATCCAATTCAACTTCTCTCTGTAGGTTGTTCACTTCTTGTTTCAACCGCTCCAACTCCTCATCCTCATCCTCGTCTTCGTCTGAAAAAGATGCATCGCTCTCGGTCAAATCAAAATCGTCAGCGCTTTCCTTTTGTTCTTTGGCCGGTTTTCTAATGGTAGCCTTATATTCAGCGGAGTCGTCTTGCTGCTCTAGTCTTTCTCTTTCTCTCTCGAGATCTTCATTGGCCAAAAAAGCACTGAAAAATGTATACTTGATATCATGCGCACGGAAATAACGAGCCCATTCCAGTCTCTGCTCAAATGTTAAAAGATCTGCCTTGTTAACCAACAATAAGTTACGCTTCAAGGGGTTAAGTTCCTTCACATATGCTTCGAGGTCGACAGAACGGAAAAGCAATGGGTTTCTCGCATCAACAATTTGAACAACCAAATCAGATCTTTCGACAACTCTCCAAAGTTGTTTCCACACCATGATGTTTCTTTCAAATGGTGTCAGTAATAAGTCATGGTTCTGTTGGAGCATTGCAAGCTTTCTTCTCCAATCTAAGAAAGCTTCACTTTCTAACCTTTCAAGCTCGAATTTGGTCATCTGTTTGGTCCATCTAGGACGTCTAGGAACCCTCAGTTCACTCTGGTGTTCTTGTTGGATTTTGAACTTTTTGATTTCTTCTTCGGTAGTTAATAAGTAAGGGTTGTAATTTCCCGTATCAACTGCCTGCTGATTGACCTTAACGATCTTTATCCCCGATGTTCTTTCAGCCGCGAAATCTGTGTCTGCCAAAGCTGCAGTGTTCAAGAATTCGTCCAAAGCATTCTCCTGAGTGACGGACCGAAGTTTCACCCAGTCGTCTTCATGCTTGTCTGTTGTGAATCGCATCTCACCGTCCGGAAGGTAGTAGACTTTATTCTCCTGGTTTTTCACATTCTTGATACTCTTACCCAGACCGATCGTGTTCTTGTTTTTGTGAGGAGTATTTTTCGGCCCCTTTGGAGGCTTCCACTTTCTAGGTTCTGTCTTTGGAGGCATTCTTGAATCAAGTTTCCTTAGTAATGTAGAAAATAAATTTTTTTAAGTTAATTTACTAGCCACCGTCTGTGGCTGATTTTTTTTTTCGAGGCGGCTTTTAAATAAGGTATGATGCAGAGACACGAATTCTAAATCGACCCTTTCTTTCTTCATTTTGAATTAAGATCTAGCTCCTGGGATTTTACTGAACATGTCGTCAGCTCCTAACGATATAACTAGAACCATATCTACTGTTACGTCTGGAACAGACAATGAGTCCACGTACTTCACAGATGCGAATTCCCACCTGAGTGAATCAATTCGCTCCGGTTCTTCGAAAGAGCCACTCGACAATGTGAACGACGAGTCTGCTGGAAAGGAGTCAGAGACCAGTGATCGTCTCTCTCCACAAGCAACGATCACAGGTGTCCAAGAAAACGAAAACCCTGATACAACTGTTCAATCTGTCCCAGGTGGATCATCGCCGGCTGAAGCTAGAAAAATCAACGAGGCAGATCTCGCGGATAATATCGAGAATAAAGAAACTCCCGTTGGTGGGCAGGAGCAAGCTTCCGCAGTGATCCAAGAAGAACCAAAAAAGGCATTTGTCGAACCAGATGTGCCAAAAAGAGGTGGCTATCAAAGAGATGAAAGTGAGTGTCACGAGTACTACTTCACTGTCTGCTGTTGCTCAGATGTGGACGTCGACTCCGGCAACATTTTCACCACTTGTATGACATGCTTCGTCTCCTCGGTTCTGAGCTTGTGCACAAGTGCAGCTACCAAAATATAATAGCATAATAGCATGTTTGAAGTAATTATATTCTTGTTACGCTTTGATTAGTTATACTCTGCAGTGCGGTAAATCTCCTCAAGCTTTTCTGTACTCCAAGGTTTATCATCCTTCGAGTACTTTTCCAAGGGGTAATCGTAAGGCATGCGAATGGGATAGTGTATGGCATTTGTGCTGGCATTCTCCATGTAGTCCGTACCTCTTACAGGGACTAGGACAACATCCTTCCTGTCATTTAGACTGACCTTTAAGATTTTTGGATTGATCAACACCCCAGCCTCGAATGATTTGACTGCGTAAGCGTGCTTCTTCAATTTTCCGTTCTGGAAAGATGCTCCGTACCCGCGCTCAGGAGCACCCCAAGCTTGTTTTGACAAGTTTGCTGAAGTGAGGAGAAACCATTTTAAAGTTGAAAAATTGTCCTCAGTCACACAGTACGTCTTCACGTGTGGAGAAAGATTTGATCTGCCGGCTTCAGATCGTGGAAAAGGCTTGGAGGCCCATTTGTAGAAGAAGTTTCTCAAGAATCTGCTCTGATTCTCGTAAGCAAACCACCCACCTACTGCCTTTGTTTTTAGCATGATAGCATGCCCTGATATATGTCCGTGATAGGCATTAATGACCTCATTTTCTGTTGGCCACACTATTTTAAGATCTAATCCCTCTTTGTTGGTAAATTTATGGTCAGGTTGTTTGACTATAATGTCAGAGCCTTCCACTATGCTCGAAAGTATATGAGTACCAATATTCATATGTTTTGAATCGAGTGGAGCCGATATCGAAGAAACCTGCATTATGAAGTCTGCGTTGCCCTTTGCTGTCAGATTGAATTGGTTCAGAGCTTGATGAAGACGTCCGTAGCCAAAAAGCTTTGGTCGATTGACGTTAGCGTGTGACTTATCTGATTCGGAAATGGAAAACTCATAACGACCTGGAGAAGAAGCAATGAAAACAACATCAATAGGATCGAAACAAAACGAGTCCAACCTTTTGATAAGGCTGTGTATCCTGTCGTCTTTGTACGTTTCCAAATAATCTTTAAGATCATTTTGAAACATCAATCCTGAGTCAGTGATTGGATCCAAATCGTTAATCGACTTTTTAACTGTTCCTTTCTTGAGCCTTTTGAGCCTTGGAGAAATCCAGCACATCTGGGTCTGTGCCAAATAATCGGTTGTGGTAAGATTCATAGTATGAATTACCAATTGGCAGGTATCATCGTGGAAGAAGTTTATCATCATCTTTGTATGATGACTTCCCCATTTAGGAAGATGCTTAGAAACGTCTACCGACCTGATACGGTATTGCAGCTGGTGCAAGTCCGAAATTGACATGTTCTCGCGTGTTCCGATTAGATACAACTCGAAATTTAAAGGATCTGCATTGAAGAATGGCAATAGGAAATCGCAATCTATGAGCATGTTAAATTGGTAGCTTGACTCTAATATTCTGGATCCAAGAATGTCGCCGAGTGAGATTGTATCGGCATTTGAAGATGGAGGATACTTCGCACAATAAGATGGGTTGGATATCAAGTGAATGGGAGATTTTAAGACAGGTGCTGGAATTGGTTTTTTCTCTGTCTCTGTATCAGTTGTGTGTGTACTCTTCTTCTGCCGCTTTTCGGCTGCGTCTGCTATCAAGTCACGAAGAAATCTTTTTCCGGTGGTTTCTTCGGTAACCTGTTCATCATTTGGAGTAGAGCTTGTCTCTGTGGTGCTTTCCTCGCTTTCCGAATCAATAATTTCAGGTCCTATGCTTTTGACAGTCTGTTTAGCACCATCCCGCTCGCCGATAAACTCTATAGAGCTATCAGTTTCACTTCCTGACATCAATGTTTGAGAATGTCCGGTTCAATAATTGTAATAGATTTAATATATCGTGAACATAAGTCGGATTGAAAGAAGAATTACATCAAAGTTTGATAAATACTTGAATTCTCATTACAAATATATACCATCAAATTAAAAAAACTCTAATCCATCAAGCTTAGTAAAGTCTGAAAGATGGACCCATGGAGGACTTGATGACGAGGGAACCAACGTTTTGCCAGTTCTTCTTGAGCAAAGAAACCAAGAAGTTGATAGCCATCATGATTTGGGTGACAAGAGCATCCTCCTCCATCTCAACGTGGCCAACAGCGACAGCCAAACACAAAACCTTCTTAAGTTGGAACTTAATGGTGGACTTCACATCGGTAACCTTGGAGTACAAGTCGTCGTTGTGAGAGACTGGAGTTGGGAACTTACCAGCCTTGGACAACTGAGGACCCAAAAGTCTTGGAACCTGCTTAATCAAAACCTCAGAAGCAATGAAAGCATTGTACTTCTTGGCCAGCTTCTTGATGAGCTTCTTGTTCTTGTTCAACTTCTTCAAGTCATCAACAGACATGGCATCGACACCAAGAGACTTAGCTCTGTCGACATCGAAAGCATCACCAAAAATACAGATGGTCATGTTAGGTCTTGGAACTTGAGGAAGCTTCAAGGTACCAGAGAAACGCTTGTCTCTCTGTGGGTCGTAGTTCTTAAGACCAACTTGCAATTCAACGGTCTCCAAGAAGTTTCTCTTCTTGGTCTCGTTAGAGAACTTCAAGATCTCCTTGACGTTGTCTCTCACTTGGGTGGTGCTGACTTTGGACATTCTTTGTGATCACTGTCTCCCTACTAATAGGTAATTCCGTTACTCGGCTTGTTCGACAATAAAGAACTTGTGTGAAAAAATGCGTTTACCTAGTTAAATTTTTCTTGAAATATTTTCAGGGCTGCCAGCACTGCTTTATGTCACGTGATATGGTTGACAATTTGGCTGTGCAATAGCTCGAATCAAGAACCATAATATATTAATCAGTGAGACTGAATATGTTCAACTCGCTCATCGCTCGCTATGCAACCTTTCAATTTGCTCGATATATCACGTGTCGTGTGCCGCTATGCAATCCTAGCTCACTTCGATTTTATTCCAAGAAATCTGGCTCTTCAAATAGATGGATAGAGAGGCAGATAAACGACTCATATACAAGAGAGGCCAAGCACTTTGACTACAAGTCTCGAGCTGCGTTCAAACTCCTTCAGATTGATGACAAGTTCAAGATATTCTCTAAAGATAGAAATATTAATGTTCTTGATTTGGGTGCAGCTCCTGGGGCATGGAGCCAAGTTGCACTAGAGCGTGCCAAATCTGGTTCCAACGTTTTGGGAGTCGACCTCCTCGTCTATCGCCCACCCCCAGGATCATCTTCGATGCAAGCCAACATACTCAGCAAGAAGACTCACGAAGCAATTCGAGAACATTTCAAAATTGCTGAGATAGAAAAGCTACGTCGAAAACTAGCATCGACAGAAGTGATAATTAATCAAACTGCATTGGAAATTCAAGAGACTTCAATTATCGAGTCGGAGAATAAGCTTAGTGATGCAGAGGAGCGTGAGCGTGAAAAGCGTGAAAAAAATCTAGAGTCTGTTTTCGAAGATCAACTGTACAGGCCAGTCGATGTGGTCCTAAGCGATATGTACGTTCCTTTGCCTCAGATAGGAGGATTTGCAAGTCAAACTACTAACATGCCTTTTCTTAGGATGGCAAATACTTCTGGATTATCTTTCAAGGATCATTCTATGTCAATGGACCTCTGTGACGCTGCATTAGTTGCCTCGATTGACGTGTTGAAGAAAAACGGGCATTTTATTACGAAGTTTTTCACTGGAAAAGAAGATAAACATTACGAGATGAGACTGCGCAAAGTCTTCCGCAGAGTGTATCGCTACAAACCCAAAGCCTGTCGACCGGAATCTAAAGAATGTTATTTTGTTTGTATGGACAAACTTGATGATTTTATTGACAAAAAGTCAGTATTCCAGGTTGCATGAAGCTATGGGTTGAAAAACCACTTATTAATCCAACAGTAAGTAGCGAATGTCATTCCACCTACTTAAAGTATGTCCGTAGTATATCTAACTATCGCATATCGCATTATACTACCTAGTAGAGTGTAAAACGAGAACTTCTTTATTGGTCCAGAATGAGTTTAACGCTCTTAAGTCGCAACTGAATCGATTTCATGGTTGCCATTCAACTGAGCTGGAATTGTCTCAACTTCGATGGAGTTCTGATTCTCGCTGTCACTTTCGACAGAGAGTCTGTTGCTTAATTTCTCCTTCCCTATGGAAGTGAGATAGCTCTTCCATAATGCCACCTCCTCAGCAACCAATCTTTTGTCCTGGGAATATGTCTTCCTCAAGAGCGCTGCTTCAGCAAATCGATCAGACTTCTCAAGAATAGAAGCACAAGTATCGAGGTCCGATGCAGCCCAGGCAGCTGAGAATGCAAGATTGAATTTTCCGGCCTTGATGCATTCCTCGCTGAGCGTTTTCAGTCCATCGACATTGTTGAAAGATGTGTACAGCAAAAGCAATGACGCGTGATCCTTGCAATTCTTAAACGCCTCATTAGCCAGTTTCAAATTCCAGCTCGAAAGAGCAACATCACCAAGTTTCTTCCACTTGTGAGGGGTGTTATCTTTTTCTGCAATTTCCTGAGCCAAAGAAAGATTCAAAGTCTCGATTGCAAGCTCAAATTTCTGCTCCAAGTCGTTTGTAAACTCCAGGGCCTTCTCTTTGAAACCTTGTTGCTCCAAAAATCGAGCAATTTTGGTGATGTCCTTTTCGTCGATATTGCCTATGAGCTCGTCTGCTTGTTCGAGATCACCTCTTAGAACGACAGTTTGGAATTCCAAGACAGCCAGTGAAAGAGCATATGAAACAATGTTGATATCCTTGTCAGAAACGTAAACCTTGTTATCTCTTGGAAGGTATCCGAGCAGGAACATTGTCTTATCAAAGTGAGCCAAGTTATTAATCGAGCCGCCAACAAGATAGTTCAATCTGTTGGAAGAGGACGTATAGATGAAAACATCCCCGACCCACTGTCCACTGACTATTTGATCTTGAACATCGTAAAGGACTTCAAAACAGTCTTCGCAGCCCTCCTGTGGGTCAATTGTTCCGTTGGACAAATGTTCCTGGAAAACATCTTTATCAAATCTCAACGCAAAAGCAGTCTCGTTTGACACAATCAGAACCAGTTCTCCATTTTCAGACCAGATGACGTCTTCAGCCTCCACATCTATTCTTCTAACAAGATCGCCAGAATCCCAGTTGTACAGCGATATGAATCCGTCGGACTTAACAGTCAGAAGGGTTCCACCATAAATCTTCTCAGCCGCGTAAATCAAGTCAATTTGTCCCGTGGTCTTCTCTTTGAAGTTTTTGAAAATCTTGACAGAAGATTGAGACTCTCTTGTTGCATAATAATTCGAGTCCTGTGCCCAAACAAAGTCGAGAGCTTGGCCATACATTTTGTTCCTCCATGCAAGAGCTGTGTAGATGATATATTCATTATCACCTGTAACAGTGACAAACCTTCCATTCGGGGAATGATTCAATGTGCTAGGATAAATCTCAATACTTCCTAACTCTTTTTGTGTCAAAGGCAATATCTCACCGTCCTCCAATTGGGCGTCCGATGTTTTGATCACGGAATTGTAAATATCAGTATGCTTAGAGTAAATGATCTTACCCATCGGATCCATGGATAGCAGAGGTTTGTCATCACCAAGTTTGACAACAACATGTCCGGTGTCAAACCCGACAGCAATGAGTGTTGATTTTTGACTAGCAGCAACACACCAAGCTCTTTCCATTGAGTAATTGAGAGACTTCTCCAATTTGTACGTGTTTGAATTCCAAATCTTGATGGACGCATCTTCAGATCCGGATATAATGAGAGGTAACTCTGGGTGGAAGATTGCAAATGAAACATTTGATGAATGTCCTTCCAATGTGGCCACACAGGATTTGGTTTGGTAGTCCCACACCTTCACAGATTTGTCATCAGAAGATGTAAGCAAATAAGGTTTATCGCCATGCGGATAATAGTCCACATAATTGAAGCCTTTTGATTCTGGAGCGAGCAAAGTGAAATTAGGAACTTTCGAACCCAAAGACCAAATTTTAACAGTTTTGTCCAAGCACGCTGAGGCAAAAGTGTTGGGATCTTTTGGATTGAAAGCGACACACATCACAAAGTGCTGGTGCCCTTCGAACACTTGCTCAAGCTTCCAATTGTTGTCCCAATTCCATAACTTCACCGTATAGTCATCTGAGGAAGTTAGAATGTATGGCCTTGTTGGATGTGCCGCAATGGATCTAATATAATCTGGATGCGCTTCAAATTGGGCAACACGGTCTCCAGTGTTATAGTTGTAAACTCGGATATGAAAATCGTCTGAGCCAACCACAATCCAATTTTTGCGAGCAATGAAAATACCGGCCCTAACTGGGACGTTAGTCACATCAATTGTTTTGACAACTGAGCCTGTCTCGTATGACCATATCTCAACTTTTCCACTATAAAGGGTGGTAAGTACCCAAGGTTCCGTTGGATGAAAATCAATTCCCTTGACACGATCTGAGCGGGCACTCGAGAGTTTCTGGATCTGGTTAGTTCAACTCCTTGAAATTTGATGCAACAAACTTACTTTTATGTCCAACTTCATCGCAATTATCAAATTGGGCCTGGAAAAAAGACTTAATAGCTCACAACAGCTTCGAGAGAGGTTGTTATTGGCACTATAAAATTGTAATTGTTGTTTTCGTGTTCACTAATTTTTCCATGGAATAGGTGCTTACGTAAGAGAAAACAAAAGGAGCGCTGCATGTGAGCTCATAACCGTCATGGAATAACAAGATACTTCTGATCGGCAACTATTTTAAATAGTATTTTGTTCGAAGTTTGATCTGTGGATAACATTTGCAACTGACTTTCTAATCTAAGGTTTTAATCATGTGGATTTTTGAATGGTGTAAGTTTGAATCATCTTACAGTTTGATCAATACTAACATATGCGTATACAAATGGGCATGAAAGGTGTTCATTTGTGTCGCAAACTTACAGTCCAAGATGTTCTAGCTTCGTTAGGATTGTGGAACAAGCATGCCAAACTCTTGTTTTTAGGATTGGACAATGCAGGTAAGACTACACTGCTCCACATGCTCAAAAATGACAGAATGGCGACATTACAACCAACTCTTCACCCTACTTCAGAAGAGCTATCCATAGGCAATGTCAGATTCACGACCTTCGATTTGGGCGGTCACCAGCAGGCCCGGAGACTTTGGAAAGACTATTTCCCAGAAGTCAATGGTATTGTGTATCTTGTGGACGCAGCTGATTCTGAAAGATTTGAAGAGTCGAAAGCCGAACTGGACGCTTTGTTCTCCATAGAAGAATTGGCAAAAGTTCCGTTCTTGATTTTGGGCAACAAGATTGATTCACCAAAGGCTGTCAGCGAAAATGAATTGAGACATTTCTTGGGGTTGTATAACACAACAGGTAAAGATAAGGTTCAATTGACTGATACGAGACCAGTTGAAGTCTTCATGTGTTCGATCGTCATGAGACAAGGGTACGGCGAAGGATTCAGATGGCTATCACAATACATTTGAATGGTTTTGTCCACGAAAGTTGATTAATAATAAATTTGATTGATTGTATCAACGCGTAAATTACAACTATTTCCAATTCCATCAGGCACGTCTTTTGTTCCCAAACGCTTCGCCTGATGATTTACTGATGCCAATCTTCCTTTTCTTACCTTCCTTAGAGAAAAACTCCTTCTTCCTTTCTTTTTCCTTTTCAATCCGAGTTGCCTCCAGCTTGGCCATTTTCTTGAGCCTCTCGTTATTCTTTTCTTGTTTTTTCTCCCTCTTCTTAATATCTTTATCTTTCTTGACTGTCTGGATTGTTTGGATCAAACTTCTGGCCTTTTTCTCTTCTCCTCCGAGAACGACGGCTCTCTTTTGCATATAGCCTTGTTTCTTTTGTTTCTTCATTTGATGAATTTGAGACTTGTACGGTAAATTGGCCTTGATTTGTCTTGGAACCTGGAGTGCGTTGAATTTCCTTTCCTTCCGTTCAATCTTGTGATACTCGGAATCTGGGTTCGAGGGAGTTAGTATGTTATTTTCGGCTCTCAGTGTACCGGTCAACTTCATTCCACTCCAGTTTTCCTTATCTGTCAGCAGCAGGGAAGTGACTGGGTTATAAAACTTCTTTGGCTTGATGGGATACCAACTCTTGAGGAAAACAATGTCACTCATCAAAATTTTATCTTCAAATGCAGCCCTAAAGTGTCCCTCAGGTTTGGAGAGTGCCTTCTTGATTTCACCTCTGAGACCAGAGACTGTCCGGATAGTAGCGCCCTCGAATTTTGCCACCTCCAGAGCAGAGGAAAACATATCCTTTATGAAAGCTGTGTTTTTGAACACCTTGTATGGGTGACCAATGAGCTTGAGCTTTTTGACAATCTCAACATCGGCATTCAAGTCTTCGACAACTCCAGTAGCTGCGATTCTGAAAGACCCTGTTGTATTTTCTTTCGAGACACCCTGTACACCGCAAAAAGTGGTGTTGGGTGAAATCAGCGGACCATAAAATGTAGCAAAGCAGAAAGCATGTTCTGGAGTATACTTCAGCATTCGGTTTCTTGTTCGAGAATCTGAAGTTGTATAAATTGGAAGTGTCTGAAACCTTCTCCATCCCAATGACAAAATTAGCGGATCATTTGTTTTCAATACTTTCTTGTGCCACCGATGTCTTCTGATTCTAACATTCAAGAACCCGAATCTTTGCTCTGTCTGCAGTAAGCCTCCCACAATCAATGGAAACTTTGGATCAAAATTTTCCATAAGCTCCATCGGCAGGTTGTCAAACGTGATCTTCACGTAAGATCCGGCCTTGAAACCTTCAATCTTTGTACGCACTTCACTGGTTAATTGAGAAAGCTCGGACTTATTGATTTCAAGCTGCTTCGACATCTTGGCTTTTTGATATTCGTACCAGGTATCATTTTCATCGAAAACCTCCTCCTTGCTATTGAAGTTCCCTTCTTCTTCTTCCTCGAATTGCTGCTTTAATCTCTCCTTCTTCTTCGCATTCAAAGCACGTTTCTCATCGACTGATAATTCTTGATCTGCCTCGTCTTTTTGACCCTCTGAACCGGCCTCTCCATCTGTTAACGAAGTCTCACTATCAAATCCAGTGAATTCCTCTGACTCGTTCCCTGAAGCTTCACCCGAATTTGATTCATCTTCCAAATCTTCAAAGTCACCGTATAGTTCGCCATCTTCCGATTCGTCCAAATCTTTCCGAGGTGAAGTGAAAAAGCGCTCTCTCAATTTGGCCAACAGGGTCCCATCTTCGCCCCATTTCTTCTGCAATGACTGGGTATCTAAACTCTCTAGGTTTGAGCTGACCTTGCTTTCGAATCCTTGTGAGCTGGTCTTTTTTGTGAAAAAGTCTTCATCCTCACCCTCTTGCTCTTCTTCGCTCAAATGTTCAAGCTCGATTTCTTGAATTTCAGACCCACCAAGCACTTCAGCGAGGCCCTCTTCTTCTTTCCTCCAGCGAGAAAGTACATCTTTTGGGTTGATATTGATCATGTATAATAATTTGTTGATATCCCAAATTCTTTTCACTCCCGAGCTTTCGAGCTTGGAGCCGATTTTTTGCCAGTAAGCCTTACCCTCAGAGACCTCTTCGTCAGATAATTCAAGCTCAGAATCTGATTCTTGTGGATTGTCATCTTCATCCAGGTCCTGTGATGAATGCAAATAATCTAATGTTTTGTTTCGAATTGCAGCTAATCTTTCAGATTCCTCGATTTCCTCGTAATCTTCGTCTTCTTCATCGCTAGAAATCTGATCACTAGGATTCTCCATGATGGTATCGTCCCTTTCGTCCTCATTGTGGACGCGAGCGTGTCGCAGACTAGTTCTCCCGGTGTCATTGAGAATAATGTCATCATCATCATCCTGAATGACATCCTCGGTAACAGCTTCTGGATTGTCACTAAAAAGCTGCACTCCAGTTGTGCTGTTCCTAGAGTCTAAAATATCTCCAGCTTTCTGCAAGCTCGTGACCATTTTTTCTCCTATCCCTTCTTCTTCTCCCTCTCGAAAAGATTCCGTCTTGACATCAATATAAACAGCGTCTTTGTCGATCAGAACACCCTGCACATCCGACATGGGCCCATATATGATCTTCTGTTTGTCATCTAATCTCTTTCTGCGCCTAAAAGATGAAGTATGCTTCTCGCCATTCTTTTCTGCTTCCTTTGCTCTTTCTCTCTCGAGCTCCTCAATCTTTTGTTCAAAATATGGAGTCGGACAAGGATCAGGGAGTTTTTCAATGTGTGAGACATTGTAGTCCCCAATACCTGCTATATGAACTCTCAGGTTTTCAGCCTTGAGCGGGGTCCCATGCAAATAACCATAGATTGCGATCTTCCGATCGATTTTCGGTCTTTTCTCAATTAAAGAAGGATGGGTAAGATCGACAATCCTATCAGCAAGGAGATATGGATGTTCATTCCTCCATTTCAAAGGCCTAAATTTCATGACTGATATGAAACGGGTCAGATTGAGTATTTCTCTATCTGGGTAACGACCATTTATAACTCCCGATAAATAAAATAATTTAGCTCCTTGGTAAACTTCTGTCCAGAACCGTTGTTTAAGCCTCTTTTTCGACGCTCTCAGAGTGGCAGGCTTCTTGAAAAGATCCAGATGAGTGGTAATTCCTAACACTTTTGGCATACCGTGGTGTTGTGCAATATTCAGAAATTCCATCGTTTCCATTTCAAAACCGAAATTTCCATCAATCATCAAAAGAACGAGGTCGGCAACTTTGGCTATGTCTATCATAGAGTTCAGATCATTACCACATTCGATAAAGGTTAGTCTTCTTCTTTTGCCACTCACAACAGTTATAGGCCCTTTTATATCCTTCAAAGTGGTTTTCGTTAGCCTTCTGATGAGTGATCTGATTAAAGTTGTCTTTCCGGTTCCCGGAGGGCCCACCACTGCAACTATAATAGGCGGAGGATCGTCTTCTGGAGACCTATCCACCATAGGCACGTGAAGTTTTCTTTCATTAATATCACTCGATCTCTTTGCTTGTTTTTGTAACTTTCCTGGTCTAGAGACCGCAAACGCCTTCGCATTTTGCCCTTGTGAATGCAATTTTGATTTTGCAGAAGTCTTTTTAGAGCTCCCTCTATGGGGCTTGTGGCTTTGTTGGGCTTCCATTAGTCAAATGAAAGTAGATTTAACTACTCAAAAATATTTGAAAAAAATTATCCACAGCCTAAAATTTTTTTTATCTACGGTAAAAATTTAGTAAGTAAAATCACCAAAACAACACGAAATACAGGTCGTATTGAAATTCTTTGCAGTAAGTTCTACAATGGATCATTTATACTTGTGTAATACATTACTGTAAACGGCACTAAAAGCAGGAACAACAGAACGATAGACGACAAGATTACCGTCCAACGCTCGGAATATTCAAATCAATACAAGAGTCCAAATTTCCATTTCAAAACTGAGAAAGCCAATCAGTATAACACAAACTTGGCTTTACCAGAAGTAAGGGCAACAGTACATCCGTCTGTACCATCGCCATTATAAGATCCGTTCTCGTAATAGCATTCTCCTTGAAGATCACTGCTATCATCGTAGGCTTCAATTTTGACCTTGAAGTTTGCGGAATCGTAGTTGTTTGGATTTGGAATCAAGGACAGGTATGTGGTTCCAGAAGTGTAACCGGCACCAAAATTCAGTGGAGCCCAGTTTCCAATTCCACTTCCAGAAGTTCCCCACACACAGCCATCTTCATAGGAAACACCTGCATTGTTAACGTAGTATTGAGCAGATGTCTTCTTACCCTGCCATTGGTAGTAAGAATCTTCGTCAACAACAGACAAGATACTCTCGCCACCAGCCTCCACAACAGTTGGAATGACCATATTCTCGGTTCCAGGGTAATCGGTTCTGCAAATAGCGACGGATTGGTCAAGCTCAGACACCACTCTAGCGGTGTCTTCACCCCATTCGCAAAGGTAGTCTGTATCGGTGTTCGTTCTGTAAAGGTAACCGTTCTTACAGTATAGACCTCCGACAGAGACACCGTTACCTGGTTGGTCAGATGGCCATTGAGTCTTGGACATACCAGGCTGACAAGCGTAGGAGCAGTATGTTCCATCCTTGCATTCACCACCAGTAGAAGTATCGGAAGAATGGTAAAGTCCAGACCATCCACCGAATCCTAAATTGTCAAGGGCAATCACACCTTGACCAGATGGGAAGTCGGAACAAGAGATTGTACCATCCTCAAAGGACTCAGTAGGATCGGAGAAAGCAGAAAGATCTCCGTCAATTCCACCAGAAGAAGAGGTGTTGGAGCTGTGGGAAGACGATGAAGATGATGTGCTGCTGGTTTCGCTTTGGGAGCTAGAGCTAGAGCTAGAGCTAGATGTCGAAGAAGCACTGGTAGTCGAGGATGATGAAGACGTTGCGTCCACAGTCTTGCTCTCAAGAGACGCTTCAACGGTCGGAGACACGGTGTTTCCACCAGCGTCAACCGTGACCGTAACATACACATAATTGTAAGCCACAGCTCTCTTGTGTTGATGGTGTTGATGATAGCTATTTTGAGTCGTGGTACAATCCTCGGCTTGCGCAGCAGCTTTGCCTTCAGCTCTAGGGGCTGGGGCCGCAGAAACTGACCCAAGCAAAGCTGAAAGTGTAAACAGGGTAGATGTTGTAAGTCTCATTTTTGAAATATATCTAAAGGAATGTGTTAGCTTTGCATAAACCGTAGGTCAGATGAAATCCAATATGACAAGAGAATGACAAGACAAATTAAACAATTTGATGGAACAGGGGTTATTTGACGAAGCGTGTTTGGCAAAAATAGTTTTGTTTATGTTTGAAGCTGGTTTTAAGCTCTTATGCACGATCGCCAATTTTGCGTTCCTTTAAACATCAAGCCACAAAAAATACGCGAATTTTGAGCCCTTTTAGGAAACTGGTGTGTGGCTGGAGTAGAATTTGTGGCAAATTCCAGAGGTGCAAGGGGTGTGACTGTTGTTGTTTATCCTTCATTCCAAATTTGTGCGCGACTTTGCATAAGGAAATTTCTATATCCAGCCACCTGAACTTGAAAATCACGAAGATAAACATGTGTTGTGAAACACCAAGCGATGAACGTAAAGAACATGTTTCATTGCCAACAGTAATATCACGTCTCTTTGGCTAAACCAAACTTCGACTTCGTAGTGGAATTTGTTGCATTCCCTCGCAAGTTATTGAGCGATTATCAGCCTCTAGCTTGGAATGCCGGTGAAAGCCTGTTGTTCGTTCGAATGTTGAGCAAATCATAAGACAACAGTAATCCAGCTTGCTTCGGGTGAGAAGTGTGATCCAAACAAGATTCATTTTCTGTTCTTTCCCTTGTTCATATTTGCCTATGTCATTTCTCGTTCACTTTTTCTAACGCTGACCTGAATAAGATACGTACCGTTTTCTTTCTAATGAATGGCTAGAGCTAATGGATTAGATGTCAATAGGATGACTCTGATGAGCTCAATTTGTAGTAAGGAATGTAAGTAGTTGGATTGTTTATGTTGTGCAAGCCTATGGCTGCTCTTCGCTCTTGGTCTGTTCAAAGAAAAGAATTAAAAAAAAAAGAGTGTTTTCCTCAAGAGATTCTTACTGTTTTTTAAAACCCGATTGGAACTTGAAGAACAACTAAAACGACCTTGGTACAACCTTTAAGTCCTCTTTTGAAAATGTAATTTCCTAATTGAAATCTTTTTATTGTTAAACTTTTCCCTGCATACAATAAGACCGGGTTTCCAAGGCAGTTGTGAATGTAGCTCGGTACACAGAAGGCATTTTTCCAGCCCTCTTTTCCCTAATTGATATGCATCGTACCGCTAAGGTCAGCAAACAAGATGGCTTTATGAATTATGTGAGATGATGTAGCAGCACGATTGATAATAGGTAAGGTCAAACAGGATTAAAAATGCATTTGCTAATAGCTCTTCATAATTTTCAAGCCCCCTGTATCAGTGCATCCTTTGAGTGATGCCCACGGGACAAAAACGGCTGGCAGAAAAATCCATTTGGATGATCGGCGGTTCAGTCTGACAAAAAGAAAGTCAGCCAAAATTGACTTTTTCTACTCTTTCTAGCATATAGCATGTCGAAAAAGACAATAGATGACATTGACGCTGTCTTATCTGTCACCATGCTGACTTAAGACACCGCTTTGCTTCGTGAGGACGGTCAGAAAGTAGTCAGTATGTGATAATTAATTAGTTCTCTTGCTCGTCGGCCGATATTTTTGTACGAACTCAATGGAAGAATCACATGTAAGGTTCTGCTTTGTGTGTTTGAAATCGATGAACCGAGTCCAAAATACGTTTTCTCACAGTGTATTGGCATCTAAAATTTTATCGAAATCTCTTTATTTTGATTCCTGACTCTATTTCTGCTCATGACGGAGTTGCTGCAAGTCTTTCATGGTGATGTCGTTATGGTAGTTCACATTTGTCTACCATATATCATACAGTCTACGCCTTATAGCCGGATCGCGGAAAACTTACGCACCAACCGTATAAAGCGCTATTTGTTTCAAAATTAGGATGATCGGAGTTCGAGCGAGCCAAAAAAAAAGATCACAAGTGGGGATTCGTGTTTTACGGAATGGTTCGCGTTTGGCATTGGTGCTGGCAGGTAATATCTTGTAGTTGCACCTCTCAGTAAATTGTATGAGTAGATATAGAAGTGGTGTAAAGGTTTGTGAAATCCGAATTCAATTTATTACCATTTTTGCACCCACACAAACAAAAAGAAATACCCGGGCGTGGGTTTTTAAGAATAAATAATTTGAACTTTGTTTCCATAAAATTGAACCCACACCATAGACTTTACCACTTGAGTCCAATTCTTAGATCTCTGCAATTCGTAGTCATCTCAATCCAACAGCCGAATTGCAGTTTATGTTCATTACGCGCACTTTGATAGGCTTGCCATCTGTTTAAGCTAATCGCAAGCAAGAATACTTTAGGTTGGAGGAGTCTCAGCAAATACACGGCAGACCATGTCTAAAGAAGTTTTCAACGAGGGGCCTACAACGTCACAGCATATCGATGCCGAAAATGATGATCATTTCAACAACACAACTTTCAAACTAAAAAGAACCAGGTCATTAGGTCTGCTTGATGATTTTATTACTCAAACACAGTCTCTGGACACTAATTCAACTCCCGGAAAAGACAGTAAGTTGACATCGAAAGATTTTGTGTCTGATGCTACTCTGCAAAAGCTAAACATCAAATCAACATATGACGATACCGAGAATATCCCACGTTTTTACACCAGGGTGATACCGTCTTCTTCCAAAAACAAACGAGTGGTGTTGTCCAACTCGCCACAAAGTACACACAGTGATGAGCTCTCCGACGAGAATTGCAACTCCGAAGATTCGACAACTACGACAGCTACTGCCAACTCGATCAGTCTCACGCCAAAGCATGAGCTAAGGAAACAACAAAACCCGACTCAAATTCATGAACATGATGAAATACCTGCTCCATCATTGATTTTTCAACATCACTTACACGATGATATTGATGTTGAGCATGCTCCTGAGCAACATGTTGATTATTTGTCACATGATTGGGATGAAATGGAAATTTCGAAGTCTTGGAGATATGTCACGTTAAAAAGAAACAACTTTGCCAATTCTGCAAGACTTGAAAACGCTTCCTGGAGAACTTGGGCCCAGGCACGAAATGGATTAAAGACTATATCTCCTGCTGAACTCAACTGGAGTAAGGAAAGTGATGTTACATGGCTATATGGCCCGCTTTACAAAGAGGAAAAGCACGAGTTTGATATCATGGATTTCAAGAAACACCAAAAGTCTAAACAGCAAGATCATAAGTCGTCCGGTCGTCCTACTTCTCAGACATTTGTTTCTTGTCCTTCTTCAAACGATTCATCTCCTACTAGTCCATGTCTCTCTGATAGATTTTCGGAGCATTTGAAACCAATTCTGAAAAAACGAACCAATGTTGAAAAAATGATTAGCGATGCTTCATATAGTCGCCTACAAACCCTTCTCGAAGAGCATGATCATAAATTTAAAGGCAGCCCTATTTTGGAATCCATTGGTCATACATATCATGACTCTCCCTCGCCTGGGAATTTGTCGAGCCATGTCATAACAGGAGATGCATCCCCATTTTCCTTATCTGCAAATGCAATGATTGAAGATGTCAATAAACTTGACAATCATTTGCAGGGTACCAACAATAGCAATAAAAAGGAACGAAGGATTCATTTCAATATGAGAGTTGACCAGTGCATAGCCATTGATGACATCTCAGACTCTGATGTTTCGGCAGACAATGAATATGATAGTGAATCCGATGACAACCATTCAGCATTTTCAACATCGACGTTACAACCTAAATCTTATGATGACGATTATGATGAAATGGGTTATCCGAATGCAGGAGACGAGGACGACGAGGATGACGAAGATGGAGGTTTTATGCTTCGCACTAGGGTTGTATCGCCCAACATATCCCACAGACCCTCGATCCGTTATGGCTCTTCGCAAACTTTTGATATGAACAGCCGAAACAACTCCAGTGACAATTCTCGAAATGTTACCACTATTGCTCCATTACCAGCAACTACGCTCAAAACTTGCTCTGACGATGAAGAGGCTGATCCTTACACCGTTTCTCATAATACGCGAACCAATAGAGGTTACGATTACTATTATGACTATAATACGGTGTATGACGATACTACGAATCCATTGTTCTCGGTTATTAATAGTCAACAAAATGTCGAGGTTTACGATGTGCCCGAAAGCTGTCAAATTGAAGATGTGATGGATGTCGACGAAAATAGTGTAAACCAAAAAGAGGAGTTTGCAAACCAATCTTGGAATGAAAGGTCGAATTATGAATTTCCAATTTCCACCTCGGGACCAGAGAAAGATCTTTCAGACAAGTACGAGTTACCTTCTCGCCATTCAAATATGAAAACTAATCCTGTTGAGCATGGAACTGTTGCTCCTCAGCAACTCGCTTCTGACAAGGTTTCTTCTGATCTGCATAAAAACTCATCTGCATCGGGACATTTTGACTCAACAAGTTCAGGATCTAGTCTTTCGACAATTAAAGCAGGCCTAAGCGGATTGGATTTGGGCAAGTCTGGTTTAAGAAGGAGCTCAAGTACCAGCTCAAAATCAGCGCTTTATCAAATGGCTCAAGAGCCTGTAATCCAAGGTCGCCAAAGTCAGGGGCAATATTCGATCACCAATGCCAATCGCAGGAATTTTGTGTTTGATGATTCTGATGAGGAGGACGATTCGTCGGAGGACAAAGAAATGGAGATAAATCCGCCAAGGCATCTAACTAATACATCGCACTCGTAAGGATCCGATGATGATATCTTACAGAATAACAATGAACACCAGCTTTCACTATGGGTCTCGTTTCATTTGCTACTTGACTATATATACCATCGATTAATGTTGAACTGTACTTACTCAGATACAATGTTACTGATTGAACTAGCATTACGCTCTTTTTGAAATCCTTCCAAGTAATATCAAAATCAACGGCAGCGATTTCCAGATTTGACTACGTGCTTTTTCCTATTACCAGTTTTTGATGACCTAGCTTCATGAATTGAGATAGACAGCGGAACACCAATATTACCTTCTCGTTTTGTAGTTCATATCAGTTTTTCGTAGATGGTTTTCGTGTAACAGCTTGATTAAATCTAGCACTCCTGCCGAGCCTTACTTTCGAGATGTTTAATGAGGTTCAATCAACATTCGATGGTTTCAGGTGTGTTTGTATGTATTTGTGGCTGATGTTTATGTGGCTAGTGATTTGTTGCTAAGGTAGTTCTAATATCATATTACACGACCATATCTGTAAAAAAAGTTACAATACGTGTACTCCTTACCTTAACAATCCTCGAAATCGGAGTCAGCAGCGTGAACCAAGATGTCTAGATCCGACTTTGCAGATTTCAGTATCGATGACGACAACGACTTGATTATCCAACCGGACAATATTCACTCGCGGCAGCTTCCAGTGATACCAGATGTTCCTTCTCAAGCAGAACCTGCGCATAGCGGAGAAACTGCCGACCAAACACGGGGTAACGATTCAAATTTCCTCAATTTCTCCAATTTTGTAAACCCGCAGAGCTATCTTGACCCAATCCTTGGTAACAGCAATGTCCGCATCAAGGAGAAGCAATTCAGCGGAGGAAACACTCTTGATGAATCCGTTATCACCACTCTCAATAGGGACGTGTCTAAGATCGGCGACAAACTACTCTCAATTCTTTGGCCCTTGAGGCTGAGACAAAATCTCATCACTGTTCAAAGAATCAGTAGTCGATTTCCTTCGTTTGGCAACATGGTCGACGGAGCTACCGAAGCATCCATTGACTCGGAGCACAATTTGGTTGAAGATTCCCCGAACACTCGATCAGAGTACTCGGAAGAATCTATCAGGAAAATCCTTGACTGGGACTTGTGGGGACCTCTGGTTTTTGTTTTGGCTTTTAGCTTGATCATCACTCGATTACAAAGTATAACGCTGAATACCGGAGGTACAGCACCAGAAGAAGCTTCGCAAATATTCAGTGCTTCTTTCTCTCTTATCTGGATCGTTATATCGGTTTTGTCTGTCAATATCCAGTTGGTTTCTCCGGTTTCTCAATTGACAGATGGCGGTGATCTAACATCGGGGATCATTGGGCTCTCTTTTTTCCAGTGTGTAAGTTTTCTATCTTACACTCTGTTTCCGATCATTCTTGGCGGATTGAGCTCTGTTTTTGTTCGGTGGAAATTGCTCAGATTGGCAATTAACTCGTTAATGTTTTTGTGGTCTATCACCTGTTCTTGGTTATTCCTGGCCATTATCAACAATTGCAAGACAAGCGGCACGCCGTCCTTTCTCAGTGGATTCGCATCCAATCAAATGCATGACAGAAGTGATGGGGATAAGCGGATGTTCCTAATGATTTACCCGATAGTTCTTGTTTATGGACTTTTTTCGTGGCTTTGTGTGATAGTTTAGCTGGTAAACCTGGGACGGAAACGATAGCATCACGACCACTAAATCAAGGAATGACTAACATCTGTATCTGAGCAATGTCTCCTAATACTGTTACAAAACCATTACAGTTAAATCTAAATGATGTATATTCGAATTGTTGTTGGCCTAACGTCTTACCATTATATTTCCTTACTTGTGGACTCATTCTCTTCTTCGTCAGCACCGAATTCCATGGGATCATAAGTGCTTCTACGCATGTCTCGATCATAGATCTCAGAAGTCGTTGGCTCCCTAACTTGAACAATGATCTCATCGCGGCTCAGCTGTCTCAAAATTGGCTCAAGATGCTGATCAATTCGACATTTTTTTAGCTCAACCTTCCCTGAAATTGGAACGTACAAAGCAGTGGATGATTTGGGGTCAAAACTGATAGCCAGATGACGGAAATTTCTAACCTCATCTGATAAGCGCGCATGAGTATCGTAATCTCTAACTTTTTTGTAGTGAAAGGTGTCCTTGCCCATATCTGTTTGATCAGAACCACTGTTCTCAGACGACTCTTTCATTATATTTTCGACAATATCAGCCCGCTGTTCTGATGTAGTATAAAAGGACATCAGAGTGACGGTCTCGTTTATCGGAAGATTCCTGAACAGTATTTGCTCTCTCCCACCTTCTCCTTCCAATTTCCGCCTCTTATTTGCCTCCTTGGATAAAGCCGGATTCGAAAACTTTATGTCGTAATAGGTTTGGTCAAACATCGATGTGTCAGGTAACAGCGACCAGACTCTTTTGGCTTTCAAGTTTTTTTTTAGAGGGTGTCTTATCTCTGATGTCGATTTCAACTTAGTGAGCTCTGAGAACATATGCTCGATATTTCTCACTTGATTTTTGGGATCAAAATCTTCTTTCGCCTTCATACGTAACTTGGTCACCGACTGGTCGGATAAAGAGGCCATGGGCTTCGCTAGTTTATCCGATGAAATGTATTGTGTCCTACGCAAGAAGCTGACATTATCGCTTTTGGAAACAGTTGATTTGTGAGGATCGGTCAAAAGAATTTTATCGTCGGGATGAAGCATCGTACTGTTTCCATATTCGGGTGTCAACGCATCAATCGACGCCATACTGTTTTTTTCCAAGCATTCAGGTAGGTCGATAAGACTGAGAGGTAATCCAAGATCATCGTCAAGAGTGACAAGATTGCTGAAATGCTCTTTGCGAAATAAGGCCGACAATAATGATGTATCGGTCAACCCATCGTCATTTGCCGAATTCAAAGTCACCAGTTTAGGAGGACATGGTGGAGGTGGCAAATCATTGAAATATCTGACTTTTGCGACAAAATCTTGTCTTGATGATGGCACCGTAGAATGATGCATTGTTCAGTAGGATACGTAAGATTGGACTATTCTAAACTCAACTTTGAATCGATAAAAAAAAAAACAGTTTGCCTAAAAAGTTCACCCGCCACAAATCCCAGCCATTCGAGAGGCGCAACCAAATAAAAATATTGAAAGCGTGGAATTTCCCCGTAAGCTTCGTACTCGTTTGGGATAGACTTGAGATAATAGATATCGATGATGATCTAAACTAAGAGCTGGAAAAAGTGTGTGAAATGAGTTTCGGTATGATTTTGCCTTTTGAAGGGAAAAAGTTTAGCAGCACGTCTGTCAACGCAGGGCAAAAACCTGAGCTGATTCAAAAAATTAAGGCTCTTGGGGGTGAATTCCATAATGATCTATTGGCCGATACAAATGTCTTAATTGTTGGAAGTATAGACACACCCAAGTATAGGTTTTGTGCTCAAAGACGCCATGATATCATATTCATTAAGCCGGATGCTATAAATTTTCTTTTCGATTCATGGATTAAGACGAGAGATTTGAGATCTATCAAGCTCGAAGACCACGTATTGAGCCCATTTAATGGTATGTCCATGTGCCTTTCGAGACTTTCTAGCTCTGGATCTTCATCCGATTCCCGTGAAGCTATTTCAGCGCTGATACTCGAGCTAGGCGGAAATCCAACAGATTCATTAACTCCTTCTAATACGATCCTAATAAGCATGGAACGTGCTGGCAAAAGATTTGAAAAGGCCTTGGAATGGGGAATACCTGTAGTGCATCCTAAATGGGTGACTGATAGTGCAAGGAGAGGGGCAGCACTCGAATGGCGCTATTACGATCTTAATCTTTTGGATCAAGAAAAAATTGGGGAGGGAAGTTGCTTGGTCTGGGACGAGCTCGAACCACCAGCAGAGGATGATGGTCGTCGGGAAATGTTCATAAACTCTTTTGACACATTCAGTCATACTGATCTTCCTGGTAGAGCCGGAGAAAAAAAGAATAAGGGGCTTTTTGCCAATATGGACATCTGTCCCGTTGGATTCAATGAAAAGGAGACCCTCAAACTTCGATCGACAGTCTGTGAACATGGGGGAAATTTTAAGCAAAAGAAAGAAGAATTGAACAATATTGTGAAGACCAACCGAGGAGTCATTGTCGTTTCATCTAATGAGTCTTTCCTCAAGTTTCCCGATGATATCATGCAAATTGCTACCACCATGAATCTGGCAGTTGTTAATGAATGGTTCATTGAACGGAGCCTCCACTACAACAATGTTTTGTTTGATTTATGGTCAATCCCACATAGACATTCAAATTTAAAATTGAATCTGAAAGTGACAATATCTGGTTTCTCAGGGATTGAATTACTGCACGTTACCAAATCAGTAAAGCTTTTGGGTTGTGATATTGCTGAGACTTTTGATGAAACTTGTGATTTCCTCATAATCAATTTACCTCGTGTTGGACTGAAGAAATCAAATTCTCCAGATCTTTTTTGTGACGAATTCAGATCTTTAGTGACTGATATCTCACACCTCGACGTACCAAGTCCCACAACTTGCAGTAAGGTTACTGCAGCTAGATTTTGGGGAATACCGGTTGTTTCTGCAGCTTATTTATGGAAGATCCTTGAGGAGGGACAACTTCCCGCTATAACTGATCCCAGATGGTGTGTTTTTTCGCCATCAAAAATGGAACACGTAACACAGAAGAACTACGAGCATCAAAGCTCTGGAAAGTCGTTGCCTATGGCGCTTATCACAAACAACGACTTGGAAACAACTAAACGAATCGAGCGATCTCCTGCCTTCCACCACCAGAAAGATCACACCTATTTAAAGTCGACGAGTTCAATGGAGGAAGATTTGAGTTTCCCCACAAAGAAGCCGAAATTGGCCAAACTTGCTGGTACCGCAAGTACCTCGAATCTTGACGTTTTATTTGATGGACAAAAATCAGGTATTATTCATCACAACGTGACTGAGCTTTCAAATAGGGATTTAGAGATTAGCTTCCAAGATCCCCGGTCTTTTAGAAAGACCAGACGAAGAAATTGAAAGATTCACGAAAGCTCTACTTCCAATTTTTTACAGAGATGGTCATGTAATGTGATGTAACGTCAACTTTTGCGCTACATATTACATGTACCAGCCACGTACCAGCCACATTTTCCACACCTTACACCACCCATTTCAGTTTCCTCTTTGGTCTAATTTAAAATCTAATCAATAGTTCTTGTCTTCACAAATGGACAAAAAGTCGAATTTATCACAGAATCAGCCAAGCCAGCGGGACATGTCTGGCGAACATAGCCCTGTTCCTTCCACTCCGAGTCCTTCACAAGGCGCGTCATTCAGTAATAACGGTACTTATGTGTTTCCCCCTCTCATTCAGATCATGATGTTCCTGTTTTATTTGGTGGTTCCACTTTTGGAAGCAGAAGTTCTGAGAATGATGAACAGAACTACCACGATAATCCCGAGTCTGTACCAATCGCAACAAGTAAAGGTGACGCGTCAGATCGCGAGATAGATGGCCGTGTTAACAAGGGAACGCAAGCCATTTTCGGGATCAGCGATGGAGGATCAAAACTTAAAGCTGCTACAAAAGCTGAGTCAATTTCTCAGCAGTATGCGATGACGCGCAAGCTACTCGCAGAGCTAAAAAAGAGAACTCCTCATAAATATGAGCAGAAGAAGATCCCTAGAGTATTCTACCATCCGACATGGCTTGCAACGCTTCGCAACTCAAATATGATCAAGTTATTCCATACACGTTATCATGATACTGAATTGGAGAAGGCGATGTTGGATGAAATTTACGATTGTCCTTCGACAGCTGACAACCCGTATGAGGCAGTGACGTATGCTGAATGTGTACGATGCAAACACACCTTTCGATTCCATGGATACTCCAATGCACACAAAGATACAAACATTGGAAACCACTGTAGGAACCATCCTTCTGAGGTTCCAAGACCCTCTTCTCAACGTACTATTGAGTTTAACTTTTTTTGGGAAAGGAGAACCATTTGAACATCTTGGGCATATCTTTTGCAACAAAGAGGAGAGGATGCGGTATGACCTGCTTATGTATTTCTGGAAAGATTCTATCCCGTTTAGAAAGGCAGATTCTCCAGATTTCATTTCGTTTCTTGCTTCATTTTACCAGCTCGTCGTTCAAGAGACTACAAGTGATTCTCGCATGACAGGTTCAAGACAAGAAGCTGTCAAATTTTGTTTCAAATACCTCCGGAAAAGAAAATGGATTTCGAAAATGGTTGACAGATCTTATGATTGCATGAAAGAAGGAATCGTTCAACTACTAGCAACAAAAAATGTGTCACTGTGCGTGGACATGTGGAACAATTACAACTCTAGATACCTAGGGGTGTTGATGTACAGCGATTTTGGGCACGTATTACTCGCGTTCGAAAACTTCTCTGGCCGACGTGAAACAGCGGCTGAAATGGCTGATGCAATCGGTGAGGTTATTAAACAGCACAAGATTGAAGAAAGAGTTTTAGCAATAACGTTTGACAATTTTAGGGCAAACCCAAAAGCTCTCATGCACATTAATGAAATGCGCAAGGAGAAAGACTTAGCACCTTTATATGGGATCAGGTGTGTGTCTCACATCTTGAACCTGATTCTCGGGTCAGTAATGGCCATTTCCACTTCCAAATCAAAACCTCGAACACAACTACAGTACGACAATCAAAGAAGAAGGGAAGCTACTAAAGATGCAGACAACACGAAAGAATCCAGACTCTACAAAGCTTGCTTTGACTTCAGCAAGATGGTGCGAGGGGACACCGTGCTTTCCTCGCTTTGGACAAAATGCATCGGTAGTAAAATTCCCGCTATTCCAATTCAAACCAGATGGACCAGCGCTTACTCTACGGTGACTACCATCCTCGACAAATGGAACGAATTGTGTTTTGTGTTTGGTAAGCTAGTGGGTATGGGCTTCCCTCACAATCACCTGGACTCTGACAAGATTGAGGTCGTCGAGGAATTTTTTGATGAACATAGAATAACGCTGGATCAACATCAGACAAAAACGATTCTTGCTCTCTTGGAATTTCGGAACGATCTTAAAGAAATCAAAGGACTGAATTTCATAATGGGCGAGCTCAAAGTCTGGATGGAGTTGTCACAAAAGACTGAGGATAATACTTTAATGAGCTACTCGAGAACGTTTTTGAAAGTACTCAAGCTTTTTACAGCAGTATCAAGCCTACTTGGCAAAGAAGAGGCATTGTTTGATTATTTTGATATTGCAGACCAACTCTATGTGTATCGCGATAATGACGATCCGACAGTTGCTTTATTCACAGAAAGATTGAAAGGTTTAAGTCCAGGCTTCCTCAACGCAATTGGTTTTTCCTACTCGAAATTTTGTGAATACTTCACCCTTGCTTTTGAAGATGAATTAGTGATTGCGGGATCCTTCTTTGATGTGAGCGATCGCAACCAGCTACTGTTTTCGACAATAAATTGGAAGCATCCAGACATTCGACAGTTCCCTTACAAATCTAAGTCTTTGGAATGCTCCAAGATAGAGATTCTTTTTGAGTTGTTTAAGCGCACGGATCTATTCAAAAAGATGTACCACCTGGTATTGGAGGAGTCTGCAGCGAAAGCTGTAGCATATGAAACTTCAGAGAAAAGCAATCTGAACATGGAAATCGATGGATATCAAAAATATGGGCTCTACAATTCTGACTGTAGGGAGTGGTCCAGCCAAGCTAACAACGAATTCTGGTCCTCTTTCCGATCTGCGACATTTCCAAGGTTGAGAGCAACATATCAGCTCCTCAAAGAGATTCCTTGTTCAAATGCTGCTCTTGAGAGTACGTTCAGCCTCGCCAATAACGTGATGGGATCACGAAGGGTCAATCTCGGCGATGAAAAGCTTTCAAAATTAATGTGTATTCCCTCGTTTGTCAATTCTATCCCGGAGCTGCAAAAATTGGAACATCAATTTCGCTTTGCAATTGAAGATGAAGACGACGAGTACTCTCGTATGGAGATTGAGGATATATCGGGTGATTGAAACCGTTTACTGTTGATTATATAATATGTGTTGTCGACTAAGACTCAGACATCACGTCTCAAAACCAAGGCTGTGCAAAATGTGATCAAAATATAGTACGATGACCAACTCTGATTTTTTATAATGCTTACTTTTTAAAAGCCAATATCACAATTACTTGACCATGTACGAACTTTTGATGTCTATTTGTTTACACCTTGAGCATTGGAACATGAGAACCCAATGTATAAAAAACAGTCTGTTTGTAGTCTTCTCCGTTTGATACTTGAAGTAGGGAGTGATGTTGTAATGATTGGGAAGGGCATGCGGGCATGCAAACTTATAACCTGTAATCTACCTTGGAACATACCCTTGCTTCACAGAATGCTGCTGTTTGAATTCTTAGTGGAATTTGCACCAGATTGAAAGCGCTCGAAAATGATTTAGGAATTTTTTGGGGGTAGATCTACAATAGGTACAAGATTAGTGCGCATACTGTGCTTTCCCAGACAGGGAGAAATTGTACAAACAAGTTGTGGAGCCATTGAGCCAGAAACGTATCATCTTAAAAGCCCTTGGAATCTCATTTACGCTTGGAGTCCTCAAGCAACTGCGGATTTCTAGTGAGTTTATAAAAAGGATGTAAAACAAAACTTCAGGGGTGGACCATAGCTGTTGTGATGAAGCTAGTCGTGACTGAATCACGTGACTCTGACTGATAAGGAAAGCTGACGTAAGGAAATGACACGTCATATTTGATGTGTCTGTCAGAGGTGATTTAGGATCGAATTGTGAATGTTACAGGTCACTTCAAGAATACTATAAATATGAGGGTTCCCACCACATATTTTGTTGAACAACTTATCTATACTGACATAGTAAGAAGAGTGAACTATTAACTGAAAACAATATGAATGCTGAAGAAGTCAACCATCTTAAGAAAAGAATCTTACAATAGCCAACAATTGCACATCCGCAAATAGATTACTAAAGTATATGTTAAAATAGTTTATTTTTTTTGGGGCCAACATACAACGATTACATAATCGTCAATCTGAGTATATATATTCAACTATCAGAGCAGTCAGATTCATCAAGATTCTGGAACTGGTTTTCCAAACGAGTAAGGTCTTGGCTGGTAGTCACGAAGGGTCGAATACACATAACTGTTTGTAACTTGACAGATAATACTCATATCGGTCTGTCTGGTTCATGGTAGATATCAACTTGAAATATTCTCAGATATATAATTCTAGAGTTGTCCTCTTATATAAGAGGGAGCTAAGCCCCTCCTTATATAGTAACTCGGATATGGCAGGTAGCTGTTGTTACCTGCGCATACATAGTGGAGATTTCGAGTGAGAGACTAATAGTGCAGATCCTTCAACTACCTCGATGTCATGTTCCAAGATCTGAGTCTCACACTCCTTTCTCTTATCTTGCATAACCAATGATGTATAAGAGATTAGATAAGCGGGTCGAGACTAACTCATATTAGCTCAACAATAACATTGCTACCAATTTCAGGCGACAAACGATGTCTTTGGACTCCAACAATTTTTGGGTATCCATAATACTACTTGCTATTATAAACAGCCTTACACCAGGAAGAGTTTGTTATTAATTCGATCTATTTTGGTTATAACGATAAGTTTTGGTCTATCCTGGTTTTTCTTCTGATAACCAGAAACAGTTCTTGATATATAATGGATTATAGATACTCTTACATAATACAAGAATAAAAAAATTTAGTAATATATTTGTGACACTAAAAGAAAGAGCTCTGTTTTTAACTATCTTAATATAATCTCCCCTTCAAGTAAGACCACAGCAACATCTTGGTTTGAACCAGTGACTTCATGAAATCACTTTCTGAGATCAAAGCGGCGTCTGCCGAACGCCCCAATATGAATGAGAGCAACGGATCAATTCATTTTTATATACAGCTGTGCAATAGTCTAGTTAAGCGTGAGCTTCAGTTCAAATGCTTATGAGTTGCAGCCTATTTACTTGCTATACTGTAAGATTCTTTTCTTAAGATGGTTGACTTCTTCAGCATTCATATTGTTTTTCAGTTAATAGTTCACTCTTCTTACTATGTCAGTATAGATAAGTTGTTCAACAAAATATGTGGTGGGAACCCTCATATTTATAGTATTCTTGAAGTGACCTGTAACATTCACAATTCGATCCTAAATCACCTCTGACAGACACATCACATATGATGTGTCATTTCCTTACGTCAGCTTTCCTTATCAGTCAGAGTCACGTGATTCAGTCACGACTAGCTTCATCACAACATATACTCCAGGCGCTTTAACAGATAGGACATTCTTTGCTTTCAAAATCAAAAGCTCCTTGGTCAAGGAGCTTTTCAAGAGTCTAGCATGATGTACGAGAGCTTAATACTTTGAAGAGACTTGAATTGACTAACTATTATTTGCGAGCAAATGCAACCCGAAAACTCACTCGTTCAAATTGTCAGTTGAAGACCAGCCCGAATCTTGATCTGTAACTAAATCAATGACCACATACTTGTGGTTGCATTTGAGTCGTTATGACTACGGACCAGAGAGTAATGAGCTATGTATGGAAGGATAGTCATAACTTGTGTAAATATTCAGCGCACTTCCTACTTGAATGCTCGCCAACAACAACTACTGCTGTGATATCTCTTCAATAGCATTGTTGTAATTGGCCTTCTTATAGCTTACTTAGTTTATGTCTCCGATATGTAGTATTCGTATAAGCGCAATATCTAAGTTTCAGTGTAGTAAATTAGATAATCGCTCAACTCAAAAAAACAGCAAAATAGACATGTGGTTATATGACAGCGATCCATTCAATAACCATCGGCTTGCTGTCAATCTGCTCCGCTGGAGTACCAATGCTTCATTCCTGATGGTTATGTCATGAGTTTTGCGTGGTCTATCAATCAGTTGATCCAAAATGACCCTTACAAAGTTGCCACCACGAATAGTCTGCAGTTCTATGGAGCATCGAGTAGTTGCTTTCAGTTCTTCACAAATCAACATTGCGCTTTTAGGTGAAAGAATTGATTGCCTCCTACCGTTTGCTTTCAATAGGTCCAATTTGTAGGGTTTATCAAAAAGTTCGGATTGATGGTTCGAGTATCTTGAGTCTAAAGTGGCTGTAGTTTTCGGCATGGGATGTCTGATGTGTTCGTTGAGAGTGAACTGTTAGTCTTATTGTGTCATGATTTAGTAAGCAAGGTGCATAATAGCATTCAAACATTCTGCAGGAAGCCTATCCAGAACACATTTGAAGAGAAACTAGTATACCAAATAGATCTCTGACACCTGAAACATAGGTACTGTACTTTGCTAGAAATATGGGTACAAGATTTCTGATCTTGGACTAGCAACTATCTAGCTTTTTATTATTGATACCTATTATAACTATATTTATTGGGGCTCAAGGATAAATCATGTTCACTGAAAACCATTCTGCTCATGCCAGATAGAAAATCAAATTGCCGGGACTCGTTTTTAAGGATTCTGACGGATGATACTATGGAAGCTCGAAGAGCTAAAAATTGATAAGAGCTCTTCTAAGAATTATCTTTAAATGAGTGCTGTACGCAGTAATTGTACGGGTTAATTCGATTCCACGCAAACATATCTCTATTTCCTCATTTCTCCAGAAGGCACCTACAAGGCACCTCTAGAAATTGAATATCCACTAAGGCACTATTTGATGATATCCAACATGAATCAAACAGGCTGGTGTGAGTCATTTGAGAAGTTGCAACTATAAGGATCATTGTTCATAAAAGAATAAGCTCAAGACCCAACTTTTCTCGTTGAAGCATAACTAGTCTATGCCTTAAGTTCACTGATTAGATAATCTTTATGCTTATCGGGCACTTAATATCAGTCAAATATCAAAGTATATGAGCTATATAATTTTTTTTTTGACCAAGTTAAATCTTCTTGTTTACTTTACATGAAGAGCCCTCCTCTTTATGACTTGACAGATAATACTCATATAGGTCTGTCTGGTTCATGGTCAATATCAACTTAAAGTATTCTCAGATATACAATTCTAGAGTTATCCTCTATTTCAAATGAAGGGGTTGGCACCCCTTTATATAGTATTTGAAATAGGAACAATGATACCCTAGCTTCTGTCCTAATTGAGGTGATGTAGTCTAGTGACTCTCGGATAGGAGTGATGCTGTTTAAGGTTGTTAGATCTGATCTGAGTCTCACACTCCCTCCTCTTATCTTGCATAATCAATAATGCATAAAAGATTAGCTAAGTAGATCGAGACTAACCCATATTAGCTTAACAAATAGGAGTTAATAATTGCTGTGCATTTGAGTCTTATCGGTTTGCTGGTATCTCAATATTCAACATAAAGTAAATCAAGACTATTACAGTAGCAGACAACAATAAACAGTTCGATCTTCCAATAGAAAAAATCCAGCAAAAATCAATTTGTGAAATAGCATTGTTGAATGCAGTTGACGCTTAAAAAGGAGACCACCGACTTCAAAAGCAATCAAAATGACCTACTATTCGTCTCTACTATATCAGTTTATTGAGGAATAATCAATATAAATATGCAGCTGAATACTCCGTCAAGAATTCCACTGACACTACTACTTAGGTAAGTTTAGTGACTACCTGGCATCCATTATTATAGGATTCTTGTCTTGAAATGATGAAATACTTAAGAATTAACCTTATGTCCTAATTTATGCTTCCTTGTAAGATTCTATTCTTAAGATGGTTAACTTCTCCAGTATTCATAATGTTGTGGTTGACAGTTCACTCTTCTATTATATCAGTTAGATAAGTTGTTCTCTTTAATATGCGGACGAACTCCACATATTTATAGCATTCTCAAAGAAGACCGGAAACATTCCCATTCAATCCGGAAGCACTATTGAGTCGCCCCGCACATATACTCTATGTTGTGCGTCATTGCTTCCGTCACCGCTTCCGTCACCTCTCTTATCACTCAGAGTCACGTGATTCAGTCACGACTAGCTTCGTCACAACACATTCTGATACTCAATCAGATAGGTAAGTTGTTCACCAAGAACGTGGATATTTACCACATATCTTAGTGCTTTCAGATCAATGACCTGAGATTTAAATCACTTTTGAAACAAATTATGCCTTCCCTCTAATTTGACATTTACCTTACGTCTGCTTTCTTACCATACAGATTCGCGCGAACTGGAAATATTAAAGCTCTTTCAACAAATGTCAATGATATCATGAGGGGAGGCTTCATGCTCTACATAATTTGTTTATTGTTTGGCTCAACATACTGCTTCATTGATTCAGGCACGCCCATGCCAAATGGCAGAAAGCTACGATTCGAAAAATTGAAATGAGCTAGTAAATGAGCAGATCCTATATTCAATTCGGTTTGGGTTGTAAAAAACACAGTCTGTGGTCTACAGTGCATCAAATTCAAGCCCAAGGTTTCAGGAATTGGACAATGAGATTGTCTGGTCACAACATCAGATTCACACGTAATTGCCCCAACCGATTAAACAAGTGAATAGCTTACCGAGATTATAAATTAAGGACACAGTACCCATTTGGCCTGAAAATACCAAAAGTGTTCGGTCTAAAGTCCCGAAACTTGGCCGCGTATTTCGGGTACATGATACTGGCGCTAGTCTCTTCTCATTTAGATACCTTTTGGTTTCCGCTATGTTAAATTATTGTATATGCAATAGAATAATATTAATTATGCAAAGAAATTAATATTAAACCTGAGAGTCGACGTCGCAGCTATTTATCTGCGAAGTGACTGATCAAAACAGTACTATTTGTGCAAAAAATTAATGCAATTCGGTTCTGTGAATGTTTTTCAGGGCTGGCAGTGCTTGACTTACTCAAATATGGGCCTGACACTGCTTTTTTCTTGCCTTGACTAATCGATCTAGCTTGCATTCCTCAATATCAAGATTACCAAGCATCTGTTGGTCACAGACGTCTTGTAGTCTTTTAGTTCAGACCAACTAAGACTACATCAACTACTAAATTAAACCAGAAACTAATCACATGGGGCACGCTGATCGCTCTTCATACTGTGATTACTTGAATTACCTGCTCTGGTTCGATTGATTGTTGGGTAAATGAAAATGAAGTGATGAAGTTAGTCGTGAACTTAATCACGTGACTCTGACTGATAGGAGAGGTGACGTAAGCAGATGACGCACAACATAGAATATATGTGTGTGGGTGGTGACTCTGAAGTATTTCAGGATTGAATGGTTTCAGTGTTTTTCGGTCTTATCTGAGAATGCTATAAATATGTGGGGTTAGTCCACATATCGAATTGAACAACTTATCTAAACTGATGTAGTAAAAGAGTAAAGTGTCAACTGCAACATTATGAATACTGAAGAAGTTAACCATCTTAAGAATAGTGTCTTACAGAAAAGCACCATTGTTGGACTAGTGAGTCAGGATGAATTTGCAAGAT
This sequence comes from Ogataea philodendri, assembly GCF_020536065.1. Classification (NCBI taxonomy): domain Eukaryota; kingdom Fungi; phylum Ascomycota; class Pichiomycetes; order Pichiales; family Pichiaceae; genus Ogataea; species Ogataea philodendri. Next base: position 136,465 of record NW_025763914.1, read on the forward strand.
TCTTTTCTTAAGATTGTTCACTTCAGTATTTTAATGTTGCAGTTGATAATTCATTTTTACTATATCATTTAGATAAGTTGTTCACTTTTATATGTGGACGAACCCCACATGATTACAGTATTCTCAAGGTGGACCTGTAACGTTGCCATCCGATCCTTAATCACTTCTGACACACATCGCATATACTCTATATGATGTGTCATTTGCTTACGTCAACTTTCTTGTCAGTCGAATCACGTGATTGTGTCACGACGAGCTTCATCACAACAAAGTAAAGCATGACCCTTGAAAGACGGGTTCACAAAATGATATTTAAGAAGGGGTGTGTCTTACTCAAAGTAACGTTGCAGACTCGAATATCATGTCAATGTATTAAGTAGGATCACTCACTCACAATGGCAGATATCACTAAGCAATTTGACTTTCTAGTGAAAGGAATCCAGAAGACCCTCGATAAGGACTTTACAGATCATCAAGCAGGCTTCTAATAATTCCTTCTGCTTAAGTTGGTAAGTTTAGTTGAACTCACGAGCCAAATTATGTAGTTGCTATTCATGAAACTTGATCAAAATTTCTGACAGTGATAGAGTAGGATTAAACATCCGATTGAAACCAAGATAATAATTCATCGAATGAAAAACTACAATTCATGTAGCCTCAAAATCTGATTGATACTAAGCACGGGTTAACATCAAGATCATCCAATAGGTGAGCTTGATACATATTCCCGGATAACGATGTGTACCTGCATGTGCATTTACTTATCTGTGTTGAAGAAGATAGTCCCAAAGGTATCGGGTGATTATGTACTCGCTTAAATAAACAAGCGGGTACAGTTTACCAGTTATATTTCAGCAAGAGAAGTCCTCGCGGTTGATATAAAAGAATATAGAAAAGGAGTGTTAGCGCGTTTTGTATAACTAGCTGAAATAGATAATTAGAAGTGTCTTGCAAGTACTCAAAAGTTACAAGATCTCCACAACTAATTCACCATTGACATCACTACTGGATGCACTCCAACAATTTGTCTAAAGAGCCTGATGATCCGCAGCCCGGAGAGTGCACATATTGATTGCTGAACATGACCATATTGGAACGAGTAGTGCTGATAGCATCCATTGTGCGCTGTAATTCTGTTGTGATGAAGTTAGTCGTGAACTAATCACGTGACTCTGACTGATAAGAGAGCTGACGGAAGTAATGACGCACAACATAGAGTATATGTGCTGGGTGACTCAGAAGTGTTCCCGGATTGAATGGGAAATTTGAATGGGACTGTTTCGGGTCTTTGAGAATACTATAAATATGTGGGGTTCGTCCAATTTATAAAAGTGAACAACCTATTTAAACTGATATAGTAGAAAAGTGAATTATCAACTGCAACATTATGAATACTGAAGAAGTGAACAATCTTAAGAATAGAATCTTACACTCGCCGATGCAATATATGCTCAGCCATATTTCAGAATGACCGGAAACTTTTTGAAATATGTAAGATTCTATTCTTAAGATTGTTCACTTCTTCAGTTTTTTAATGTTGCAGTTGGTAATTCACTCTTTTACTATATCAGTTTAGAGAAGTTGTTCACTCCAATATGTGAACGAGCCTCACATATTTATAGCATTCTCAGAATCACCCCACACATATATTCTATGTTGTGTGTCATTTGCTTACGTCACCTCTCCTATCTGTCAGAGTCAAGTGATTAAGTTCACGACTAACTTCATCACAACAGCTAGTAACCGCTACGCATTTGAATCTTATCGGTTTGCAAATACCTTGATATTCAAGACGACGCCTTCACTGATATTCAGACCGACTCCAACAAGTTATGAGCCATGGAAGCACACTACTTGACGAATAAGTTTCATGATTTGGTGAAACTTAGGTCAAGAATTAATTCTAGCGCCTGGTAGGAGAAGTTGATCTACGTTATGAACTCAGCAAACTGCGGACTATATGAGTACGCATTGGATAAGTATGATACTTTTAGTCCAGCGGAATTACAAGAATTTGAAAGAATTGAGTTATATGCTCAGTATGATCAAGCGCTATTGGCAATCCTTATTGGATCCGTGACTGACGGTCTTGCCCTCGACCCCGCAGAATATCAGTATAGCATTAGTAAAGAGCTTCTCCACTATCTACAAGAGATGCTTGGTAACACTACGCTTGATGTGTGTAAGATTCCGTCCTTAAGATGTTTCACTTCTTCAGTATTCATATTGTTGCAGCTGACAATCCACTCTTCTACTATATCAGTTTAGATAAGTTGTTCACTTTTATATGTGGACGAACCCGACATATTTACAGATTCTCAAAGCGGACCTGTAACATTGCCATCCGATCCTTAATCACTTCTGACACACATCGCATATACTCTATATGATGTGTCATTTGCTTACGTCAACTTTCTTGTCAGTCGAATCACGTGATTGTGTCACGACGAGCTTCATCACAACACCCTACCATAGTCGTGTACTTGATCAAATAAGTTGCATTCTTAATTTTGTTAAGAAGGGTTCAAACTCTTGCTTAGTCAGAGAATTTGTAAGTGGGTCAGCAAGATTCAAGTTTGATGGTACATGATGGAGTTCATATTTCTCATCCACCAGATTTTGTCGAATAAAATGAGAGCATAGATCAATATGTTTTGTTCTCAGGTGCAGCTTGGAATATTTTGCTAACTCTAGAGTGCTTGTGTTTTCACAATGAATTGAAGAAGGACCTTCTCTTTTGAATCTAAGCTAGTCAAATAATTGAGTTCACCACAGGAGTTCCTTTAATGTGTCGGCAAGTGCTATATATTTTGCTTCGATAGATTACAAAGCCACTGTGGCTTGCTTCTTAGATTTCCATGTGATAGGTCCATTGGCTAGCACAAAGACATAAACAGTAACCAAAACTCTGTCCATAGTGCTAGTTCCCCAGTCAGCATCTGAGTAGCCATTGAGGTTAGAGGATGGATCATAAGAATAGGCAATTCCCAAGTCACTAGTCCCTTTGAGGTATCTCAATGCCTTGCCTTCATCATATGTGACTTTTTGGGATTCTGAAGATACCGGCTTTATTTTGCCACAACAAACATAATGTCCAGCCTGACAGTGTTAGCAGCAAACAACAATTTCCCTATCCGGCTGCGATACTCAGTTGGGCTGGATAATGGAGAGTCATCGACAGGGTCCCAAGGATGTGTATCACATGGGGTAGAGACAGCATTGCATGTATTAAGCTGGTATTGATCAAGAAGAGAATGAAGATAAGTGGACGCCAAAAGATGAACCTTCCCTATGTGTGTGTGAATGTCTAAGCCAAGAAAATAACGAGCAGGCTCCAGATCTTTCATCGTGAAAGCCCGCGAGAGTAAATGTTTGACACGTTCAATTAACGGCAGTGATGCGGAGGCAATAAGCAAATCATCCACATACAGCGCCACAAAGACCGGAGGACTGGTATGAGAGACATAAAGGCCATATTCACTGGGAGTTTTGTGAAATCCAAGGGAGGACAAAACAGACTCAATTTTGGTTCCAGCAAAGCGGAGCTTGTTTTACTCCATAGAGGCTCTTGTGGAGCCGACATACTTTCTCTTCATTACCAGGAGAGATGAAACCCGGAGGTTGACACATATAGATTTCCTCATCAAAAGTACCGTTGAGAAAGGCAGTGGTAACATCCATTTGATGAATTTGCATTTTGAATTGGGCAGCAAGGCTGAGCATTATGCGCACACTGTCGTAACGAACAACAGGACTAAAGGTCTCATTGTCGTCAAGTCCATGGATTTGACGAAAACCTTGAACAACAAGCCGTGCTTTCAAAAGATGAGAAACGGGTTTGGCAGTGAATACCCAACGACATCCAAGCGCCCGTCTACCAGGAGGAAGAGAGACCAGCGTCCAGATTTGGTTATGTTGATGGGCGGCCATTTCGGCTTCCATGGCAGAGAGCCAACCACTCGATGAGAGGGCTTCATCAACCGACGCAGGAACCCTACCAGACGCGGCGAACACGTCAGTATTCAGAGCGGCAACAAGAGTATCAAAGTTGCCGCGTTGACGAGGATGCCAAGGAGGATCGGGGCTATAGTCTGGATCAGGGGATTCCCGGGGACGAGTCGTAGGAATGAGGGACGAAGGATTGGATTGTTGATGAGCATCCGAGTCAGAGGAAGAGTCAACAGGATCCGCAGAGACATCTAACGAAGATACGAGCCCGATGGGTGAGAGAGATGACAAATGATACGAGTCATCATCTGGCACAGGCGAAGGCTGCCGTGGAACAAAAGCTTGTGAGTCGTAAGTAAGTTGAAGTATATCATGTTTTGGTTCGGGCGAGGAAGGTAATGACTCAGGGAATTCAACAATAGGACCCCACGAGGAAGCACGAGAAGCTGCAGGAATCGTAGTGGCTTCAAGATGAGTTGACACAGGGGAAAGCTCATCAGACTTCATATAGATGAACTGGGGTAAAAGTCAGGATCGTCATTAGAGTCAGATATGTCTGGCGTAGTAAACATGGAAGAAGGACAAGGAGTGGTGGAATTGTCCGACTGAGTCTCCATAGAGACATCAGGTGAAGCCCTAGAGGAACACGTGTCCTGAGAAGCGGGCGGAGTAAGTGCAGGACGAGGAGGGTGAGCCCGAATAGCTGCAGCTGGCATGGGCACTCCGGAAGGTCGGTTCACGCGAGGCGCCTGTAAGGTATTGAACATAGGAATGTGTATATCCTTGTGGGCAGCCTGAAGAAAAGGAAAGACATCGTCACTGAAGACAGCATGAGAAATTACTTGAAATTTGTTGGTCTGCGGATCATGAATGATATAAGCCTTGCAAGTAGAACTATGACCAACAAAAATACGGGGACATGACAGAGGTGTAAACTTTGATGAACGATGATTCGAAGGAATCAAAGGAAAAGCACGGCACCCAAATGCATGAGCATAATCTGGTTTTGTCCCAAACCATCTGGCATAGGGAATATCCTGCTTGATAGCATGAGAGGGTTCTCGATTTATCAAATGAGCCACTAAGCGTATGGCATACGGCCAAAAAGTCTCAGGAGCCCCTGAGCTCTCCAAGAGAGTCCGAGTTCGGTCAATAAGGGTGCGATGCATGCGTTCAGCAACTCCATTTTGATGACTAGAGTATATCTCAGTATGCTCATGGTGAATCCCTTTAGCCTTCAGAAAAGAGTGAAGGCGAGTATTGCAGAACTCAGTGCCATTGTCACTTCGAATGCGCATCACCTTGTGATTCTTGTGATGAAAGTATTTTTCAGCGTATTGAACACTTTGTTCAATATGCAAAAGTACATCTGATTTCTTTTCAATCAGATCAACAAATAACATATGTGTGAATCGATCAACGATGGTAAGAAAGTATCATTCACTATCAATTCCTTTGATAGGGAACGGACCACACACATCAACATGAATGAGTTCCAACGGAAACTGGACCTTTGTATTGCTACTTTTAGGAACAGATTTAACACTTTTCCCTAGAATACAGGCTTTGCAGGTACCTTGCTTGAGTGGAAGGCCAAGCTTTTTCATAATGACATCAGAGGGATATCCATAACAAGAATGGAAGTTAGCGGGTTGAACTAGGTCAGCTTCTGCGGAATAACAAGGAACATAGATCGATTTGAGAAGACTATTTGAGTGCAAGACAGCATGCTCAATGCGGTTCATATACAATCCTCCTTTGGTAATAACAATATTTGCAGAATCCAATGCAGTATGGACTGCAATCAAGTTTTTATGTGCTTTTGGCACATAATAAACGATTTTAAGAGTCAGGGAACGTTTTCCATTCCGAAGGGTGACTTGACCCTTACCTTGGATTGCATACCCTACTCCATTTCGATTGATGAATCCTCCACTCTGTTCAAGAGAATCAAAGTGGCTAGGATTATTGGAATTATGAACAGTTGCACCTGAATCAAACCAATAGTCAGCGTTTGTGGTTACTCAAACAGATTCAGCTGCAATCAGACCTGACTCGATCATAGAGTTGACCCGGCTGAACTCAGCAGTCATAGCAAAGTTGGGGTTTTCAGCTAGATTCTCATTTATTGTGGAATCAACAGTTCTCCTGGCTTTGATACCATTCTTTCTGAGAGGACAAGTTTGAACTTTATGTCCGAGTTGATGACATTTAAAACAAGAAGGTTTCTTTTGCGAAATAGGAGAATCAGCAACAAACGCAGATGACTGAGACAACTGTGAGACTTCTTTTTCAAAAATCTTTCGCTGCAGTCCCCTATGGGTTAATTTTGAGACCCCATTGGACAGCACCTTTTGTGCGAGATCCTCATCCTTGAAAATGATAAGTAGGTCCACAACTTCCACAGTTTCACTATCACACCCTAATTCCACCATATCTGCTTTAACTGCTCGAAACCTTTGTTGTATCTTGAGTTGAGATTTATCGTCTCTTAGAGCTTCTCTGTAGTTCTGATAAATCGTGAGCAATGACACTTTTCCATAGGTGGACATGATCTTTGAAATCATATGTCTCCCATTGTCATCGAATTCATAATCCTCTTTAATGTTATCATTGATAGTTTGGTACAATAAGCTCTTCAGACCGTCATCATAAAAGGAAATTATGTCTCTGTCTTGGACAGCATTGCCCTGAACAACTACCTTTCCTGAAGCATAGTAGTCAAACAATCCCTTTTTAGACGCTCTCAGATAGGATTCAAATTTTCTTTTCCATTCTAAGAAATTCCTTGATGATTTAAGCTTACAGTCATCTGGAAAACGGGATATTAGATTAAAGTAAGCATGAGGGTTCACAACCTGTAAAATTCTATTTTTAAGATCGTCCACTTCTTCAGTATTCATGATGTTGTAGTTGATAATTCACTCGTCTACTATATCAGTTTAAATAAGTTGTTCACTTAAATATGTGGACGAACCCCACATATTTATAGCATGCTCAGATAAGACCGAAAAACACTGAAACCATTCAATCTTGAAATACTTCAAAGTGACCTCACACATATATTTTATGTTGTGTCATTTGCTTACGTCACCTCTCTTATCAGTCAGAGTCACGTGATTAAGCTCACGACTAACTTCATCATAGCACTTCTGCACAGCACTTCTGCACAGCGCTGTTTACAAAAAGACCGGAAATATACTTATGTGAAACATGTCTTTGAACGAAAAACGTTTCACTATATACTACTTAAGGGGAGGGAGAAGCCCTACTCAGGAACCATTTTGCAGACTGGAATTTTGTGTCAAAGTATAACATAGGTATACTTAATAGAGTAATCAGACAATTTCACTTACAATAGCAGACAGCAATAACAAGTTGATCTTCTAGTAGAAGAAATCCAACACACAAGTCCGAATATCACTGCAGGAAACTATTCGGGCATTAAGATAGGGCAATATCTATCACATCCGGCGGGGCGTATGATCCGAGAGTTGAGTTAACTTTAGACTCCTTTTAATCTATCAGGCATAGAGAGTTCTGAGGCGGGGCATTACCCCCCCCAATGTTACGCCTTCTTGCGAGAGAAACCTAGGACGCTGATTGCACAGTATTAAAACGCCCTTTCACTTCTAAAGTTTTCGAAGAATACCCAATTTGCCAATTATGTATCTCGCACAAAAACAATATTACATCTCGCCGATGTGTTCATGGATAGCCTTTCATCTCTTCGGTATGATTCGATCTCATTGGATCTGACTTGATTATGATTGGTCAGTTGACTATGCCATCACCATTCGTAAATTTGGGGATTAAGACTTTAATCAAATTAGAGATTTGAGCAGAACAAGCATTTTCGTATCTTGCTTTCATAAGCAGCAGACTCTTTTCTGATCTACAGACTAAATTGGAGCAAGAGTGTGGGACAACCAATTTTCAAATTTCAAATAACTCTCCATCTTTCGCCTTAACAATACCTGAAGTTGACACGTTTCCTAGCCAGTTGCAGATAAAAGCTGGAACAGTATCTGCTGGACCACACTACATACTCCAAACTTTGATTAATTACAGGCAGACTCCCCCTAGAGGCTTTTGAATTTGGTTCAGTTCATAGGAGAAAGAGGTAACACGTATCTGCTAAGGGATCATCTTTACAACATATTAGAAGATGATTAGTTTACGAAAGCCAACGATATTCTTATTTTTCGCGTGCACTGTGTTGGTCTTCTTTGGCATCTTAAGTTCACGAAATGAGAAATTGACGACAGAAATAAGAGAGGAAGCCAATCATTTACTCCAACAGTGGGAGACACTCGAATCGTTACCGGGTCACTTAAACAATCAAAACGACACAGAGGGAATACAGTTAGAACCATGCACAGTCATAAACCCTTTGACGAATCAATTTTTCGATTTACGCTCACTTGGAGCTCTTGGAAACGAAGGTTTATTTCAAGCCTGGAATGCTCGTGGATATGACTATGGTAAGAACTTTTCGCTTGGCATATGTTCAACCCCTCTTAAACAGCCCCAAAATCTTCCGCAGTCAGACTTTGTGGGGATAGGAAATAGGAGTGAAGTTGGTGGTTATTACACCGATGACTCAGGTAACAAAAGGTCAATTGGACAGGTTTCTACCTCTCCAAAATTCAGGGGAAGAAAACTTGTCCTTGAATATACTGATGGAAGTTTTTGCGAAGGGTTGGAGGATGAAAAGTCTTTACGGAAATCAACAATATTGTCGTTTGCTTGCGATAGGGAAATCATGTCCAGAGCATCTGTGTCTTACGTGGGCTCAATAAATGATTGTTCATACTTTTTTGAAGTGAGGACTATTCATGCTTGTGCCACGGCTGCGAAGAAAGATGATATGGCTATAATTTGGATATTCTTGTTCATTTGTCTTTGTGCATTAGCTGTTTTCTTTGGAGGTGGTGCAGTTTACTCGTTGTTTAGAAATCATCAAAGCCGCCTCGCATCCACCCAAAGAAGGCGCCATTCATTTTCTAATGGTGTCAAAAGTTTTGTGCAGGTAAGTCACCATTAAATTGCTAGTGAAAAGAGTGGGAACTAATTACTGATTGTGATTACAACAGACAGGGTTTGAATATAACCAATACAACGACAATGTACCTGAAAGTGGTGCTTATTTTGACGCTGATAATAGAGATTCCAACGAGCTTTTAGAATTGTTGGATTCTCAAGCTGACAAGAACATTAATGATTGATTTTATGCTGTTCGACCTTGCATTTGTAATTGATACGTTTTAATAACTTACCCGGCCAGAGATAACCGGGTAACCCTTATTTTAGTCCGAAAATTTTTCATTTGGGCGACTGCTGCCTTCAATTAAAGTGCTTGACTACTGGAAAATTTTTCTTTCATCAGCTCTTTCAAAGAACTAATATATTAAAATGGGTAAAGAAAAGACTCACGTTAACGTCGTTGTTATTGGTCACGTCGACTCTGGTAAATCTACCACTACCGGCCACTTGATCTACAAGTGTGGTGGTATTGACAAGAGAACCATCGAGAAGTTTGAAAAAGAAGCTGCTGAACTCGGAAAGGGTTCTTTCAAGTACGCTTGGGTTTTGGACAAGTTGAAGGCTGAGAGAGAGAGAGGTATCACTATCGATATTGCTCTGTGGAAGTTCGAGACTCCAAAGTATCACGTTACCGTCATTGACGCTCCAGGTCACAGAGATTTCATCAAGAACATGATCACTGGTACTTCCCAGGCTGACTGTGCTATCTTGATCATTGCAGGTGGTACCGGTGAGTTCGAGGCTGGTATCTCCAAGGACGGTCAAACCAGAGAGCACGCTTTGCTTGCTTTCACCCTTGGTGTCAGACAATTGATTGTTGCTGTCAACAAGATGGACTCTGTTCAATGGAACGAGGCCAGATTTGAGGAAATTGTCAAGGAAACCTCTAACTTCATCAAGAAGGTTGGTTACAACCCTAAGACTGTTCCATTCGTCCCAATTTCGGGTTGGAACGGTGACAACATGATCGAGGCTTCTACTAACTGCCCATGGTACAAAGGATGGCAAAAGGAGACTAAGGCTGGTGTCGTCAAGGGTAAGACTCTTTTGGAGGCTATTGACGCCATTGAGCCACCTTCCAGACCATCTGACAAGCCATTGAGATTGCCATTGCAAGATGTCTACAAGATCGGCGGTATTGGAACTGTTCCAGTCGGAAGAGTCGAGACCGGTGTCATCAAGGCTGGTATGGTCGTTACTTTCGCTCCAGCTGGTGTTACCACTGAAGTCAAGTCCGTTGAGATGCACCACGAGCAGCTTGTTGAGGGTGTTCCAGGTGACAACGTTGGTTTCAACGTCAAGAACGTCTCCGTTAAGGAAATCAGAAGAGGTAACGTCTGTGGTGACTCCAAGAACGACCCTCCTCAAGGTGCTGCTTCTTTCAACGCTCAAGTCATCATCTTGAACCACCCTGGTCAAATCTCTGCTGGTTACTCTCCAGTTTTGGACTGCCACACCGCCCACATTGCTTGTAGATTCGACCAGTTGCTCGAGAAGATTGACAGAAGAACTGGTAAGAAGATGGAGGAGAACCCTAAGTTCGTCAAGTCCGGTGATGCTGCTATCGTCAAGATGATCCCATCCAAGCCAATGTGTGTTGAGACCTTCACCGAGTACCCACCTCTTGGAAGATTTGCCGTCAGAGACATGAGACAAACCGTTGCTGTTGGTGTTATCAAGTCTGTTGAGAAGGCTGCTGCTGGTGCCGGTAAGGTTACCAAGGCTGCTCAAAAGGCTGCTAAGAAATAAGCAGCTTAATGTGGAAGTTTCTTTAAACTATATTAATAGTTGATAGTGTATATGCTTAGTCACTTTACAATTTCTTATACTTCACTGTAGTGGGCACTTAACCTACATGTTTTTGGTTCCCTTCATATATCTAGCATCTGCTAGACACATCCGCGATTCAGCGGCATCCCAGCCTTGAAATGTATAAAACTTCGATCAATTATAGGCGTGTCTTATTATTCAGCGTCGAGGACCGAGCTTGGTAATGGCGGCTTGCTTGTAAATTGGTGGATGGTGTTGTGGGCTGGCGCAAATTTCGTGTGGACACGGCACCAGAGGCTAATGCAGAAGGCCTTCTGGTAGCCGTTGGAACAACAGAGTAAGCCCGCTCTCTGAATGATATTCCCACTTGCTTCACTTTTTTGCTGTTCTGGAGAGAGTTTGGATCGATCTCATTAAACCAATGTGTGTTCTCATTAAATTCATAAATGTGCCAATCAACACCGAAAGGCTTCGGTTCGAACATATAGACCGTGTGTAGCGGAACATCTAAATCTCCCACAGAACTTTTGCTGAGGTTCAGAAAGTACGCAATGAGAACCCGCGCAACAACTCTATGCGTGATGATCAATAAATGATTGGTAGTCCTCTCCAATTCCATTATCACAGGCTTCAGTCTGGTAATCACATCAAGATACGATTCTCCTCCGACTCCAGGATACCGATACGACATTTTGTCTTTCAACCGTGCATTGAACTCCTCTGGGAAACTTCTTTGTATTTCTTCATATGTCATGCCCTCAAATCTGCCGCTTCCTAATTCATTTAGCATTCTCATTTGCTTTATATCAAAAATCTCGTCCGAGAAATGCTCAGATGTTTGGATGCTCCTTTGAAGCATCGAAGTAAATACAGAAAAAGACGGTTCCTCTGGCAGATCATTGATGCCGGGTGCTTTGGAAAAATAGTTTGAATGTTTGCTCTTGAATTCGTTTAATTGGTTCTCCCGAAATTGCTGCTTCTTGAACGAGATGAAGTCTGCGAGTGATTTAGCGAATATATGGCCACGCTCCGTTAGTACAGAGTCCCCCCCAATGCGTCCTTTGACATTATCCATGGATTCTCCGTGCCTAGTGATAAAGATCTGACGAGCTCCTAGATTGAAATTTAAGAAGTAGTAAATGATCTGAGATGCTAAGAAACCTTTGATATTGCACGCAATCACTTTGCGTCCAACATCAATCATTTTGACATATTGAAAGTCCTTATTCTTTTCTTCCTCGTCATCAATTGTCTCATAAACTGATTCGTAATTCTTAAGCCTTCCAAGGAAATCTTTTATTGCAACTTCTGGGCTAATGTTTCGATAGTCTGGACCCTGCAATTTTAATTGAATATTGTCTTCCAAAATTGATTTGTCGTTGCAGATGCTCTCTAGAAACAAAATCTTCAGCTGTCCTTTGCTTCTCTCCATTATTTTTTCTAGCACAGCTCTCCGTCTGAGCTTCGTCGAGTTTGTAGCATCGAAAACTCCCACACAGCCATCACCTTTGAGGAGATAGTGAAGCAGATTATCCAAAGTCTCTTGTGCCCATTGCTCTCGTAAACGAGTATTTTCTTCGTTGTTGGGGGAAAAGAATTTTGCATCATGTAGTGTCATATCATTCTTGTCCGGAAGAGGTGAACTTTCAGGTCCTAGGTGAGCAGCTTTAGCACGCCTTGTTGATCCAACATTGAAAATTTTGGCATTGATTTGCAGCCAATTGAGGTAGCGAACAAGTTTGTTGCTGAGATAAGATTTTCCTCTTGCGGGAAGGCCTATCATAACTACAACGACCCTTTCACTTGTGTTGACTATGGAGCCATCGGGTGATATTTTGGATCTAGTCTGGCCTGGTATATCCAAAGTCGTTTTTACATGTTGAGATGACGTGGTCGCAGAATGTTGCTTGTTGCGATGAGGAAGAGGTGTAAGCCTGTCTGCAGATGAATAAACATTTGCACGTGATTGGTTAATATCGTCCTGGTCGCTATCTTCCCCTTCATTTTCGCTCAAGCAAAGGGGTGACAAGTTTGACCCAGCTGCTGGTGATGTAGTTCCACTCATGATAGGCGTGTCGCTCGGGGGTCTTCTATTGAAAGTTGCCTGACTGTTCTTATTCTCATCTTTTCCTCCCCGTGAGCTCATATCATAAGTTTGAAGCATTCGGTTCAACGACTCTAGATCTTGAGTCCGTTCATTGCACGGGAAAGAACCATCCTCATCGTCACTGATTAGGGCAGACTCCGCATCATCTTTCGGATCATAGCTGCTGCTTGCAAGACGAAGCTCCAATTGTGAGATTCCGGCTGCCGGGACAGACGGGGTGCCTGGAGATGGAGACGATACTGAAGGGGCATCAGCGTGTCTTTGGTTGGGAGTTTGTGACATGTTGCAAAAATACTCAACCGATCAGCCCAGAAAATACTATTATAACTCCTTTTAAATCTCAGAACTGCTCACACGTAATGAATTCGAAACAATTGCAATTCTCATTAATTATCGATATGAATTAAAAGTGGGTCGAAGAGCTTTCTGTAATTAAATTTCCCCACAGTAATTTTCCTTTGATACTTCTAATAGCAAAATAAGTCACCTATTTTGCCCGTAGAAAAATTGCTGTTTGATTCACGAAAAAGCAGCACCAAAAAAGATCAGCTTCGCAGCTTGCTTATGTTTACCTCAAGAAAACGATTAGTTTAATATTCTTAACACATATTCCACTGTCGTGAACGTGGCCGCGCTGCAAGGAATGGCACGCAAAAGTGTAGGTCCGATTCCTCTCCAAAACCCTTTAAACCCTTCTTCTCTTATGATTACCTTGGCAACTCTAAGTGTCGATCCGTCGTATTTTGAATGATCACCGAAGCCGTCACTTTGAAGTCGACTTTTGACAACATCCAATGGGTAGGAGCTGAGCCACAGGGCGTCACCTGCAGCCGCTCCACATAATAATAGTTGGATTGTCGAAACGTCTTTACGCTCAATTTTTTGGATGCGGGTGCAAGCTTGAATCAGAAACTCATACGTCAAGAACCAAACTCCGTATGCTTGAGTCTCCCTCAGAAGTGTTATTAAACTGCCTCTGTAGATGCCTTTGAAAAGACCTGATTGACCATAAATCTTTGAAATAGCATCTTTAGGACCGGTGTATAACCTGTGTTGATCTTTCTGAACTTGAAGCAAGATCCTTATTTGTTCAACAGGGGCAGTTATCGGAGCATTAACAATACCTGCAAAAGCTCCAGCGATATAATACTGTTTCAAGTTCAATTCCTTTTGCGATGGATTTGCTTTGAGTAGTTGTCTTTTCGCTTCGTGAAATCCATAAAACTGAATTGAGACGCATGCGCCAACACCTACCAGAGGCGCAAGAGTCCCCTTGTAAAATGCACGTAGTCCTTCATTCTTAAAAGTATCGACCAATGCTGCCACTGGAGAGCTATACTGACCAGTTTGAACTCTGACTTTCACTAAATCGAATGGTTGACCGACAAGAACCTGAACTCCACCTCCAACAAACCCAGCAAACTGAAAGAATGTCAGTTAAAAAAGAAAATCTAGACGTACCGTATCTTTGGCTTTCCGTGTCCAACTGTGATCTACTGCAGATGCGTTTTGCGACATCTCTATTTACCTTATGAAAGAAGAGCAGACTTCTACAGAAGCGTTTCTAACTCTTGCCTGGATGATGAATAATCACGTGATCACAAATACTCAACTACAGAGGCTGGAAGCTCTAAAGTAGTAGTTTGTAGATTCGAAATATATTGATTAGACGTTTAAACTTTATCAGTATCATCAAGCATCTTTGCAACAAGCTCATCCAATGGACCATAGTCCTTCGCCGTTAATAATTGAAACTCTGAACAGAATAGCACAAAATGCTTCAAAGAGGTGTTCAGGTGAGTTTGTAGACCTAACTCATTGATCTCATCAAAGTGATGACAATACATGTGTGCATAGACGCGGAAGAGCCTCTTCATGATCGTTCTGACCAAAGCTGGAAATTGTCTGGGAAATGAAACCCCCATTTTCGTAGGGAAAATACTATCATCGTCTAAGAAACCTTGAATCCAGACCATTAGAGCTTCAACATAACCAGGCGCACTCATAGATATTGGTTGTTTGCTATTTCTGCTCATTGGATCTTGCCACAAGTATTCGTATTCCTGTGTGGCTATCATTCTTGGACAGCTTGAAGGCGAGCAAAATTCGGTGATAGTACCATATAGCATGTTAATCTGATTGTAGAAATCCACAACATGCACTGCAAGCCATTCATTGAGGTCTTCGTCTTGTGGTAATTTCACCGCTTGGGCCAATGCCGAGCCGGATCCGAGCGTCTGTTCCGCATAGGTCCTAATATCTCGATGGTTGGACACTTGCTGTTGTTGCTGTTGCTGTTGAATAGGAAATGTCGATTTTGCTGAGTTTTTTGAGATAGGAGACGAAGGATTACTATCCGGATTTCTTCTGAAAACCCTTGCTGACCTGATTGTTGGTACTCCCGAAGGATTAAAATGGTTCTGTATGAATGACATTCGCCGGACCTTCAAATATTCTTTTCAACTTGTTGTGGACAGAAAGAAATATATCTTGAGATGTCAGTGAGCGTTCAAAATCAATAACAACGGTTTCCGCCTAGGTTAATTAAAAGAACTTGTTTACCTTTTACTTAAAAAATCAGATTCCCTAGTGACAAGATTGGCGATAATAATTATTACGTAAACCAAACAAAATCAGTCCGTACGTAAACTTATGATGACGGAGTATCAAGGTGCCAATTATATCGGCTTGTGTTCTGATGCTGTGCCCATAGACTTGATCAGCAGTGCTATCGTTACTACTATCATCCGAAGACAAAAGTCTGTACGAAACCATGAACTGCGTTCTCATGCTTATCCTAACTTCTTACAAAGAAGGGCACTCAACGAATAATGCGTGATAATTACAAACGTGATCAAAAAATTAAGTACTGTAATTTTTATTTGTGATAACTTTGTGTTGATAAGCATAGTCGGCTAAAGAATCCAAACAGGCTTTCTCTTTAATTGAGAATTCGGAAATTTGTATCGCGACGAACTGAATGCTTTTTCAAAATGTCTGATTTGATCAAGGTAAATGAATGCGACGTTGAAGACGCGTATGCCAATGCCGACCAGAAGGCTATATTCAGAAAAATGCTTACACAGGAGAAGCTGAAGCGGGACCCAAAAACAGGGAAACTATTAAGGCCGTGGAACTTCGAAGTGGTCAATGGTTTCTTTAAGCAGTCAGATCCGTCCACTGACGACTCCACTTTTGACTTATTAGAAGAAAATTTCGGATTGGCCCTAGATTCCTGGTCAAGTTTGAAAAAGAAACTCAAGTCTTTGAATGATGGAAAACAACCCAACGAATCTTACAAATTGATCATATGCGCACGTCATGGGCAAGGGTACCATAACAGAGCGGTTGAAATTTTCGGTATCGAGGAGTGGAATCGCTATTGGTCTCATCAGACGGGTACTACACTAGAGAACGGCCAAGTTTTAGAATGGGGTCCAGATCCCTTGTTGACAGAACTAGGCGAAAGACAAGCAGATGAACTCCATCAAGCTTGGCTCTCGCAAATAGAAGACGGCGCCCCAATCCCGACAAAGTTCTTCACTTCCCCATTTACTAGATCGTCTATGACATTGGTACGAACTTGGAGGGACATCACTATCTTTGAAAACGGCGATATTAAGAAACCCTCATTTTCCTCAAGAGCTCATCCTATAGTTTCCGAGAATCTTAGAGAAACAATTGGCTCCCACTTGTGTGATAAAAGATCTTCTAAGAAAGTTATCTCGGAAAGATTTTCGAAATTTGGATTTGAGTTCGAATCCAACTTTGCTGAAGAAGACATCTATTACAGAGATGATTGGAGAGAAACTTTGAGTGAACAATCGCTAAGAGCCGATATGTTTCTTCAGGATGTTTTTGAAAATCATCCGGATGATATTTACATCAGTTCTACTTCTCATGCGGGGGAGATTAGAGCAATAATAACAGCATTGGGCCATCGAGAATTTGCTATTCCTACTGCTGGCACCATTCCATTTGTTGTGAAAGGAACCCGTGTTTCAAACTCGCCTCCGAGTTGAACCAACTACTGGAGTTCAGCAAATGATTTAGAATTCTCAAAACTAGAAATGTTAATGGATTGGAACAATATTGTCTGATGCAAGTACAAAAATCAAACAATTGATATATTCCTAGTAAAATGAAAATCTGCTGGGAAATCATTTCTCAAGTAACTCATCCACCGAGTGAAGACTCTTTTCGGCGAAATATTTGACATCCGTGTCTTCATCATTGCAAAGAGATTCTAAAGTGGGTTTGATCTTCTCAGTCACAAAATTCCTGTCAGTACCGATCAGCTTTTGAGCTACATTCAACAACGATTTGGCAACGTTGAATCGAATGTTAGGAACGTGGTCATTTCGGAGATCATTGATGAGAGGATAAAGCTCCGTCGCAACAGTCTCCGGAGTAACAACTGGAATCAACTTAGTAAATGCGAATAAGCAAGTTATTCTGCAAATGAAATTCTCAAAATCTTTGGTTTCTTTCTTGAATTGTATTCTTTTGATCAATTCAACTTTGCACCATTCTTCTCCAAAAAATTTGGTAAGACTTTGAAGATTGACGACAGCAGCCTCTCTTATGGAGTATACCGGATCCCAAAGCCATTCCATACACAATTGGCCCAGAGCTTCGTCGAAAAATGCAACTCCCAATTGTTTAGCAAGCAAAGGAATTTGCTCAATAATTGCCAATCTGACCCTCCAAAGCTTATCGTTTGCCAGGGCCGTGATAGCTGGTAACAAGGACTCAGACAAAAGTTGAATCCCGATAACTTCGTTAACCAGCTGGAGATTTGAGATGATGTTTAGTCTGACTTCGCTGAATTCATCTTTCAGCATTTCAACAAATATAGGCAATAAATGTTGAATTGTAGCCTCCTTGCCCAAAATGGGGGCCAGACCCGTGACCTCACTCGCCAAAGCACTCCTTACAGTTTCCGATTCATCCATGCTTAGCTGAGAGACAACAGGAACAATATCATTCAAAACCAGTGACGGGTCACTTTCACCGACAAGTTTGCAGAATCCTGGTAGTTGCTTGGCTATGGCCTTTCTGACCTCGGCTTCGTTGTCTTTCATTAGCGATATAGCATTCGGAACCAATTTCAGAGTGAATTGCTCATCATTGAAATTGACAGCCAGACGTTCGAACCTATCTGCAACCATATATCTTACCCTCCAGCTTGGATCGTTGGCCAAAGTGATCAAACTTTTAAATAAGTCTTCACTATGTGAGGTCTCTTTGATATGTCTCAAAAACAATAAAATCGAAATCAGCACGTCGACTGATAAAAATTTGACTGAATCCTGGTTATCGTTGACCAGTGACTCATACATAGATGTAACCAGGTCCCAATGAAATTCGTTGATTCTGTCAGGAGTGCTAAAGTGTTGTGCAAGAATATCAATCAACTCTGGGAGATGAGTTGCTGATGCTTTCCTCACCATTGGAGAATCATCTTGAATCAGCTCGCCGTAAAGCTTTAGCAATTCTAGTCTTATTTCGGAGGGAACCCTGGTGATAGCACTTCTAAACAAACCTGTGGCCGCAATGTGTAACGAGAACCACCTTTCTTTTGCTAATCTTTGCAATAAAGGCACAAAATCTTGCTCTATTTGTGAGTCTGTAAGTGAATCGCTGATCGTATTGAGAGACTCTACAGCTTTATCCCTTACAATAGGCTCCTCACAAGCTGCGATTTTCTCCAAGACAGGCATCAAGAGGGAGGCGTGTTCTGCGCCACCAACATATGGCACAAACTTGCCCAACTCTTCAGCTGCAATTGCAATCACCTCATCCTCGTCTTCAGGAATAACATCTTCCAAAAATGGGATCAATTCCTTCCGCGTTCTCTCTTGCCCTAGCGCGATAGCAATTGTATCAAGTCGTTTCATTGCCTGAACTCGACTAGCCACATCATCATGTCTCAGTTCGTCCATCAGTAGTGCAATTGGATACAGCTCCTCTGAGGAAGAATTTAATACATCTTGATTTGATGATTCCATGTTGATTGATTGAAACGCCTCCGTATTTTCGTACCAAGAACCAAGAAATCCAATCAAGCACAGTTAGGTAGTAGTAATGTGTCGTTAGTTCAGTATTCTAACCCAGAAAAGATCAGCGGTATTTGATATTCCTTAGGTGATATACAATTGTGTGGATATCGATTATTCACTACAATCACTTGCTCACTGTGTCGAAAATAAAAAGGTAGCATTTATTTTGAGAATCTTAAAAAACTATGATGACCAACAGATTACATAATCAAACCAACGGTGGCTCGCTGATAGTTGTTTGAACCTAGTCATTAGTGATCTAAAAGCAAGATATTCAGCACAAGTCAGTGAGCCTAGTTGTGGGACATCGTAATACATCAATGATCAGAATCTCATCAGCTGTGAGACTCCAGGACAGAGTAATGTTATTATTTCTCACACGTAGGTAACCCGAAATGCCATTTGCAGAGTTTCTCCAAACGTTCGAATAAGCCAACCAACAAGACGTCTCAATTTCGAATTTTTTCGTGAAAGCAAGCGGAGAATCCAAATGACGAAAACCAATATCAATGATGTCCCAGTAATATTTTTTATAACACCATATCCGTGAGAGTTGAAAATACTCTTGAGAGATGAAACCAACGAATTTGTCTTTACGTCAGAAACATTTTCTTTAGGCTTTGGTTTATCAGAAGTCATATGCTTGCTATCTTTTCGATTTCTGTCTATCTTACTTTTATTGCGATCATTGCGTTTTTGAGAGTCGAGTTGATTATTGATTTTTGACTGCTTCTGTCTTACAGAAGTTTGGTCCAGCTTTTTGAGATACAGAAGTACTTTTGATGAGTCAGATGAGAATAACTGATGTACCAACTCCTTGGATTTTGATATCTCGTTCAACTTTGGAAGGATATGGAGAAGATATAGCTCAACAATCTTTTCTCTCTTTGCAGTGCTCTGCGATAAGCCATCTCCTCTAGGTAATACCGATGTGTACCTGAGATACTTTTCTAGCTGGTTCCCCAAATCAATCGTGGGAAACCCATTAGACAGTTCAATGATGAAGCACATCAGAGCGAGCTCTGAATCGATTGCAAAGTAATCTCCATGATAAATGCGCACTATATTATTGAATAAAACGCCATCCATAAAAGCTTGTTCAAGATTATTATCCACATATGATGTATGGTCACGTATCTCCATTTGCTCCTTCAGTTTCAAATCTACCAGAGATAGATAAAGTTTATAAATCTTGATCACAAGTTCATTTCCCACTTTTGCCCTAGTCTGGCCACTTCTCAAAAACCCATCCACAAGAGGATTGATTATTTTCCATGCTTGTGAAAAGTTTCTGTTGAGATAATGTTTGATTGCTAACTGGTAATGGTTTTGGTATCTAATCTGAGGTAAGATATCGTCAGCATGAGATAAAGTTCTTTGAACAGACAATTTAGAAACTGATTTGTCGGTCTTTGATGAGACCGATCCGTTAATTATGATCTGGGACATCAACGCTGGTTAATAGGGTTTGGCCAAATAAAGAATTGGTAATCAAATTAGACCTGTGCCTCAATAAGATAATTCAAGAAAATACTAATTGAAAATCAAGCTTTACCGAAATTAGGCTACAAAAAATAATCCGAAAAAATATATACATATTCACAGCTTGACTTAATTTTGTTCTCAGGCTTTCGGTAAAGTTTGAACTTTCGATATTTTGTATCATGGAAGACAGACAAGATACATTTAATACGGGTCTAGATGAGCTGATAAAATGGTCAGTGTCAAAGGGTGCAAAATTCAATGGTGTTGAGTTCACATTTGGTGACCAAAGAGGAATATATGGCAAATTGGCTGGAAAAAAATCCCTTCATGATCCTTTAATATCAATTCCGAAAGCCATTTTTTTTACGCCAGACCTGGCGGCGTCATACTTCAAAACACGCGTTTCAAAAAATGAATATAGTTTCCTCTTGTTGGCCAAGTTGAAATTTGATCCTGAAGATACAATTCTCGATGGTGTCAATTTGACAGCGAAATTTCGACCTTACCTGAATATTCTCCCTGGGATTGGCCACGAGATTGGCGTTCCATATTTCTGGTCTCAAAAAGAACAGGAACTTCTTCGAGGAACAGATGCGTTCATAATACTTAACCGTCGTCATGAACAGGTGTACAATGACTGGCAGCGCACGACTAGCGCTCTCTTTCCGTTAGACAAACTGGGGTCCAAATTTGATAGCCCAGATCCAACGAAAGAAATCAAAGATTGGAAAAGTTTCCATGCCTATCTATGGGCATATTCTATTTATTTATCACGCGCATTTCCTTACTTTATGGTGGACAAAAAGGAGACTGATCTCAATAAAGGATTCTTGCTTCCAATCGTTGATTTACTGAACCACGAAAACGGTCATACTGTCAAATGGGGGTTTGAAGACGATCATTTTGAATTCTATTCGCTTGACAAAACATTGTCTCAAGGTGACGAGATCTTCAATAATTATGGTGATAAAGCTAACATTGATCTTCTCCTGACTTACGGATTTGTGCTGGACAAAAATCCTCATGATACCACATCAATCACCTTGAAGGTTCCAGAGTCTACCATTCTTGATGCTCGCAATTACGGCATCACTCTTCCTGAAAACTCTTCAACCGAAGGAATAAATTTTGAAATCTCCGTGGACAATTCGCTTCCTCATTGTTTGGTCCAGTTTTTTGCATTCCTCTACAAATTAAGCAGTGAAAATGAAGGCTTCACACTGCGAACGTATCTTGAGGGGATTGCTCAGCTGAGACAAATTTTAAGTTCACGATGTGAATCGTTCAAAAGCTGGAAAATAGCAGACAGCTCAGACATTTCACAGCAAACTATAAAAACGGTCAAAATTTACAGAAATAATCAGCGGTCGCTTTTCCAAACAGCTGTGGAGAAGTGTGACAAGATTGAAAAGGAATTGATACAGACACATAAACCACTGACTTTTACGAAGGCTTTGAATTTTGATAAAGTGTTTCAAAATTCCCTTATCGTTCTCTTTGGGACCGCGGACACTTCAGACTTGATAAAAAGAGATCTATTGGAACAGACTTTGCTCCTGTTCATTATGAGGTGCTCCAACACACCACTACAGAAGGACAGCCCATTGAATTTTATTGCCGAGGCTTTTGATGATGTCAAATCCACAATTGAGATCACAAGAGATGACGTTTTAGAATACAGAGACCTTTACCGGTCACTATTTCCGGCATTGACCCAGAAGGTTCCTGAAATTTACGGAAAGGGTGACTACAGCGCCAAATCCATGATTATAGCAGGAACTGTAACCGACAGGCTTGTTTTTCGGCGAAAAGTAAATAAAGAGATATATCTTCTTCAGAAGATAATGATATGAATTTTCAGATTCGAGAAAATTGAACATTAAACTGCTGTAATAACCAGTGTTTTTTTCTGCCAAAAAAATAGAAGGTCTGAAATAAAAATCAATAATTAAACTGCTCAACTTTTTTTTGCTTGGACAATAATGTCAAACTTGCCTAACAACAATGTTGTTCGCATTCCAACATCTCATACTCTTTGGTCTCCCTATGATACTGTCAGAGATGCATCTGAGAGTTTAGGAATTTCGAATCAATTGGGAGAGGAAGTGGCCAAAAACCTGGCCATGGACGTTGAATATCGAATTCATGAAATTTTGGAACAAGCTTTGAAGTTCATGAGACACGGCAAGAGGCGGACTCTCACTGTTCAGGATATTGATCGGGCAATGAAAATTTTAAATCTCGAACCTCTTTATGGTTATGATGTATCTCGTCCGCTAGTGTTCAAAGAAGCAATGGTTGGACCGGGGCAGACGTTGTACTACGTTGATGACGACGACATCGAGTTTGAGAAAATTATCAACCAGTCTCTTCCCAGAGTTCCAAGGTTTACTTCATTTACTGCTCATTGGCTTGCTATTGAAGGTGTTCAACCAACAATCTCTCAAAATCCAAATCCAAACGAGATAAGACAATTACCTCCAAACCAACGAGGATCAATGGATAACATGCTTAGTCTTAATAACGACGATATTTCATTGACCACCGATTTATCGACCGGACTGACATCGGTGGATACCGGATCTCAAGGAAGGAAAAAGGATCTCGATGTGAAACCTCTCGTGAAGCACATGCTATCAAAAGAATTGCAGCTTTATTTTGATAAAGCCGTTGGAGCTTTGCTAGACGATTCAAATGAGTCTCTACGCGCAGCAGCTTTGGAATCTTTGGAGTCAGATCCTGGATTGCATCAATTAGTTCCCTATTTTATACAATTTGTTGCCGAGACAATTACCCACAATGTCAAAAACACGTCTGTTTTGACCACCATGTTGATGGTCATTTATTCGCTTCTTTCAAACAAGTCTATATTTCTTGACCCATATATTCATGCTCTGATGCCGTGTATTCTGACGTTGCTTCTGGGAAAGAAAATTGGATTGGTTCAAAATGATGTGGAAGAAAATAAGGAGCATTTCAACATAAGAGAACTTGCTGCTTCTCTCCTTCAGCGAATCATTAGAGACTACGGCTCGTCTTATACCACGTTGAAACCGAGAGTCACGAGGACATTGTTGAGAGCCTTCCTTAGTAATACCACCAAAAATTCGATTGGTACCCAGTTTGGAGCTATGAAGGGCTTGAAATTCCTGGGACCAGAAGTGGTGAGAATAATAATGGTTGGAAATCTCAAAAGCTGGTCAGCATCAGTGTTGGAAGACTATCCGAAAGACTCTCGTGAATTTCAGATCCTTACAGAAAGTGTCATTGACTGCCTTTCATCGCTGAATCCAGATAAATCCCAAGATCAATCGCAAAGTTCAAACAACAAGACTTTGAACTCGACGCAAAGTTTGGAGGACCACGAGATCGAGAAGTTGAGCCAACGTATTGGTAAAGTTTTGACCGACGCAATTTCATCAACTCAGAGTTCGAGGGACATATACGACGGGATTTTTTACGGTGAGTAGATCGAATTTCGCGTCTTCGTCACTTATAAGAGAATACGTAGTTGAGGATTTGTACGCTATCAATTGAAACTTAGTTTCCTATTCGTGGGTCGTGGGACTTTGACCGTTTGTGCAATGTTCGTTTGCACTCGATGTGTATAGTATGGCGATGATTGCGGAGGAATAGGATCTCCTGGCTTGACAGGAGATACAAATGCCATTGGAACATCAAAATTGGATGACGATGAAGCCGCTCTAGTCATCTTTGCACCCTGGATCAGGATATCTTTTGAGCAACAATTGGGAGATGTGAGCTGCGGTAAGGCGGTGTTCGATAGGGTATCTTTCAGCTCATTAACGGTTGGGTCGACTTTGAATTGGGACTTCGTCGGAGTGAATAGTTCTGTCTCCTTCGCTAATTCAGTATCACTTCCAAAAGGAGTCGTTATTCTACGATTTCCTGTAGGAGTTCCAGAGTTCATAATTGTGATCGGGAAGTTTTTTGATTTCTTCACAGGCGTAGCTTCAATTTCTGTATAAGATCTTTTAAGCTCTAGCTTCTGTGAATCTGCCTTGGCATCTTTCTTCCTTCGACGATGACTGAATATAGCAGTCCCAGAATTGGAAATCTTTTCATTCTGAGAAAAGGCCATTTGATTTTCACTCTGAGATTGCGATAATGAACCTGGTTGGGAGATGCTTGACGAAGTCTGTGAAAACGAAGTGCTTTTAACCATCTCAAATGTTTTCCTTGATAAATCATGACAAGTTCCTAAACTAGAAGGCTTTCTTTTGATTTTGAAGTCGGACAGGTCGATTGGATCGCTCAAGGCTGCTGTGACTTTCTCTGATTTGGCCTGCCTTTCAATAAGGCTATTTTTTGGATCATGCATTTTCTTGGAGCTCCTAGAAACTGATGGTCCTCTAGATTTGCGGACCAACTCTTTCAATATATTCGGATGTACCTTTTGGAAATAGGGTATCACACAGTTCATTAGAAACTTGAATGTTGATTCATCATCTGCATGCGAGTGCCCTGAAATAGCATCAGCTACACAGAGTTGATCAACTAAAGCGTTGATATTCATTTGAACCATAGACGCTGATAAGCGCGATTTAGGATGAAACCCTGAAGATTGACGCAAGTCTGTTGTGAACTGTGTCTGTAGCGGAACCATTGTACCTACCAGCGTGGGAACTAACCTTTTCTTTCTTCCGACAAGAGATTGCTTCTTCATGGGCTTAGGCTTCTTCTCTGAGATCGAAGCTTGACCGTTCTCATTCTCAATCAGTCTTAGAACTTCGAGATTCAAAACAACTTGCAACTTCGCCTCTCTGTATTTAAGAGCGCTCATATGCTCTTTCAAGTGACGATTTTCGAGATCAGCGCAATTGTGAAGATATTCCTTTCTATAGCGAAATTCATCAGGATCAAGCAAATGATCATCTTGAATTGTGACATTTTCGGAAGTGAAACTGAATCGCTCATTGAATTCGGACATTGTCAAAATCAGAAGTTTACTGATTGATTCTATTGCGAGCTTCTCGTTCGAATGCGACAATACATGCATCCGGGACAAAGCAGTTTTTGTAAAATATTGCAATGGAATCGTCGTGTTGTATAAGGTGGTAAAATACCTTTCGGCAAGAAATTCTTGAGGATCAACATTGGTCAACTTTGCAGGTATACCACTCAAATCAGAAATTGTTGGCTGTGGAGGGCGCATCTTCAAACGGTATGCTTGATTTATCGGATGTTTTTTCAGTCTGCATCCGTCAAGCTTAGTAAAGCTATAAGTCTCCGTTGGCAAATATTGTTCCTGCGGCGATTCAGACGTTGTTGACCGCATCAATTCTTCGAGGCAAACGTCATCATTTAGGGAGTAAAGATGCCATATGCTAGCGACAGACCCAGGAAACAAGATACCCAGTGTAGAGCTTATTCGTATAACCTCACCACCTGATGTTATGGACACAAGGAATGAAGGAAGTCCCCGTCCTGTTTCAGACCCCATTAGTAAACCTGATATTGATTCACCAACCACAATCTCGGAAGCTTTAACAATTTTGTTCGAGATTAATTTGTATGGAGTTTCAATCATTTTGATCACATCTATTAAAAAATCATTGCTATTAGGGATCGAATAGGCCAATGAGTGCACACGGAATCTGCATACCTGATCCGAATCAACCGTAGCTTGTGAATTCGGTTTCATGAGTCGTGATTCATTGACTTGATTGTTTCAAGAAAAAATATCAAAAATTACGCGTTTACAATGCGAAACTTGGAAAAATGGTAATTGTGCAATAGCATAATTAAGAGCCATGTAACATAATAATCTCCGGGGCACATTGCGATAGGCTGTGAGATCCAATTTTTTTTGAGATTAATCTTATTGAATAGCTATTCACATCTACACGAATGGTATAAGGCCACAATCGCGATTTCTTTCGTCTCGATCCTCGATGAGAATTTTATCAGAAGAGCATTTCTCGAAGAGTGTGTCTGAAAGTCTAAGAACTATGTTGATTTTTCTGACAGTCATTCAAAACGCACCCGAACAGTCTTCTCAAAGACTTGTTCATATTGAAAGGGATCCAAATGATGATATAGGTCCCCGTATTCCAGAAATTATTTTTTTTTAGACGAATTGCTGATCAGCCTTGTAACGGATATAATAGTTACTCAGTCTTTTGATTTTTTTGAGATCAAAATCTGTTCACTTCCGGAACATTTTTTGTTGTTTCGATCTTGATACAACATATACGTCCAGATACAATGTTGGGGGCGAGAGCTCGGGTTCCCCACATTTTCAGAACTCGATTGTATTCTACATCGAGGTTGCCTCGAAAACCTGACTATTTTACCAAAAACAGTAGTCTTGGTGATGAGTACACTTCCTTGAAAAAAGAGCTCCAATCTTTATACAAGAGCGCACTTGAACGCATCAACTCTCAAATGGAGAGCGCCAGCATGGTACGCAAACAAACAAGTGATGAAAATCTTGCCCCTCCAGTTTTGGGACTACCGGCTGATGATATTGTGCTCAACGAAAACGAAATATGGTCTTTCTTTTCACTTTTGAAACTCGATCGAACTCAAAGAATCCTCACTTATCCTGCAAAATCATTAACTTGGGCCGGGTATTCAGATATTGAATATCGAAGAAATACTCTGGTAGTTCCTGGTGAATCAGATTCAGCCGTCAGTTGGAATGAATTTGTTAAGAACTTGGTTGACTATAATACTCGGGGAAACCAGGCAGCGCAGAAAGTTAAGCTGGCTACTCTTCGACTGGTCTTGGAAATTGCGGGAAATAAGCTGACATTGAATACATTCAACCGAATTCTATTAAGTTTATCGTGGCAATATGAATTGACACATATGAATCAGATTTACAAGCACATGACCAAAGAATACGATATCGAGCCAGACATTCAAACCTATAACATTTTCATAAAAACAATAATGAGGTCAAACAGCAGAAATAGGGTCAGGAGATGCATTCGGATATTGCAAGACATGATCTGTCAAGACATAGTACCAGATGCTTATACGTGGAACCTCATTTGTGGGGGTTTGAAAGATGTACACGAGACGCTCAATTTCATGAGGAGGATCTATGACTTTAATATTCCCCTGTTATGTCAAAGAAATTTATCCAGGTCTGGCATTCAATTTCCAGTAACCAAGGAATTATTTGATCCCAATTTACAAATTGACTACGAAACATCATACAGTCTCATGTCATTGGGAGTGAGAGTACAGTTACAAGATGATAAAAACTTAAGACAGGCTTTTGCATATATGCAACAGATCTGCCTCCAAAGCCAAGTCCAGTTGGGACCCAGCTTAGCTTTGGAGCCAAAATTGGATATACTCAAGCTATTTCTACAATTCATACTGTTTGAATGGCGAAACTTACCTTACGCAATTGCATTTTTGCAATACTTTGAAAAATCCTACCCAAGTTTGTTTGGTAATAAAGCGAAAAGCGAAATCTATTCGATGTTCACTTCGGCGATGAGCCAATTCGAGGAATCCCCACTTTGGAGCTCACTTTTGAGATACTTTTATCACAAATCACTAGACGAAAAGGGCAACGCTACATTGAACAAGACCGATCTCGGAAGGTTGCAAGAAGTGATATCAAGGAACAACTCAAAAATCGAGTCGCCAGAATCCGAACTCAACTTTGTTGATATGACTGCGAGTCTTACTTTAGTCGAAAGAACTGTCATAGATCGTGTTTTTAAACAATTGAGATGGCCTGGGTCTGCGTTTGGAGAGGGGCCAATATGGGATTTGAAAAGAAATACACCTGCTTTTCAGCAAGCATGCAATGCTATTGGCTGTTACAAAAGTTTGGACGATAGCGGATCATCGAAAGAAATCAACTTGGAGGCCGAAAAATTCGATGCATGGCAATATTTCGACTATTCGAAAACTATGCAAGATGACCTCTTTATGGATGTTGCAACCGCATCTTCTGGTAATGCTAATTTTAAATGAGAAAACGAATAAAAACACTTTTGGTTAGTCAATAATTCAGATACGCGTTTTATTTTGATTTCGTGTACCAACAAAACTCAACGCGTGCAATGAGACATGAATCAAAAATTATAAAAAAGGTAAACAAATTTGTGAACCGTTACCTTACCGTTGGTGTCTTAGCGGTTTGCATGAGATAATCTCTGGACGTTACAGAAGTTTGCCCTTCAGCTAATTTTGAGGTCACTCGATTCCACCAACTATTGGAGATTGGCAAATATTCTTAGGAGCCCAAAATGCAAGAAAGTAGCCCTTTGAGCCCTAAGCCAACGATTTCTCAACAGCAGAAATCTTATCACTTGAACAATATCAGCGAGCTGACACCTACAACCTTGAATTCAACTGGATTTCCGCTAAACTCTAAGAAACGAACATTGTATTCACCCTCAAATGATTCATTGATAACAGGTCACCGTGAAAGAAGTAAAAATAGCGAGCAATCAAAAATTGAGAGCCCCTCAGGTAAAGGGAGCTCTAAAACTCCTTTTGAATGTTTGAAGAATCCGTCCCCTCCTTACGCAACGAAGAAAGCAGCCTTAAGGAGAAGCGCAGGACTTTTAAATTTATCCATTGAAACCAGCCCAGATAAACAGCTCCAAAAGGAACACGAAATTACAAAATCGTTCAATGACTTATACTTTGATGAAGAACAAGAGGATCAAGAGAACCGGATGAAAGAGTTAAATACACCACGAGAGCCTGATGGACAATATGACCAACCAACCAGCATTTACACTGGTACCTGGCAACAACACAAGCTTGCACAGAATATGCTCACGCCACTTTCGACATCATCATCACCGTTTTTGAATCCTACGGCTACAAAAAAGGCATCTGCTACGTCAAGATTCAGAAAAATATTTACCAACAGTTCCGCTAATACTGCTCTTGACACTCCAATGAGTGAAATAGATGAAACAGTTTCCTTTGACGCCAAAAAGGTAAGCCCCATTAGTACACATATGAAGAATGCGGCAGCTAGGCTAACGAGGAGCTCTCCTGCTGATTCACCTTCGAAACCTGGTCGGGGTATCTTCCACCAGAACAATAAATTCAACCGGCCCCAAACTAGCCAGACTCCCATCGGTAACCAGGGTTTTGTTACACCAGCTTCTTTCAAATCCGTCAAGCCACTTCAGACAGCATTCACTTCAACTGGTCTTCAAAGCAAAAAATCTATTTCTTCTACGAAACAAAAAGTGATGCCAGAAACCCCTTGCAAACGCCCCCCTCTTAGCATTGTCGATGTCAACGGCTCCTTTGTAGGAGGAGCAAACACATCTTTTGGATCATCCAATGTCCCTGCAATAGCCGACAACTCCTGCTTGAATAAAAGCAGCAGTATTCCCAAATCCAGAAGGCCTTCCAGCAGCCCAGCAAGTGTAATTTCCCCTGCGAATAAGGTCACACCAACATCATTGGAAAAATCTTTCAAGCATTCACAAAATAGTATTGGATCTTCAGGGAGTGGGAGGGTGCCACAACGGACGCAAAAAGCAGTCAATACTACTGATCTGGAGAGCTGCATTCTTAGGTTTACAAACGAATTTGACGACCTGTATGATGACGGAGACCAGAGCAGTGCGAGTATTTTCAGAGAGGCAAATACGTCAGCAAATCAGCTGCTGAGCTCTAGAGGCTCTGGAAAGAGTTTAGAAGGTCATTATACCCTTAAACATATAACAAATTCCACTGGCGACGAGTCGAAGAATGAGATCAGCTCCACAATCGAGACCGAACAGAAATTTAGTTCGGGTAGCTATTACTCAGACGATGAAAAACAATCACAATCCTCATTCCAAGAAGACTTCATGGACGAAGATTTGGACTTGGAAAACATTGACAATATGAACTTCGATGGATTTTCTGGGCTAGGATCGATGGATAATTTGCCTCCTACTCCAACGCGTCTCGGGATTCTGAACAGCCATAATCACATGAAAAATAATGGAATCTCTTCTGATGGCAGTACCCCTACTAAGCATCCATCACAGTTTCAAAACGATACCCAACAGGAGCTAAATAGAGTGAAACTGAAACTAAGGAACTTTGGCGCGGATATAAACAATATGGTTCCTCCTCGAGTTTCGGCTATATCCACTCACAGTCCCAAGACCCCTGTAGATCCATCATTCAATCAACTGTTTCACCCACCAATTCAACCTGAACAAACAGAGGCTCTGTCATCACAAGGTGAAGGGCAGTCGTCTATGTTCCAATCGCAACCACCACAACAGCTTATATTCGATCAATCATCCAAGCAGAAGAACCAAGCGGATTATCATCTTATGTCCAAGTTTGGAAATTGCAGCCTTATCGGCTCGGGCGAGTTTTCAATTGTGTATGAAATTCAGTATGAGGGAGTCAAGTATGCAGTCAAGCGTACAAAGAATCCACTGGAAGGACCGAAAACAAGATTAAGAAAACTTGAAGAAGTCGAAATACTGAAATCTTTACAGGAGAAGTATAGGAGTTTCACAATGGAAAATGACGATGAGACTCTTGCAGATACAGGCGATAGTCACGAAAATATCTTGAATCTCATCAACTACTGGGAACACAACTCATACTTGTATATAATGACCGATTGTTGTGAGAATGGTTCGCTTGACAACTTTCTGGTGGAGAACGGAAAGGTGTCAAAGTTGGATGAATGGCGAGTGTGGAAAATTTTGAATGAAATCTTGATGGGACTCAAGTTCATCCACAGTTGTGGGATTCTGCATCTTGATTTGAAGCCAGCGAACATATTTATCACGTTTGAAGGTTCTTTAAAGATTGGAGACTTTGGGGTCGCGTCAAAATTACCAATTCCTCCTTTTTTCGATAGAGAAGGAGATCGCGAGTATATTGCACCAGAGGTGATCTCGAAACATATCTACGGAAAACCTGCTGACATTTTCTCGTGCGGGTTGATCATGGTTGAAATTGCTGCCAACATTATTCTTCCGGACAATGGAACATCATGGCAAAAACTAAGATCTGGGGACTTGACTGATGCAGGAAGGCTTTCTTCTAGTGACCTCACAGATCTAGACGGGTCAATTTTCTCTACTACGAACACATACTCCTCCAATTTGACAAACACCACCTCCACGACCGGTTGTTCGAACTCCCCCACCGAGCTCAATAGAGCTCAGCAATCAAGACGAGCTGGAATTCCTACCTGGGCACCAGCTTGGTTTTCTGATGGTAGCTCCACTTTAGATAAGCTTGTCACTTGGATGATCGATCCGAACCCTATCAGCAGGCCGACTGCAGACGAAATATTAAGAAGTTATGAATGCTCTGTCGTTGAATCTAGACGGAAATGTGGTGCTACTATTTATGAAGGTGATTTTGGCCCTCAACCAGATCAGAATGATTACGCTCTGGAAAAGGAACTTCTAGTGTCAAACTGCACTTATAGAATTGCCAACGTATACGGCAAGTCGAATAGGAAGTCATCAATTGATATGATTTTGGAATGACAACCTTATACGAAGTTTATGACTATGTACATTGACAAGCTAATAAAGAATTTGAAATGAGTATCCCAAGAATGAACTCAATCAGGATAAAGGTATCCCGAAGGAGGAAGATATAGCTCAAGGTATGGGTGTAACTCAGAATCTCCCGACATCTGAGAAAGTTACTCGCCATCTTCTTTTTCGACTGGAAATCCTCTTTTATTTTTTTTTTTGTGGACTTTATCGCAATTAAGCTCTCGCTTTGTTTACTTAATTCGCTTAATCTACTATCTAAAATCTAGTCACCAGAGTTAGCAATAAATGTGCTAAAACTTTGTACTAATTTATGAATTTCTAGTGAAGCAAAACTTCAGATGACAGGGGAGAATACCACAAAATCTGTTACGAATGAGGCCCGAAGACCCGAGTCCGTTCACAACAAACGGGAAGAAAAGCACGGAAACGGGGATAAGAGCTTGAGGAAGAGGAACCGGCCATCGTTTGTTTGCACCAATTGTAGGAAGAAGAAAATCAAATGTGACAAGAATATGCCATGCACCAATTGTGTTAAATCACATCTCATCAGCTCATGTCATTACATGTACCCTTCCCTTCGGCATCTATTAGCCGCCACCGATCACAGTAATACGACCCCAACTCTTGACAAGTCATTATTACAGACTAGACCATCTTCAATTAGTTTGACTCCTCCTATGGTAAGCACAAACGAAGATGGCTTACATAGTCTGGTCACAAAAAGTGATGATCTTTACCGACCAGGTACTTTCGAACACTCTAATAGCAAAATCTCGTTAGAGAATGACGTTCAGGCATTGAAGTCCAAAATGGTTGTGCTTGAGCAGGTTCTCAAAGGCAAAATTGGAGTGCCGGATCGCGAAGCTCAAGATCCTGATATTCAAAAGGACGCTCTAATCTCGATATTTGTGATTAAGTCAAAAAGACTAAAGTTGAACTGCTTACTACTCAAAAAATCAAGAATCTTGCACTTTGGATTTGCCTCGATCAGAACTACAATAGCTCACAGGGGGGACCTCAGATTCATATTCTTGCAAATGATCAAACAACTCGACCTCGAAAGAAAATCATGGAAGAAGAAGAATGATATCCCGTCAAGTGTAAACGTTACCGGACTGGGTGAAAATGCAGATGACTTTTCAAAACTCATTGAATCTAATCTGACCCAATACTACGAGGCGATGCTAGAGCGAATTGACTACTTTGGCTTAGAGCTGAACGATTTGCTGATGGATGGATTGCTTGACATTGTTCAATTGAAAGGCTATTTCCACTCCTTTTTTGTCCGCAATGATATTGGAGAAGTTCATTTTTCTCCCCCAGAAAAAGCATACTTGTATTCCAACTTGGCTTTGGTACTTGCGGTCGTAAAGCTGGCAGTCATATTTAGCGATAAGCGATCAATCGGCGATCAAACGGGTTATTTAAAAAATGAAATGGACGATGCATCAAATATACTAATCGCTTGTTGCAGTACCGCCTTGAATTTGTCAAGGTTTCACCAGAAGCAGACCATTACTGCATTGGAAAGTGTCATGTTGTTCCGACTATGTTTGTTGCACAATGAGGTAGGAGGAGATGGGGGAGATGCTGCAAATTTAATACCATTTCTTCACACTGCGATCTCGATTGGACTTCAAGTTGGACTTCATAGATCGCTGTCTTGT
The DNA here is from genome assembly GCF_020536065.1 of Ogataea philodendri. NCBI lineage: Eukaryota > Fungi > Ascomycota > Pichiomycetes > Pichiales > Pichiaceae > Ogataea > Ogataea philodendri. The sequence goes on from NW_025763914.1 coordinate 170,036, forward strand.
ATCAACGGGATAACAAGCAAAGAACCATCTTCTGATAGTTTGCCTTATTCACATGCTATCTGGAAGAAACTTTGGGCTCAATTGAAATTCCTTGATTCCAGTGGATCCTTAATTGTAGGATCACCCCTGATAATAAATGATCTATTCACCGACAATGACAGCTATTCTGATAAAATTGTTGCAGGTGTCGGTCCGGAACGAGATCAGTTGGTTCATGAGGCCACTGATCTATTCAGGGAAGCCACTATTGTTCTCAATTCTGTGCAACCGGTCTCTTTGAATGATATTGTGGCAATGGTAACCAAGCTCATAGACTTATTTAAGCGACTGGGCACATTTCTGGAGCTTTTGAACATTCCAAGAAGCGACTCTCTGAACACTAGTGCATGGAAATTATCTATGAAGTTGTTTCTTCTCGAGACGATACAGGGAATTTGCACAAACTTGAGACTGGCGATAAAGAATCATAAATTGCTGGAGGAACTCTTGGAGAACCGAAAGTTGCTTTTCAACGAAATCAAGATGCTCGAATTCCTTGACAAGTCTATCTTTGACATCTCGATGAAGAGTGCAATACTTTCGATGCTGGTTGTGAAGACGCTGTTCAATACCAAAAATGTGTTTTCCAGCAGAAAACATTTGGTGTACCTCAAATCTATGATGACTGGATTACTCGTTCGATGCTTTCTGACTTTTGCTTCGACTATAATGAGCGACATGAGCGACACCAGAATAAACATGAATGCTTCATCCATGATCAAAATTGATTCCATTGATTATAATTCGCTGGAGGTCAGTATTTGGGAAGCTTTTGAAGGATCACCCGATGCATCATCTGAACTTATCGAGCAGTTTAGAGACCCAAAGCAGATTGTCAGATTCCTATGTGAGTTTTATCAAAGTATTGTGAACATTGAAGTTCTCAACTCTGATTATGACTTTTTTGTGAATTATAAGCTATTGGTGATCATTTGTCTTTTCATCGATTCAACTAACAGGGTCTACGTGGAGCAGAGAAATGACTCTCATGATTCAGGGGAGCGAGTCAAACTGGATTTCGGAAAGGTACAAGAGAAGATGCGTGAACTGATAGCACAAAATATGAAAACTGGGGTAATTGACAAAAGTTTTACATTTCATGATGAAGAGGCTTTAGATTTGTACGTTGACAACCTCTTTGGCACCGAGCTATATCCAAATTGGTCGCATGCTACGGCAGGTTTTGAGTCGCTAGATGTGTCCATGGAGGATTTAATGATGAAGGTACAACCAGATGGTACCCAGGGTAGGGAAGCCGATATCATTGGAAACATTTACGGCTCTAAACCTTCAGATGTGAACTTCGACTCTTACGACTTCCAAACGTTCTTTTAGCTCGCGATCTTGTTTCACGCCAACTACAAGAGTGGCTGAGCTCTATGAGCTATAAAATGCTATTTGGTTACTCATACCCAGTATTCTTCAAGGGCTGGATGTTGTTGCCGTTTCTCACAAGCACAGAAATCATTGCAGTGAGCTGTTGGATAAACTTTCGTACCCTGCACAACTAATATTTCTAAGAAATATTAGTTAATTCTTTTGTGACGTCAGATTGGCCCAACCACCTGTTAAGGGACAAAAATCCCTCAAGCGGACCAAAACAAGCTACTACCACGCATCTCTGCAGTGCACAAGAATTGGCATATGTAATGTAACCGTACTTATATCTTAGCCTTTACCATGATTGCTTTGAAACTTATGTGTACCTGGTTGAATGTAGCTTGTTCCTTTTGATTGGTCTCAAAAGATTGAATTTAAACGGTTTGAAGGGTCTGCAATGATTTTTTTCCGTCTTCTTGCGGCCGACTTTTTAACGGTCGCCTCTCGTTGCCCTCCGAAAAAAAAATTTTTCCCTGCTGGGTTGTGTGAATTCTAATACCTGGTTAGTCGAGTTTCTATATATTATGGGGTAGATCAGTAAAGACATTGCTGCGTTTATATTAGCTTATTTATTTATTGGATGAGTAAGAAATAGTATTACTTGACTGATTGTGGGGTATTTAAATTGCATATTATTGCACACAGAGCAAGCGCATTCATTCCGGTACTGCTTTAGGTGTCAAAAGTGCTGATAGGCCATGTCTGATACCTCAGAACCAAAAATACAAAGTGTGGATAGTTTACCACAAACACAAATCAAAAAATCGTCCTCGATATCGTTCGAAGGCGATAACGCAACATCCAGCACAAAAAAGGCGCCATCCAGACAAGCACAGCAAAAGAAGGTTGACGAAAGTTCCCCTTCGGTCATCGCTATGTCTAATTTGAGATGTCCCTCTCCTCCTCCTATTTTACAACATACTACCGCGCAGGGTAGTATTCCAAATTCATCATCTTCGGCAACAAGAGAGACTGCAGTGTCTCCTGGTCCGATTTCCAAACCCGCGTTCCAGCTAGACTCTCCCACTGCGGCTTCGAACTCTGGTTCCACTACTGCATTGGGTAGCAGTTCCCCTAATAGCGAGACTGTTCCTGCTGGTGGTGCCTTACTGAAAAGTAAGGAACCACCGGTTTCACAACTCACGGAGTCTCTTAAGAATTCTCTTGCAAAATCCAATGGAGTTGGCTCGGCGGTCTCTCCTGCTAACGGTAGTGACGGACTTTTGGATATGCCTGCTCCTCAGCACCAGAGGACAACGTCAATGCACGCTCACTTTTGCGTGGAGGACATACTGAAACATCCAAACGTCAGATCAAGATCCGGGTCGGCGTCTACTAACGATATGGAAGCGCCGCATGCCATCCCTCCTCTTCCCCAAATTAAGCCTAATGAAATTCCAAAGCCTGCTACAACACTTCCAAGCGCTCCAAGCGATGTGAACCTTAGATTACCTCAAGATGATGGCAAATTACACATTCTCTTCGGCGCATGTGGCTCAGTTTCGATCAAAAAAACGAGACTGATAATTAATAAACTGGAGCAAATTTATAAAGACAAGGTTTCAATTCAATTGATACTTACGAGAGCAGCTGAACATTTTGTTTCTAGAGGAGAATTTCCAAGCAATGTGCAAATATGGAGAGACAAGGATGAGTGGGCTGTTTGGAATAATCGTGCAGATCCAGTGTTGCACATTGAATTAAGAAGATGGGCGGATGTTTTGGTTATTGCTCCATTAAGTGCCAATACACTATCTAAAATTGCCATGGGTTTATGCGACAATCTCCTCACAAACGTTGTTAGGGCTTGGAATACACAGTATCCAATAATTTTGGCCCCTGCAATGGTCTCGTTTGCCTACACTTCTGCTGTGACCAAAAGACACGCAAAAACTATTAAAGAGGATATGAAGTGGATTGAAATTTTGAAACCTACGGAAAAAGTGGTTAGCAGTTATGGTGAGATTGGAATGGGAGGAATGATGGATTGGAACGAAATCGTTGATAAAATTGTACAAAAGCTAGGTGGTTATCCGGAAGATGAAGACGAGGATGATGATGACACAAATGATAAGAACGATGGCGATGTGGAGGAGGATGACGATGTGGATGATGATGACGACGAAGATGATGATGTTGATGATGATGATGAAAACGACGCCGAAGTTTCGGGGGATCCGGCGGACCCTCCGATCATTAGTGGGGTCAGGAAACTTACGGTAGCAGAAGAAGATGAGCTTTCAGAAGCTCTGCAGAAGACCGAAAAATCAACTCAATAATTGTCAAAAGTCACTTGTCGCGCTATTTTGTTGGAAATTGTTTTATACAATTTAGGTTTATACTCAATTCAGTTCTAATTTGACACTCCGTTGAATGGTGGTGTAGCGAAACCAATTGGTTCAAATTCTTGTGTAACTTTTCTAATGAAGAATTTACTTCTTACGTAAAGATCACAACTGACAAAAAATTTCTGCCCTGAGAATTAAAATTAAGGAGAATTGGAGAAGGGGGATGAAATCGGTTTCATATTGAGCGTTCACTTTTTTGTCTATCCCGTTTGAAGATATTTTGAAGGAACTATACAATATAAAAGTCAAGTTTTACTTGGATAATCTCAACATAAGTCAACTCTTTTTCCAGTAATATACAGAAAAATCAAGTTTCTCAAGAATGATCCAGGTGGTCTCAAACTCAACAGAGACGCTGGAATCAGTTTATTCCAAAAGTTTATCCACTACAGAACTCATACGATTCCTCTATAAGCTATCATATGCTACTGCTGATAGCTCTGATTCCGATGATACATTTTCACCAGTGGTGTTCAAGATTTTCAAGCATTTGCCTTTGAGTTTGCAGGTTTGTTTCCTTGTGTCGGACGAAAAAGGAAAGAATCCATTGCTAAACTCACTGGTTAAGGCTGTGAATTCCCATGGGTTTATTTCGTTCATCGAAGACACTCCAACATATGACTTTGAGGTGAATTTGAATTCGATCGAATTCTTTTATTTGAAAGAATCCCTTTCCCGGAATCCTGGACAATTCTCACACATACTGTTCCAAAATGCGTATTTTAGGAGGTATGATGAGATACTGCTTTTTCATCAATTTCAAACATTGAAAATTGATTTGAGTGAAATCAGACAGTTTCAAAACGTGCTATACAAAGTGACCGGAGTTTTCCTGAAATCAAAAACAGATCTGCGTGATATCGATTTGTGTCCCCGATCCAGAATAAAAGAGATTGATCTTGAAAGTTCATTGGTGCATGACAAAGAAGTACAGAACTTCTTATCTTCGTTGGATAACATCCAAAAACTGAACTACAAAGATTGGTATTATAATGCACAAAATAGACACGAAGTTGCTTTCTGTCCGAATAATGGTGTTACTGACTTTGAATTATTGTTCTCCAATCAAGTGAACAGCGATATGCTTCGCCCATTTGGACTAGAGAATATTTCAAAAATGCATATCAATTTAGGAGATTCTGACCACGCGTCTTTGGATGTTGAGGAGATCATCCCAAAACTGAATCGTCTAAATACGCTTACCATTAATGCGATGATGAGCCCGTCTTACTTCTCTTTGACATTCAACTGTGAAAGCGCTAACTTGCAATATTTGAATATTACTAGGTCAAATCTACAACGGTGTGATTTTTCAGAACTTTATGCTCTCAAAGAGCTTGTTCTGCTAGACTGTGTTATAGACTCTGCAACTTTGGATACAATGAAGAATTCACGAAACCTCTCAACTCTAATAGTCATCAATGGCGAGATCCTTTGGTCAAACTTCTGGCAAATTCCAACGCAGCTCACCAAGCTTGCTTTGTTAAGCAATGATCACAACAGCTACAAAGACTTGATTTTCTTTGGGAACTCGTCCAATAAGCGAGCAGATGAATACGCCCAACTTTTGAATTTGAACATTAATTCCGTTTCATTTGGTCTACAGTATAGAGCAGGAGATTTGATCTCTGTATGCAAGATTGGACAAAACAAAATCAAATTTCCAAAAAGTGTTGGACCCGAGCAGGCTGAGATCACTTTTATCCCAAATTTCAATAGCATAGACTTTGATTTTCTTGATTTCGACGAAGCAGGACTTTCCGAGCTGAAAATAAACCTATATTCTTTTGGAAACATATTCCACAAGCCAAAAAATGTGCCAAGCGGTATTGAGTGTCAGTACGCTTACTCAAATCTGAATATGCTTGAGAGAGAGACGATTAAAGATGTTAAACTCAAAACAGTCCTTGATTCCAATGAGGGTATTTTTGATTACGATTCGGATGACGTTCATTCAAGAGGGAATCTCAGTATTGATATGGACTACTCAGAGAGTGATAGCGAATACAAGTACTCCAGAAGAAGAACAAGAAATAAGGGACGATCGAACAGGAAGTTGGCTGACGAATCTAATCTAACTGATGATGATAACAATTTAAACGATAGCGAGGAGGAAGCCAAGAGAAAGAGCAAATTAATCAAGAGTGTTATATCATCAAAGAATATCAAAGCCTCTTCAAATCCAGAAGATCCTGATAAGCCATTTGAATGTGAATTCTGTCCAAGAGCTTTTAAACGAAAGGAACATTTGAGAAGACATTCTTTGACTCACACCAACTACCGGCCACATGTTTGCACGAACTGTGGACGTGGTTTCCGCAGGTCAGACAATCTAAAAAATCACGAAAGACGTTGTCTAAGTTCGGGGAAGGCTGGAGGTACGGGCTACAAATTACGCGAAGATCCTAATAGGCTGGATTCGGAAGAAATAGAAAGAGTCAAGAAGATGGAGCTGCAGAAACGTGCCAGATTAAAAAGGCTCAAAGATATGGGAAAGAGTATCAAGCTTGCAGAGTTTTATGAATCGAATAAGTCTCACACTTCTTCCCAATTTCAAAACGAAAGGCTCCATCCCACCTCACATCTCAACAAGCTACCCGATTTTGAAGATGAGATAGGCAGTGACAGTGACGTTGATGAAGAAGAGGAAGATGATGGAGACAACGCCGATGATGATGCTTACGAGGACAAAATCTTTGATAGAAGAAGGGAAAGAAGCCATATGATATCTCGCTATGGTAACTCCCCAGCAGAGTCAGGTTTGGAAACGCCTCCTACGTCTGCTAGCGGTTGGCCAACGGCTCCCACATCCCCGAATGTTTCTAGCAAGCGGTCTTCTCTCAACACGGTTCCTGCCCTGAGATTAAAGAGAGGTGACTTTAATATGTCTCCAAATCCCTCGGTGGATCGACATGATGTGGCCACGACTGTGCACAACGAAACGAAGATGCGCTCAACTGGGAAGCACAGGCTGGACGAGAAGGAAAACCATGATTCAATTGATGCGGAAGTAGATGATGAGGATGACGACGTGGACTTCAGCAGTGCGCCTTCCACTGCTGCCAAATCTTCTATCAAGCATCAAGTGAATGAAATGTTCACAAAATGTGAACTGCTTCCTAACAATGTCTACAAATGTGCCAAATGCTCGCAGCTGTTTACAAAGCGAGGCAATTTGAGAAGACACTTGGTGATTCATTTCAACCTGAAGCCGTATACTTGTGATTGTGGGAAATCTTTCAAACGATCAGATAATTTCAAAAAGCATACCAGCCGTTGCAAAGTGCTAATTAATAAGAGGCAAAAGACAGACAACTTGGGAAACGCTCAAAGTCATACATTTTCCTCTGGAGAGGTAGGCTACAAAATGGACATTGTAAAAGAAGAACAAACTGGCGATGAAATGGTGAACTCTCTGTCGCCTGGCCATAGTTCGCGATCACCCTCTGTACAGTTGTCATCCCGCCTTGTTAAGCAAACTGAGTTGTCCGATGACTCGGGAATCGAAGGTGAAGAGAAGAAGAAGGGGGATGACAGGCAATTTGAGTGCAACTTTTGTCAAAAGAAATTCAAGAGGAAATATCACTTAAATCGACACTTGATAGTTCACCAGAACGATAATTTGCGACCATACAATTGTCCCCAGTGCAATAACTCGTTCAAAAGGGGTGATTTACTCGAGAAACATATTCTTAACAACAAGTGCAAAACTATTACTTTCAAGGACTGATAAGAACTCGATTCACGCGCTTTTGAAATTCTCTTCAAATAAAAGCAAGTGTATTATTAATCGTTTTGATTTGTATGTCTAAATATTCAAGATTTTTCCTAGGATCAAGACAATTTGTTCGTAAGATGCATGTGAAGTATTTACCAATGAGATGGAAAACAGGAGATAATTACTGTTATGTTCTGTCCGATGATGCGACTAAGAAGTCATGGCTAATTGACCCAGCGTACCCTTCGGATATCCTGCCTTATTTGAAGACCGAAAATAAGACCGAGGTGGAGGCAATTGTCAACACTCATCATCACTATGATCATTCAGGAGGCAATGCAGATCTTCTGAAACTTTACAAGAATATTCCAGTCATTGCAGGAAAGGATTCTCCGAATGTGACGCACACTCCGAAGCATGGGGAAGTTTTGAAGCTTGGTGACAACGTTCAAATCACAGCAATTCACACCCCTTGCCACACACAGGACTCAATTTGTTATTTCGCCCAGGATACCAAGACCGGCGAGAAAGCCGTGTTCACTGGTGATACATTATTTATTTCAGGTTGCGGACGCTTCTTCGAGGGAAACGGAGCAGAGATGCAGGCTGCATTGCAGAGACTTATGGATCTTCCTGATAGCACTAAGGTGTATCCGGGACATGAGTATACTCTTTCAAACGTCAAGTTTTCTAAAACGGTGTTGGGTCCAAACAACAAGGCACTCAAAGAGCTCGAAGATTATTGTCTGAAGCACGAGGTGGTGACAGGAGCCTTCACCGTTGCTGACGAAAAGTTATTCAATCCATTTGTAAGATTGACAGATCCCGAAGTGATCAAGTCCACAAAGGAGTCCGATCCAGTTTCTGTCATGGACAAGTTGCGCCAAATGAAGAACAACTTTTAGGTATATCATGTTTTGTCTTTAAAAATTTCACCAAGCACCGTTAGTAAGTTCTCAATTCCTACTAAAATGGCTTCATCGCTACCACTTCCTGGTGTGTACCTCGAATGTGCAAAATCGATCAATTTCAGAGCACTCAATGGCGCATCGGAGCTTTCAGAGTCGGAATCATCTTCGATTTCAGGTTCCTTTATGAGTATATCTTGTAGCTCCAGCTCTTCCCATCTCTCGGTGTCGTTCTCAATTATCATGAGTATCGAAGCACCCACCATCCGTGTTTCTTGGTCAATCAAACAGTTGTATAACAGTTGTAACCGTTGTATCGTATTTTCTAATGCTATGATTTGTATGCTCTCTGGAAGCTTATTGTGGAAGAAGAATAATTCAAATGCATCCTTCACTGTACTCTTGGTTAGGGACCTCCCAAAAATCTTGTCAAATATCAGATAATTCCCGTCGCTTGATTTTGTAACGGTAGAGTTCAGATCTACACCTTGGATTTTGGGCAATGATTTCGTTGAAACGGGCATCTTCATGCCACAAATTCGATAATGCAACGACCCAGAAGTCGTGGTTTCTGAAACCTTCTTCATTCTTTCAATTTTCTCACTGCTAGAGTTCTCATCGTAAAGCACGTTCCCCAACTTGATGTCTATCAAGCTAGGCTTTTTAAACCCGTACAAGACATTTTCGAGAACCAAAAACTCCTGTCCTTGAAGGAGCGATTGTTTTTCATTATCAATGCTTAAATCTTTGTCTACATCGGCCTGTTGCTCTCGCAATTGATCGGTGACACCTGGTACCATGGAGCCATAAAATAGGGGCATCCAATGGAAAAGCTCTGATCCAAGTTCAATTTCGTCTGTAAGTTCGTGTATCTTTGCTTGTGTTTGGAGATAAAAATCCTTCTCTTGAGTAGTGGTTGGTTTAAAGAACAAAGAGCCGTCTGCAGACTGCAAGCTACCATCGTGCCCAGCAGCCTTATGCTCAATAGGAACAATCGACATTAAATAAATTTATTTTGAAGCACAGCCGTATTAACTTTAGTATTTACCGTCTTCTTCTCGAAGAATTAACGTATCGCCCGCGTCCAACCTTGACGTTCACAGGCTTAATATGTTCTGTACCCGTGAAGAAAGGAGAAATGAAATTGTCTGCCGACCCACCTCCAACGTACTCCTGCATGACCTTCTCGTTCTGTCGTAGCTGCCACTTTGCATTCTTGAGTGCTTGCTGATACTCTTTTTGGTCTTCACGAAGATAGACGTTTTCCAGAAGAGGGTTACCGCGGTGTTGGTAACCTTGGCTTCCGTATTTCTTGGCGTAGTTCTTGGATTGTGGGGAAGGGAGAGAGTACTTGTCGCCTCTTCTATGCCATTCGAAATTCTTCTTAAGGTGAGGAATTATATTACCATTGGCAACCACAGAAACAGCGCACCTAAGTAATGTGGCACCGCCACAGGCAGAACAGAAATGCTTTGGAGTTCCGTCTTTGGGTATTGGGATCATCGTAAAACAAGCGTGACATCTCAACATGTAATTTCTCACTCTCTTTATTTGCATACCTGACATTGCATTCATCAAGTTCAAGCCAATTTGAAGAGCCACGTTCTGCACAGCGAAATCTCCCGTGGACAAAGCAACCTTCACTTTTTGGATGTCTGCTGACGACTCCACTTTTTCATTTTCATCCTTCATCATTTCTTCAATCAAGTTTTCTGGTGTAATCCATTCTCCTTCGTCTTCTGCGTCCGAAAATTCTTGTGATAAGTGATCTTCGACGGACAACTTATCTACTTTGTCAATTACTTCAGTAAGATCTTCGGTAGATGCTTGTGAGTCCTCTGCTGGTATTTCTCTAACTTCATCCAAGTTTTTGTCGTCTTCAGTAGTGTGTTCTTGGTTATCAGTTGGTTTCTTTCTATGTCTCTTACCGCCTCTTCTGGTCTTCTTTTTGATCTTTTCAACCGGCTCAAATTCCGGCTCATGCGACGATTCAGCTTCATCTGAGACATTCACAGATTCCTTGCTATTTTCTTTCTGTTGCTCTTTTGGTTTACGTTTTTTTTTCTCCCCAGGGTAGGATCTGAGTCTCCAAGGCCCATTATTAAGTTGGCACTCCAGTTCGTAGGTGAGTGCCAAAATATGTAAATCGTTTTGCGACAGCACAAGATAATCACCTGTTAGTTTGGTAAACTCGATGACAGCATTAATAGCGTTGGGCTTGGGTTGTCTAACTTGTAGCTTGTCTCCCCATATAAGAATTTGCTTTCTTGCGTGCTCATCTTTCAGTTCTGAAAAGACTCCGGGAGTTGTATAGAAATTAGATCCAAACTGCTGTAGCTGAGAGGCCGACTGAGTGATTAGCGGGCCAGCGTCTAGAACAAGTGTATTCACCTTCGACATGATATTAAGTTCTTAAAAAAAAATTTAGCTGAAAAATTATTTTTATCAGGGCTGTGCTCAATTTAGTGTTTTCACAGAAAGTTGTAGAATTATCATCTTACGAAGAAAGTCCTTAATGGCCATTGGAAATTTACTGCAGAACGGTGAAAGGGCGTTAGACCAAGATCATTTAGATGAAGCTGTTTTCAATGCCAACCAAGCGTTGAAAGAGAACGAAAACTCTTTCAAAGCTTTATATCTGAGAAATAGGGCATATTTGAGATCTAAAAAATACGATTTGGCGATTGATGATGCATCAAAGCTGGTCACTGTGGCACAAAACAGTGGAAAAAGAGAAGATATTGCTCTTGCTCTAAGACAAAAAGGAGTTTCGTTGTTCAGAGTATCGCAAAATGAATCTGCTTATGAGCATATTAGTCAATCGGAGAAATTAAACCCTAAGGATCAAGAGACTCTGATGCTGAAAAAAATGATTGAAAACCGCTTGAAAAAGCAAGGAACTCAAACTCTTCCGGAATCAGTCCCTCAGGAGATCCATTCCCCCAAAACCCAGGAATCAAAGCAGAACTTAAAAGTTGATTGGTATGATTCGAAAGAACTTGTTAGTATCTCAATTTTTGTGAAGAACATTCCTTCAGAATCGTTGAAAGTTGAGTTTTCAGAGCACTCCGTTGATGTGAGCTTCAAAACCAAAGACAGTTCGGAATTCAACTACAGTCTAGATCCTCTTTATGGGCCGATTGACCCCGAAAAATCTTCTTTCAAGCTATTTGGTACCAAGTTAGAACTATATCTTTCTAAAAATTCAGAATCTACTTGGAAAAGTCTCGAAAAGACAGGAGAGGATTCGAGCTTCTCTCAAATTCCAAAAGACGATTTCTCTAGTTCAACATTGAGTTACCCATCTTCGTCACGTAAAAAAATCAATTGGGACCAACTTAATATTGATGACGATAACGAATACTCAGATCAAAATCCAGACGATTTCTTCAAGAAGTTGTATCAAAACGCAGATGAAGATACGAAAAGAGCAATGATGAAAAGTTATCTTGAAAGTAATGGAACGGCATTAAGCACAGATTGGTCGGAAGTTGGTCAGAAAAAGGTTGATACTACCCCTCCCGATGGAGCAGAAGTCAAAAAATGGTGATGAAATAACTTGTCAACATACAGGGAATAATGTTGCCTAAAAGGTCTCGGTATCCCAATTCATTGACATATCATTCAGGATTTGGTTAGAAGTGGTTCCATTTGACTTGGCCGGTAGGAGATTGACATTTTCTTTAGCCTCCTCACTATAATCGATTAAGGAATCGCTCAATTCAGCAACAGATGGCCTTTCATAAGAGAAAACCCGTCGGTTGCTTGTTTCCTGACTAGTGTTGATTGTTCTGAGTGACGAAGGTGGTGATGGAATTTTCATTTCAAAATTCAGTGGCTTCAAACTCAATGGATCAGGCAATTTCCCCATTTGGACTTTCTTCCTTGGAGGGCTGCGGGAGACAGGAGAGAGACTCGGCATGATTAACTGTGGCCTCGTGCGCAGTTGAGGTTTTTCTTGAGATCTGATAGGGGACCCTCCTTTAATCACAATTGGTTTGTTAGAGATAGTAGACCCTGTCATGAACTGGATAGCTTTGTTTGGCGAAGTAAGCTTTGTTTTTGCGAAGACAGGTGGATGAACAGGCGGAACGTATAACTGTGAATTATCAGGCTGTCTGTCCAAATGCTCTGGGGATCTGGAGCGCAAACGTTCTTTGATGGGAGAGCTCTCTTTTGAATCAAATGGATTGGTCATATCACTTGTGTGAGTCTTTCTGATAACCGATTCAATGATCGTAGGTTCTCTATAAGGATTCAAGATTTTCGAGCGTGCTGATTTGAGCCCCAATGACTGTCTCTTTGGTTGAACATTATAATGGTCTCTTCGCACAGAAGAAACAACAGGCTCGCGTCTCAATGATCTCTGGATAGGCTTGATAGGTGAAGGGCGAATGGGCGATCTTCGATAAGACCGTTTTCTGCAGAGCTCGGATTCAATATTTTCCAGATGTAAAATGTACGGCTTCCCATTCACTTTAAATGCTCTGCCTTTTTCAGACTGATAATTCACAAGTTGCTCTTTTAGGTCATTGATGGTGGACGGTAACTGTTTTGCTAGTTTATCCCTGACTTTTTCCTCTTGTCTTAAAATTTTGAAAGAATCTCTTTTGAGAAGCCTGTTGGGATCTTTAACAGCTTCGTCCAGTTCGGATTTTTCTCTCAGGAGCTCGTCCAGCTTGGAAATAGACTGTAGAAGTGGCTTCAAACTTTCAACCTCATAACGCAGCCGTGCGATTTCTTCGTTATGTTCTTCAAGCAGAAACTCGTTGTATTCTGCATCATCATCGATATAGTATGCTTTGAATTTAAGACGATCCTGTTCATCGTACATCAGAAGATCCCAAAACCCATGGATTCTGGATCTGGCTAACTCGATGAATTTGGAAATATTCTCCTTCTTCTCTTGCTCCAACTTTTCTACCAATTCCTCAAAGTTTGCAATAGACTGTAGCTTTAGGTTTTTGTTGTTTTTGAGGAAATCCTGTATCGAGTTATCATTAGGTCGGAGAACAGCCCACAAGTCTTCCAGTTTACTCATTAGTGCATTGAGTTGCGTGCTTCTATGATTTTTTTCTGTTTTCAAACTTTCTAGCTGATCCTGGTAACGCTGGAAGCATTGGCCTTTGAGTCCCACTTTTTGTATCAAGTCCTCATTGTCATAATGTTTTAGATCCAGCTTGACATCCATATCAAGTTCGTGCGATAAATCTCTGATTTCCTCGATTGTCTTATTCAGCTCTGTACATCTCACTTTGATGAACTTCTCAAGGTTTGCTCGTTCGTTCGTGATTTGCTCCAAAAGCACAGGACTGGAGCGACTAAATTTCGTTGCCATGATACCTTTTATGTCATCAACCTCCTCTATTGTGCTATACTTGAAACTTTCCTCTGGAGTTGGAATTTCGTTAAAGAAGCGCTCATTCTTATAGCCATCTACCAGCTCCAATCTTGTATAGAACTCCCTTATCACTTTGGAAATTCCCATGATCTTTTCGACTAATATTGGTTTGAACTTGAGTATTCCTTGCTCCACTTCCTTGATTATTGCAGACATTGTTTCTGATTCATTACAATATTGTGAAAGATCCACAAACTTGCCTTGTCTGTAATCATCTATCAGTTTCTCCACTTTGTTATCAAGGAGATCGTCCTTGTATTCGTTCTGGTAGTTTTTGAGAACTTTGAATATCTTTGCAATTGTGTCGAGTGATTTGATGAACTCTTCGTTCAGGTGAAGTTCGTCTTGCTTTAGTTCATTGTGGTAATTGTCAAGAAGAGCATGTATAGATTGATACCACCGCTCTAATTTGGGTTCTCTGTCTCCCAGTTTGAGCCCGAGAGATTGTATGTCTTGAATTAATTTAACAGTGTCCTCGATTGGAAGCCTAAGTGGTGGTTTGGTATCGTTCTTGATTTGGTCTTTTTTAGCTCCTCGTATTATTTCAGCTATTGATGCAAGCTGGTCCGGTGATAGCCCATCCAGGGCACCACTGATATCGGTATCAAGAGTCATTAGTCAAATACGAGTCCTGACTTTAGCACATGTACTTTTTATCCGATCTAGAGTATTATGAGCCGTCGTAATTAATTGTTTACAATAAAAATTATTAGTGCAATCTCTATTTACAATTTACCCGATCAAGTAAATTGATCACAGCTGATTCTTGCAAGATAAATTATGGCCCTTCAGAAAAAGAACTGGGGTTCAACGTTGATGAATAGCTCTCTATAAAGTGTGTCTCTAACTTGGTCTTTACAACATGACAAGAACATTCCTGAAGATATCTTTTTCACTCAAATGGCCAATTCTGTGCAATGTTTGAAGAATGGCTCTCAAAATAGAAGTAAACCTACTGGGAACATGCGCTTTCTTATTTTCCAAACTCTGTCTCTTACCCTTGACTTTTCATTTTGGCAAGAGCCCAAGTAGCAGTAATCTCGTTAAATTTTTATCTATCTTTCCATGGAACTTTAGATGCACCGGTTCAATCTCCCCTGAATTGACCACTTTTTTACGATATCACTATACATCGAAAGATAGGAGGATTGGGGTCATCCGATGTTCTCCCATCTTGATCGACAAATTCAGAAGCCAACACGAGACGAGCAATAGAATAGGTTGTCGTGAAGGGCTACTCTAGGAGGCATATAAAAGGGGCAAGGTAGATCTTTTTGTGCGGTATCAGACCCAAGAGAGGAAATAAGTGAACATAAGTACAAAAGAACTAGAGATCTTATTATAAGATAGAAGGTAACAGTATTCTGGACCGGATCCTCACAGTTGATAGCACCGGAAAACTAAACGATTTAAGGTCGATAAGATGGCTTGAGTAGGGAAACCAGTGTCAGCGAAAGAACCACGGCCACTGGCCCCGCCGGCTAAGTCTTTGAAGAAATTAGAAAGGTATAGCAGCTTGGGGTACCCATTGGTGCTCCGCACGTTTGTGCATAAGATGGAAGAATAGTTCGTAGTGGTCAATGTTATGAACGACGTCAACATAATGAGCTGCACAAGCCTGAGGTTGATGGGAGCGGCCTTTGATTGTTTCCTCAGTTAAAGAGGATTCGAAGTTTGGCAGGAATTCGTCTAACTGCTCCAAAGACGATTCCTATCGATCGGATTTGGGCCTAGACCGCGGAATCGTCACCGATGATTATCCGCTTAAAAAGATATACAAACAGGGACAGAGAAAATCCCACGAAAAGGGGAACCGGGCCTTAAAACGAAAAAAAAATGGCTATGGATAATCAATAACTCAGACTGGATCATTAAAGCATCAACCAAGTGGTTGTATAGTGTAGTGGTTATCACTTTCGGTTTTGATCCGAACAACCCCGGTTCGAATCCGGGTACGACCTATTTTTTTTCAAAGTCAATTTTTGTAGTTTTTTGGCTCGTGGAAGAGTCCAAGGAACTTTATTACTGATGGCCATAAAACATAACTCAAACCTTGTTTTTGATATAGTATACGTAATCGTCGTAATACCCATAGTGAGTTTCGTCGTCGTCATAAAGAATAGACACTTCAGTGACTTTAAGGGCTAACTGTATTGGAAGGAGTCTTCCAAGCTTCACCAAAGCTGTTTGGCAAAAAGTGGCCAGGCTTTCAAAGGTTTTGGCATCCAAGTCCGTTGAAGTGCTTGTCTTATTTATTAGCTTATTAGAACTGTTGAGCTTTCTTTTCTTGTATATGGCTTCTTGTTTCGCAATCAGAGGCGTGAACTTTCCAAACATGGGATCAACAATTTCACAAAATCTTGAGCTCAGGAATGTATTCCCATAACGGAGCAGTGTCGTGAGAATCTTCAGAGCAGCATCAACAACTCTCAAATCCTTATGGTATACAAAGCTGGAAACGGTTGGCCATAGAGATGCACAAATTTTGAGCAGAGTTGATTTATCCGTAGCCATTATTGGAAGCAGCTTATTGATCAGGTTTAACGTGATGAGAGTCACTTTGACTGAATTATGCTTCGAAAGTCTTTCGCTGTACGAGAAGATCTGAAATAGAGTTTTGAACAGCTTAGGGGAGATGGGTGGCTTGTCGGATTGCTGCGGCTCTTGAAATGGAGCAATAGACTCAATTTCAGACCCAGACTCGTCATCGCTATCAACCTCCAAAACCTTGTCTTTTTTCAGTTGTTCATCTGGAGCATTATTTTCATCTGAATCCAGCTCTGGAACATCTACTTCTTTCTCAACAAATTCAACCACGTCGTCAATATCTGATAGATTCCAATGACTTGGAACAAGAACATTGTCTTCTTGTAAGTTTTGTTCCAGACTCTGGAAATCAAAGTCTTTGAAGAAACTGTTGTAAACTTTGGTAACCAGCTGATCGAAAACCAAAAAGAATCCCTCACATAGTGAAGTGTATCCGTGGTACATATCCAACAAAGTGAATATTGTTGAAATAATATCGTCCAACTGGGTTACCAGTCCAATATCTCCTATGTTGATCAGAACGCCTAAAACAATTGGAGTTCGTGGGGTAATAGAGTCTCCAGTCATATTGATTGACAATGAATCAGCAAGGTAATCACAGTTTTCCGTAATCAATTTCTCGACAGAACCGTCATAAAGTTGTTCGGCGATTTTCAAAGCAACATGTTGAGCTTGCGATCGGACAATTTGGCTTGAAGAGGCAAGATTGTCAACCACAGGATACAAAAAATCAACCAGTTCGGGTCCAAACCCGTCTCCTAAAACAACGCAAGCTTTTTCGATGCACATCAGCCCCACCAATTTGGATTGTATAAGATTTTGTTCATCTCTGACGGAACTGTAGGTAAGCAACTCGCCCGTTTTTTCTAGCAGACTAAGCACCACATCAGATGGACTATTAGATTCCTCATCTTCTATCAAAAAACTCGAGTCTTGTGGAGTTGAAGCATGGAGAGCACTGGATGCAAGCCATAAAGTCATTGAATTCGAAATAGCTAGTTCATTTGACGTAACAGGCGGCAAGTTCAACAGTATCGGTTCGAGAAATGATACATTGTGTTCTCCAAGTGTAAAGAGATAACTTTGGAGAGATTCTTCGACCTCTGCGTCGTAAATACCGTCCAACACCCTAGCTTTTTCAAGGTCTTGGAAACTTGAATTTGTAGTAATTGAAAGAAGTTGATCGGTATACGAGGCTTCCGCTGAAATCTTCTTCTTGCGATTCTGAAATCCCTGTGAAACAAGTATCTCCTGGAGAGTATGAATTGACCTTTCTGATAATAACAAAATGTCTTTATCGAAGAATGAAAGTATTCGGACAAAAAAGGATAGTTTCTTGAAGTATGAGGTTATTTTGGATGAATCTGGAGACAGCAGAATCACGTCAGCTGAAGATAGCGCTTTTTCAAACTCTATGAAAACCAGATCCAGCTTCTTTGGCGCTTGAGAATCCAGAGCTAGTGAATCAGTCAATTTTTGGAAATATGTTTTCTGGTCGCAGATGAGAGCCAAACAGTTGATAATCTGAGGGACCAAAAAAGTACATGAAACAAAACAACGGCTTAGAATTGAGGAACACAAATTGAAGTAGCTTTCGCTGGTTTCGGCTCTTTGATCTTCTTTCAAAATAACTTTGAAAGCCTTGTGCAACTGGTAAATGGTAGCCTTGAGCCAACTAGTCGTTCTATGTATTTGTCTTTCTCTGTTCTCTGGTATAAAGACGTTAAACTCTCCTTCTCTTGTATCCTGCTGCTTGATATCTTCCAAGTTGAGAACTTTGTAATTTGTATCCACTTGTAAATCATAGTCATCAAAAACGTAGCAAATTATTGTGGTCAAAACATTCAATGACAGATTTATAACTTTCGCCTTTCGTGTATGTTTGATTGTCTTACTGATAGAGGAAACGACGCCCGGTAACATGAAGGACAAAATTTCGCCATCGTGAAACATGTCAAACAACACGTTCAACGTCTCCAAGCTGGATAATTGAACCGTGATATTTTGATTATGCTGAGCAAAATGCAGTAACACTGTCACCATATGACCTAGAGAGGGCATATTCTTGTCATCGTTCAAATATCTGTTTGTGAATTCTGGGCCCTGGTTGCGTATACCCAACAAGGTATCGTGTAAACACCCGATCCCGTTAATTAATGTCTCGTCAGTATGCGTAACAAACTCGGAAGGTTTAATGTTTGGTTTGCCTCCAATTAAGAATGTTATCAGAGGAATGAATTGTTGCGCGAGGCCTTGCGCAAGGGCCCCCGAGAATGACCAGCACCTTTTGATTAAAGTTCGGATGATCGATAAAACATACTCCAATTCAGTCTCCTGCAGAACAGGCCGTCGCAACAGTTGCGCAATTGGAACAAAAATGTAGTCTGCAAGACTGGTGGGAAATCCTATCTCTTTTGTACCTATTACTCGATTGATGGAGTCCTTCAGTACAAAATCAAGTTTCTTTAATGCATCGACAAGCTGCTTGGAAGTGAATATCGTCTCGGGAGCAAATGTGATAGCAGATAGGTCCACACAGCTCTGTTTGACTTCTTTGAAAAGAATGATTCCCAGATCATCAGGATCAAAGGAGCCATTATCCATACTCCAAGACTAATCAAACTAAATTCTTGAAGAACCCTTACACCTGAACTTTTCTGGCAACAAAAAATCAAGTGGGCGAAAATTTTTCACTTTCAAATTATATTTCAACAAAAGCAAGTTTCGAGTACGTAGACAGACCTCTGATTTGCAAGTGTTCAACTGGGTTTATCAAATTGGCAAAAAAAGCAAGCTGGGACAAAAATTACAGTTTTCGATTGGTACAAACAACAAAGATGACTTGTCTGAACGGGGCATTTTTGATGTTGGTAAATGTTGAAAGCTATAATACCTTGTTCCAGATCTAGCAAGTTCAAAGTTGATTTGTTCTTGTTACGCTCATGACTCCACGGGACACTCATGCAGCTTCTATTGGTTTTTTGCCTTGGGAATACTAACTACTTTTAGAAAATGACCAGAACATCTGTTTTAGCTGACGCCCTCAACGCTATTAACAACGCCGAGAAAACCGGAAAGAGACAGGTTCTCATCAGACCATCTTCCAAAGTGATCATCAAGTTCCTCCAAGTGATGCAAAAGCATGGTAAGTCTAATTTTACACCGGAATGATAACTGGATGGCTTGTCGGTTTTTCAGTCCCTTGCTGTCTTTTAAGTTTCCGGAAGATCAATGCAGGAAATGCTTCTTACACAGCGTTAGTAACCAGTTGCTTTCGTCTGTTTACTTTTCCTCGACATAATTTCTCTGAGAAGATACTAACTTCTTTTAGGTTACATTGGAGAATTTGAATACATCGACGACCACAGATCTGGAAAGATTGTCATTCAATTGAATGGTAGACTTAACAAGTGTGGTGTCATCAACCCAAGATATAACGTCAAGATTACCGATGTCGAGAAATGGACTGCTAGCTTGTTGCCAGCCAGACAATTTGGTTTCGTTATCTTGACTACCTCTGCTGGTATTATGGACCACGAGGAAGCCAAGAGAAAGCACGTTGCTGGTAAGATTCTGGGTTTCGTGTACTAATTTATATACCTGTTACTCCGAATTATAATGTCTTTTCCGAAAAAAAAATATTTGGCTGTGTAGATTTGTTTAACTTTCGAAGGATTGGCGGCTATCCCTTTTTCTTTCTAATTAATTCATTTCTGAGTTACAAGACTAATAAGAGGCGGCATGTTATCAGTTCTGAAGACTCTTGCAATCTCTTTGATTGCTAGTACCGTTTACGGTGCTATCCATCCAATTGAAGTCAGGGAAAGACATTTTCATGACTCTGTTACCGGACGACCAGTAAGTGTGATTATGAGCTACATCACTAACTAAATCGCTCAGTTTTTTGTTAAAGGTGTTGACTACCAACCTGGTGGTTCATCTGCTGTAAACCAAATGAGCGATCCGCTATCTGACGCTGGCAAGTGTGCCAGAGATATTGTTTTGTTCCAAATGCTTGGAATCAACACCATTAGAGTTTACTCTATTAATCCTGATCTTAACCACGATAAGTGCATGACTTTATTGGCGGCTGCAGGAATCTACCTTGTTCTGGATGTCAACTCCCCATTGCCTAACCAACATTTGAATAGATACGAACCATGGACATCATACAACACAGATTATCTTTCCCATGTCTTCAAGACTGTTGAGGTGTTTTCCGGCTACAACAACACTTTGGCTTTCTTTGCTGGAAACGAAATTGTCAATGACAAGCTATCTGCCAAAGTTTCTCCTGGATACATCAAGGCTGTTGTTAGAGATTTGAAAGATTACATCAATTACCAGGCGGTTCGTAAAATTCCTGTTGGATATTCGGCAGCTGATGATCTTAGTTACAGAATTTCTCTCGCCAAATACTTGGAGTGTTACGAAAACAGTCCTTCTGAAAGCGTCGACTTCTATGGTGTCAACACTTACCAATGGTGTGGTGACCAAACGTTCCACTCTAGTGGTTACAATATCCTTGTCAACGATTATGATGACTATAGCATTCCAATATTTTTCTCCGAATATGGTTGCAATGAAGTTCTTCCAAGAAAATTCAAGGAGATCGGCAGTATCTACTCCAACCAGATGTCTTCTGTGTTCTCTGGTGGTTTAGTGTATGAGTTCGCTCAAGAGCCAAACAATTACGGGTTGGTCGACTACGATGAGGAAGGAAATGTTCATTTACTTGCCGATTTCCACGCCTTAAGAGAGCAGCTAGCTAAGGTCAATGACCCTCCTGTTCCAAAGAAGGCTATTTTGCAAAATGAAAAGAACACGAACGTGGGAATGTTTGGTAAAGGAAGCCGTAATAGACAACAAAGAACCAAGGTTTGTGACACCCAATACCAAAACCTTGATGTCTCGAGTGGGGTTCCTAGATCTTTAGGTACCACCTTGATTACAAACGGTGTGAAAAAGGCAAGCAAAGGAACGTATGTTCCTCTTTCTGAGAGTGACATGACGTCCAAATACAAGATTTTCGATGTTGACGGCAAGCTCATGGGCGAGAACGCAAAAATTAAAGTTGTTCCAGAACCTCGTTCTGAGAACAAGCCTGTGATCTGGAATAACCGTAAGTTTAGAACTAAGAGTCCAAAGTACGAATTTTGAAGAGAGCTTATGGGCTGTCGAATCTATAATTCGAACAGAAACTAACTAAATTTAGTGGGTTCTAAGACCAAAATGTCCTCCATGTGGAACACATTCTACATTTGCTTAATTGGTGTTCTTGGATTCAATTTTTAAAATCGATAAGAATCATCTTCCAGAGATTTCCCAGTCTCCACTCTTACCACCTGATTTCTTCACAACTTGACAACCATCTATTTCCATCAACTTGTCAACAGCTTTGCACATATCGTACACAGTGAGCAGAGTCACAGTGGTGCCTGTTAGCGCTTCCATTTCGACTCCAGTCTTCCCATCACATTGGACTGTACACTGGACCGAAATGTGATTTTCTTGCTCGTTCAGGGCAAGATCAACAGTGATTCCTGTGATTGCGATGGGATGGCATAATGGCACTAATTCAGCAGTTTTTTTCACCGCCATTATGCCTGCTATTCTTGCAATTGACAACACATCGCCCTTCTTGTTGCTATTGGAGATGATTAATTTGATGGAATCTCTGTTGCTAAACTTTATTTTTCCTTCTGCGGTAGCAGATCTATGGGTGATTTCTTTTTCGTGGACGGCCACCATACGAGCTTCGCCTTTTGTATCAACGTGGGTGAGCTCTCTTGATGTTGAATAGTGGCGCCGTGGTTGGCTGTGGTATAGTTTAGGTGCTTAAGTTAGTATTTCGAATTTTGCGGGCAGGAAATAGAGCAATAAATATTTTCAGAGATCGGCCTATCCTCCTATTAAAATCATTGGTCTGTTTGGTTGGTCACCCAATTCGCTCATTCCGGCGTGTTTTTCTTTCTTTTGTTTGACTGCGTAGCCAATGCGTTTGAGAATCTCTTTATCATCGTAGCCAGCACGAATCAGATCTCTCAGAGAAGTTTCTGTATTGTCAAAGAGGCAAACTTTCAAGTTCCCGTCAGAAGTTATTCTAAGACGGGTACATGTGCTGCAGAAATCGTCGGTCATGGAGGTAATAAAGCCTATTTTACCTTTAAAGTTTGGTATCTGGTAAACTTTGGCAGTGTCACCATGTTTATTAGGGAGCTGTTCGATTTCCGGATACTGGACCTTGATATTGGACAGAATGTCCTCATAAGTAACCAGTTTGTTGGTGGACCATTTGTTGCCATCGAACGGCATATACTCGATGAATCTGACCTCGATCTTTGAGTTCTTTGTTAACTCCACAAAATTAAGAATTTCATCCTCGTTCATGTTTTTCAACACCACCACATTGACCTTGACATTGGGCACATTCAACTCTAAAGCGGCGTTCAAACTCTTCATCACTGCCTTAAGTCCATTGCGTCGCGTTATTAGTATAAACTTACCATTGATCAGGGTGTCGAGACTCAAGTTCAACGAGGTGAGGCCGTTTTTGAACAGATCTGGCAGTTTCCGATGAAGAGCCAGTCCGTTGGAAGTGATACAGATCTCTTCAATCCCCTTGATCTGGTTCAATCTCTGAACTAGAGGCACAATATCTTTTCTTACAGTTGGTTCTCCGCCTGTCAATCTTATCTTGCGCACGCCTTGTTGGGCGAAGATACGGGCTAATCTGACTATTTCGTCTGTTGTCAACAAGTGTTCAGGTGGAGACAGATCGACACCTTCCTCTGGCATGCAATAGACACACCGAAGATTGCACTTCTCGGTGATGGAGATCCGAAGATAATCATGTTTACGACCATAGGAATCGGTCAGAAACTCGGAAAACGGCTTGATAGGAATAGATCGCAGCTTCTCGAGTCTTGAAACGGCCCGTGATACCCCAAGCGAGTAGTATCTCACAAACATTAAAAAGAGCTAAAATTTGTAAAGATAAGAAAATTATTTTAGCAACAAATATTATATATCAACCACTTTTCGCATGACACGACGGCCATCGAGATTGACCTTATTGGAGACATCGGGACAGAAACTGGACGTCAGAGCGCACCAGAGAACGTACCAGGGCGCATACATCCGAACATGTATAGGTAGTTTGTCGTTTTCACTGATTGTTCTGAAATTGTTCACGTCGGAATTCTATAGCATCGGGCTTCTATTCAACTGTTACGGACTACTTCTCTGTAGTATCGCGTTCTTACGTTCACGGAACATCGATTTGTATTTGCATGGACCGACAGGAGAAACCGAGTTCTTCAAAACTAGTGGTAACTTTGTACTGTGGCTCACGTTGATAAGTTTAGGGTGCTATATTACGCTAATAGTGCTAATATCTAGGTTGTAAATAATCCGCTATTTGATAAAATTACTCTTCTTTGATACCACCAACACCGCTGATCTCAGCCTTCTCAATAGAGGCCTTGTCAGTCTTTTGTTGTTGGTTACCGAAACCACCAAACAATCCAGCGCTGGCTTGGAACGGTCTTTTAAGGTCACCGGAAGCAGGTTTTCCAAAGACGTGGATTTGGACCAGGTTGGACTCAAAAGCACCCTTCAATGGAGAGATAGATTGCATGAGCAATGGGTTGGCGTACTTCATGTACAAGTGCATGAAACCCATCATAGCCACACCTGTGAAAACACCCTTGATAGCACCTTGGAGCTGTTTCAAATCGTAATCCTTGACGGTAGTGACGGTCAGCTTGGACTCAGTCTCCCCCTGCAAAGTGTTAGGAGGCTCCAAGTACTTGAAAGTGGTGAGATCGTTCTTTTTAATAATCAGCCATCTCGTATAGAGGTAAACACCCAAAGTGAGCAAAGTACACGAAACGTACAAGATTCTCACGTAAAGAAGGATGGTTGGGTCTTCGAAGTCAAGTTTACGAGAAACTTGCATCATACCCAGCATGAGCACAAGGTTGGACACGGCAGGATTCATAATGAAGGCAAAATGTCGAGGTGGACAAAAAACAAAATTTTCAAAGGCGGTGTAGATAAGACAAGCTGAGAGCCAGGTTAAGCGACTCGAGCAAATTACCGAGGATATATATCGTTGAGATTTGGAGTTGAACAGCTAGGCAACCTTGCCGAGGTTTTCGAGTTGGTTGATCATACAGAATCAGTTGTTGATCTTCATAGTTCGTTAGATCTCTTGACCAGATTCAAAACATCTATAGGCGGCTGTGTATCTGCCAAAGCGCGTGCCATTAGGAGTCGAGTATTTTTTTTAACCTCCAGAAGAGGGCAAGACAAGGTTTCAAGTTTTGTACACACCGGAAAATCCAAACCAAACTTAGACTTTGTATCTTCTCGTCAATTGGATTCTTGGAGAAGTATTGAGCAAGTATTGGAGGGTTTGAAGTGCCATTAATTTGTCATTCTATTGTATTTTCCGATTAGACGCTATTAGTTGTCCTAGCATTAGATCTGGATTAATCAGGATTATTTTGTTCAAACCATTACTGTTCGTTACCATGGTTGAATTTTTCGACTCGTCAGCAACCTCAGCAGCACCAAAGGTGTCCACCTTGCTTCCGGCTCCGCCTCCCGAGGTGAATCCGTGGAAGAAGTCAACGTCTCCACAGCACACGGGGTCGCTAAATCAAGATATCTCTACGACCCGCACTCCGATCACAGCACGTTCTGAAGAACCTCCGACGACTCAGTCAATCCCAAAGGCAAAGAAGACCGGCAAAGAAAAGTGGGTCCCGCTAGAAGCCGAGATCTTGGTCTCGTCGCCCACCAAGTCCAAAAACAAGAACCAGAACGGTAATTCCAAACGTAAGGAGAATAAGCAGACCCAGGTCAAACGAACTGGGAAAAAGAAAACAACCAAAAGTCCAAACCAGCTGGACGAGAAACAAGGACCTGGTGACGCCGCCTTGGTCGGCAATAACCTTGATACGAACGGCGCCACAGATAAGATCCCTGAAGGGTCGGATGACAAAAATCTGACAAAACTTGTGGCTCAACTGTCAATTGACACTCCCCAGGGCCCAGATACAGCTCCTCCTTCGTCCTACTCCTTGTCAACTCTAGATAATGGCATTTCCGCAGATACTAGCTCAAAAGCGGACTTTGAAGCACAGGGATCCGATCCTCGGTTTATCCAACACCAAAGAAATAAAAGCTTCAATGGAGGAGGATTCAGATACAACAGGAAATCAAGAAACGCGTATCCTCGTCCAAATAGCAATATTCCGTCTCTTCCCCCATACCCAATGATTCCATCTGCGCCATACTACATTCCTTACTACATGCCCCCAGGGACGCCCTACGGCATGGCTGTATCTCCATCTTCCTCGCGGAGAAACAGCCAATTCAATTCGCAGTCCACCTCGAGGGGCTCGCCATCCGCAACCAACGACTTAGGTCCGGCCTCGGTTTCGAACGACCGGGCCTCGCAAAAAGACAGTTCTTCCTCCACTCCAATGGGGTCGCCGGTTCCGATGTACGGTGATCCTGGCGCTTATTTCGGAATGTACTCAGGAATGCCTCCGCCTGCTGCTTCCTCGGGCTCGACGTCGCCTGTTCCATACTACGCGCCTTATTACATATCTCCTCCAGGTATGGGTAGTCCTGTGGTGCGGCCACCGCCACAATACATTATACCGGCAGACGATAAAGTGGGTCGTTTGACAAGACAATTGGAGTACTATTTCTCTGTTGAGAACCTGTTGAAGGACATCTATTTACGAAGGCACATGGATTCTGACGGGTATGTGTCTGTTGCATTTATTGGTGGCTTTTCAAGGGTGAAGATACTGAGTGACGGGAACGCGGAGCTGATATTTGAGGCCTTGGAGAGAAGCGAGCTGTTGCAAGTGGAAGGGTCAGGGGAGTCGAGCAAAGTCAGATTACGAAACGGCTGGGAACAATGGGTTTTCAGCGAAGACCAGCGAGAGCAATAAGAGAAAACAAATCATAAAATACAGTATGCTATTTGAAAGGTACATATGCGGAGAAAGCTCAAATGAAGATCCTTTTGTTGAACAGATGGAGGTCGACGAGTCTCTGGTGGTTGAAGATCCGGAATTCTGGAGAGTTCACCAGTTTGGAGTCTTCTTGGCTCAACAAAGTGTATTCGATAACGTTCAAATGCGATTTTTCGATTCTCTGTTTGAGATAAACGTTTTCTTGCTCCAACACTTTTTCTTTATTGTAGACCCCATTGAGTTTCTTGAAAACGCTAAAGCTTTTGGAGTTGGCCAGGATGAGGAAGTTGATGTGCATCAATTGCTGGTAGTTGCTTTTCAACGGTTGTTGGGTTTCTGGCGAGATCAGTTTGAGGTATGCGGATTTCATGTTGTCGATGTTGAGGAAGACGTCATGTTTGAAGATTTCGGCGTAGGTGGTATCGAGCAGGTTGAGCAAGTTTGTCAACGACACTTTAAGTTCTGTTAGCATGGAGTTTTTGAAACAGCTGCCTGCAACAGATTTGACTGTGAACCCGGCGAGCTTTTTGGTATTTATGACCTCGACAAATGCCTCGAGCAGTTTGTGATGGAGGTGGATCAGTGTCAGCATGTACGATGTGTTGGAGAGTTGGTCCATTAGTTGGAGATTGAGGTTGTACCAGGTTTTCAGTTCGACCTCGCGGAACGCAAGCTCGTCCATGGGCTGTGATGGTTTGGACAGCGGGGCGTTTGCGGGCACCAGTTCCGGTTGAGAACGGTGTGCCATTTCTATTGTTTTGGCCAGGGACATCGAGCTATCGGAAGAATAAGTGAAAAAAAAAAGTTTAGTGAGTCACGGGAATATTTATTAGCACGGCCTTGGAAACAGAACATTTAATTTTTCGAGGTTTTGCAAGCGGCTTGTGAGCGTGTGCGGCTCACGCGTCGAAGACGGGCCGTTTTCTGCAATAGAGCGATCGGGCCCACGTGAACAAAAAGGGGATACTTTCACAATTAGCGATAAGCTCCCACAAGAATGTCAATACCACGGACGCGAAAATAAGTAGACCCACTCGACTTTATGGAATCCGCACCGGACAAGACAAAGATTAACAAGGATCTCGTGGTTGCACAGACCGGGGGCAGCGAATCGCTCACCAACACCACCAACCCATTTCTGGACCCGTTTGTTGCCAGTTATTGGTCCAAAGTGTATCAGGACTGTCAGTACGAGTGTCGGGAGCGGTTTGATCCCAAGTTCTCGTGGACGGCAGAGGAAGAGCGCCGGTTGGGGTGGAAACTGGACCTCAAGGTGACTGCTCTGGCATGTTTTATGTTTGTTGCTCTGCAGGTGGATCGTGGTAACTTGGCCCAGGCCGTGGCTGATAACTTGTTGGACGATCTGGGAATGACCACCGATATCTACAACAACGGCAACACGATCTTCTTTATCACGTTTATTGTGAGCGAGGTGCCTTCGTCGCTTGTTTCCAAGAAATTGGGGGTTGATCGGTGGGTTCCCTTTTTAATGGCAACTTGGTCGATTGTGGCTATTTTACAGTGCAAGATGACCAACAAGCACTCGTTTTACGCTACAAGAGCACTGCTTGGGCTGCTGGAAGGCGGGTTCACGCCAGAGCTGGTTCTTTGGATGTCGTATTTTTTCACCTCCAGCGAGCTGTCAATGAAATTGTCATATTTCTGGACAGCTCTGTCGCTCACACAGGTTGGAACTGCGCTGCTGGCGTACGGAATTCTGCGTATGAGAGGCATTTTGGGAATGACCGGGTGGCAATGGCTGTTTATCATCGAGGGCTGTTTCACACTGGTGATTGCCATTATTTCGGGACTCGTGATGGCTCCCTCGGTCGTCCAGACAAAACGGTTCTGGAACAAGAAAGGCTGGTTCACAGAACGCGAGGAAATGATCATCGTCAACAAGGTGCTCAGAGACGACCCGTCAAAGGGAGACATGAACAACAGACAGGGAGTTACTCTGTCAAACCTCATCACTGCTCTGCTCGACTATAACTTGTACCCGATCTACATCATCGGGATCATGGCGTTCATCCCGTTGAACCTTCTCACCAGCTACATGACACTGGTTCTGAAAAACCTCGGGTTCACCACGTTCAACGCGGTCCTGCTCACTGTTCCTTACAGTTTCATCCATATTATTCTGTTGATTGCAATCACGTGGCTAAGTGAGAAAGTTAACGAACGGTCGCTGTGCTGTCTGCTGTTTGCACTTTACGAGGTTCCATTAGTCGGCGTGTTGGCGTTTTGGAAAGATTCCATGATCAACAAGTGGGGAACATGGACCATTTGTACGCTGATTCTGGGGCTACCATATATCCATGCGATCTGTCTAAGTTGGGTTTCGCGCAACTCGCGCTCGTTGAAAACCCGCTCGGTGTCCACGTCGCTATACTACATGTGCGCACAAGTCGGTTCGCTGATCTCGTCCAACATCTACCACCAGAGCGATGCTCCGTTGTACAGAAAGGGTAACGTTGTGCTATTCTGGCTGTCGGTGGCCATGATCCCGATCTTGCTACTAACCAAGGTGTACTACCTGTACGTGAACGGTCTGCGCGAGCGCAAATGGCAGTTGATGGACCCCATCGAGCGCGAAAACTACATCCTGAACACCCGCGACGTTGGCTCCAAACGGCTTGATTTCAGACTCGCGCACTAATTTATTTCTCTGGCTCCCAAAAAGGGTAACCCTAATTAGGAGCCGCCATGTGGGCTACCAAAAGTAGGATCCGGGGTAATAATAATACACATGGCCGTAAACAAACCAACAACAGTCTCCCAGCTAACCTTTCTTCATGATCACCAACGTGAGCGAATACGAGCCTGTGTTTGACATCCCGTACGTGCTACAGGCCCGAGCCAAGCAGTTCCGCGTGGCATACAACAAGTGCGAGTTCCGTTGCATCACGGTCGAACCCCCGCTAGATGTCAAGTACAAAGGACGGTGTTTGTTTGTTCACGGCTATAGGGAATGCAGCGAGCTCCATCTGCGCATGATGGACTCCTTGGCTCTTCAAGGCTACGCGTGTTTTGTTTTCGACCAGCGTCGCAACGGGCTGTCCAAGCCTTTGGGGCTTTTTGACTACACCAACGACCATTACACGTTTGACGACCTCGAGTTCTTTGTGAGCTTCAATCTGGCCATCGACGCAGACAATTTATGCCTGGTGGGGCACTCGATGGGCGGGGCCATTGTACTCCAGTACATGACGACCGGCCGCCATAGACACAGGGTCCGCAACGTGGTGGCCTCGTCGCCTCTGCTGGTGCACAGAGACAACAACTGTGTGTGGAAGTTTCTGGTGATGCTGGTTCTGAGCTACATCCCGCTTTTGAACCTGTTGACGCTGCAAAAGACAGACGTCAACGTGGTGCGCAAGCAGCAGGTCCAGCAGTCGAGGCTGCGCGAGGAGGACTTTCGCAAGGTGGCCACGCGCAACCGGCTCACCAACGACCTAAGCTGGTTACCGGCCGTGAACCAGATCCGGCTCATTTCGAAAGTGGGCACTATAGAGGAGGTGATCCACATTCTGCGCCGGGGGATGGGCTTGGTAGATAACGCGGAGCAGGTGGGCCGTCGGTTTGCAGAGCTGGACAGCTGCAAATTCCTGATCTGCCAAACTTTGCAGGACCCCCTCGCCGATATAGGGGGGGTGGAGAAGTTTGTCAAGGGGGTGCCCGAAGTGCAGCTGCGGTGGTACGAGGAGTGCAAGCACGCGCTGTTCATTGAGCGCCAAGAGGTGTTTGAGGCCGTGGCGACCGACGTGGTGCGGTTCTTGAACAGCTAGCTCGTAAGTAGTCTGCGATGTATACTATTAATCGATATCCCGTGGTCCAGCGACGATCGACCAGAACCAGCCACACGTGCGAATGCCAAGTGGGATTCCATTTGGCATCGCTCCCAAGTGTTATTTTAGCGCGGGTGTCAGGTGGGGGTATTTTTTTCGCTTGTGCGGCTCACACGTGGTGGTTGGTTGTCACAAGACCGGGGGGCAAGGCATGGAACCACAACTGAGCGAGGTCCGGTGGATCAGGCGGAGGAGGTCCAATGGTGTGGAGGAGAACCTCACAATACTAGTCCCCCTCTGACGCTGCCACTGTCTTCCCCCAAAACCGTGCCAAACCGCTGATCTGCGCCGCCGGAGCTGTCCCCAGGAGAGTCCCTGTATGGTGCATGCAACGTTTTTAATTATTCCCATCACCGGCCACATAAATATCCCCAGACAGGCACATTATCGTCTGACAACATGAGTGAGACAGATCCCAACAGCGTGCGGCCTGGCTCGTCCTTGGGCACGGGAGCCCCCATCGGGAGCGGGCTGCTACCACCACCGCCCATCTTCAAGCCCACGTTTGTGCAGATGAACAAAACGGGCTCGTCCACAGAGTCCAAGAACGCGTCGCCGGTGCTGGCCGGCAGTAGCAACTCGAACTACCTGACCTCGTCGTTTGTGTCGAACGAGGAGTACAAAAACAAGCTGATCCAGCAGTCGCCGTCCATCTCGCCCATGACGTACGCCATGGACATGCCGTCGCCGGGGCCAGCAAGTCCTGCGCTCACGGCGAACCGCAAGCGACGCAAGTCGATGGTCACCACCAAAGAGGAGCTCGAGCGCAAGCGCAAGGAGCTCAAGAGCCAGCACTCCATCATTGAGAAGAAACGACGTATCAAGATGAACAGAGAGTTTGAGGCCCTCAAGTTCATGGTGCCCGCGTGCCGGCTCAACATCCTCAACGGGCTCAACGACAACAACTTCGACAACTCCAACATGATGCACAAGCTCACCATTCTGCAGAGCACGGTCGAATACATCAAGTATCTTCATTTGGTGATCAAGCTACTCAAGTTGCAGATGCTCACGCCGTCCAAGACTCGGCCGCTGTTCCAGCGCTGGCTGGCCAAGAACGACAACCTGCGGTTCGTGGACTTTGACCTGGATCTGCAGGCGTACCGCACGATCGAGAACGAGTTCAACTTCGAGGAGCTGTTTTTGAAAGTGTGGAAGAACGACGGCGAGATGCCCGACACTCTGCTCGACGCGGTGTCCAAGGAGGTGGAGACGCTCGCCAACAAGGACGACGACGGCGATGACAGCGACGAGGACGAGCTCGAGGCCACCGCAGCACGGGTCCCGCAGATCGGCGACCTGGCAGGGCAGCTCCCCACCGAGCTGCCCAGCCCGCTGGTGACCCCAGACATCCGCGACCTGGGCAGACCCTCCACCGTGCGCACACAGTCGCTCCCCACAGTGGGGGCAGACCAAACGTCTCCGCGTCGCACCAACGCCAAGTTCAAGCTCCCGTTGCCGGCCATCGTGGACGATAAGATGCTATCGGGAAAGAATGAGCAGGAGGTCAACGAGATGGATGCGCCAAAGATGCTGATGATGCTAAAGAGCGACGACAAACGGACCAGTATAGGAAGTCTGCTGAATTAGGTAGTGATAATTTATTCCACGGGATATTTAAAATGGGGATTTGTGGGGGAGAAGCCAACGTGAAGTGGAGGCTGGATTTCTCCATTTGGACACAAGTAGCATGTTCACAGGGACTACTGACACCTATAGAGGAGCAATCCACCTTGTTCCCATAACAAACTCACCTGGCGCTGCCTCACAACAAAGCACACTGTCGTGCCCCACAAACAAAGTATATTCAAGAGAGGTACTATCCTTTCAACAATTGGTTGCGTGGTCTAGTTGGTTATGGCATCTGCTTAACACGCAGAGGGTCCCCAGTTCGATCCTGGGCGCGATCATTTTTTTTGGCGAAATTCCAAACCGATATTTTTTTTTGCATCTTGCCCGAATCCGTGATTTCGTAATCAACAGTCTATTATACATCTATTAGTCTTTATGAGAGAGAGATCCGATCCCGAACCCGCGTTTCTCGAACCCAGCAGGTTTGCGGAACGCACCCGGTTTGCGTAGCCCGCCAGTGAGCTCCACGGACGGTGTCTTCGAGACGATCGACCGCACAGTCGGAGTAGCAGGCTTGATGTCTGCGGACGGTTTCTGGTAGTGAGGCGCGCGGGGCTGCCGTGGGTACGCGGGCTCGGCGACCGGTTGCGTGAACTTGGCCACCGTATCGGGCAGTTTCATCAGGTCCGGGTCGATCTTGGCCTTTTTGTGCTCCTCTGTGTGTTTGACACTTGGTGCAGGGTCCACAGCCTTAAAGTTGACCGCACTGGTGTGGCTGGTGTTTCCGTTCAGCTGGTTATTAAGCGAGTTCACGAGCGAGCTGACGATCGACGGCACCAGGTTCTCGCTGAGCGACTTGTTGTACACCACGTATGCGGCGGCCATCGACGTGGCAAACATCGCAACCGTCGACACGTTCTCGTCGCGTGCCGGCCCGTTCAACGCCTCGTACAGTGCCCGGATATTTGCAGATACCTGCGTATCAGCGAGCAGTGCGGCGATCGACTCAGAGCTCTGCTCAGCGTCCGTGCCCGTGCTGAGCGAGCTGTCTGTGCCGTTTTTTTCGAGTCTTTTGCGCTTGCGCCGCTCAAACTCCTCTGCCACCCATTTTTTCTTGATCTCCTCGTCCTCGGGGCTGGCAAAGATTTGGTTCGCACGCTTGATCACGCGCGCCCGCAGGTCATTGTCTCTGTTGCGCTCGATGTTGATCACCCGCCAGCGCTTTTTGCGCTCGCGGTTCTCCAACCGGATCCGTTCCTTTTCGTCCATTTCTGAAAAGTCTGTCTTGACCTTGCTCTTTGGAGCGGTCCTGTTGTTGCCGAGCGACGTGGCTCCTTTCAGCGACTCCACCGCCCGCGAAACACTGCTGCGGATCGAGTCCAGCTGAAGCGGCGAGATCTGGTCGGCGATCTGCGTGCTGTCGAGGTGCGAGAAGTTCAGGTTGGTGAGAATCGTGCGCAGGAACGAGCCCTCGGACTTCTTGGCGTACGGGATCGACGAGGCCGACGAGGGCGGCGTCGGGGCAGTCGTCTTGATGGCCGGCTTGCTGTAATTCTGTGTGTAGTTGCCTCGTTGCAACGCTTGCGTCTCTGCGATCGACGACGGAGACTGCTCCGCCGGCTTCTGGAACTTCTGGAACTGCTCCATGACAGAAGGCCCATCGATTGTCTTTTTCGGAGCGGGAATCGACGTCGGCGGCGTCGGAACTGTAAACTGTAGCATACTAGCAGGCAACGGAGCAGTGTCTGTCTTGCCAGCTTTGTCCTTGTTCCCCTCCTGCTGGCGTAGCTCGCGGTCGCGCTGCTGTTGCGCCAGAAGCGCCCGGGCCTGCTGCTGCAGCCGCTGCTGGATCGCGAGGTTGATCTGGCTGCGCTTGGTCTTTTGCGGCCGTTTCTTCTGCTTGCCAGCGGGCTCTGCGTCGTTCATCGACGAAATCAGGTGCTCTGGATCCTCCATGGCCATCTCCATGGCCTTCTCCATCATCTTGGTCCACTGGAACTGCTCCATGTCCTGGTCCGCCTGCTTGGCGGAGTTCTTGTCCGGAAACAGGTTCTCGTCCACCACGCTTTGGACCATCTCGGCCAGCGCAGACTCCAGCTCGTTCTCGTTCTCACCCGAGTCCAGCGACCCGAGCGACTCCAGGTGCTCCATCTGGTCCATCTGGTCCATCTGATCAATCTGCTCCAAATGCTCCATCTGCTCAATCTGCTCCATCTCATCCATCGCTCGCTCATCACGAACACCCTCCGGCTCCTTCACACGGTCAATTGCCTCGGCAATCGCCTGTGTCAGCTCGTCCGGCGGCTTGTGGTCGCCCTGAGACTCGTCCAGAGCTCCTATAGCCGTGCTGATCTCCGAAAAAAGCTCCTTCTCCTTCTCCTCGTGCAAAGCGTCCTCAATGACCTGCTGCAGTTGCCGGTCGCTGAAGATCTCGTTCTCGTCGAACTCATAGCCCTCTCCGGCCTTCATTTCGGAGGTCGGTACCGCGTCAGACATGGCGTTTATCTTGGGGAGAAATCCGGGGTAATATTTCTCAAAACACAGTCACACAAGAGGGGCAGGTGTTTGCGGAAAAATCAATAATTTTTTTTTACTTGGTTGTCATTTTTGTTTAGGGCATATATTTCACAGACGCGTCGATAGACGCGAGCATGGATTATGATTTATACTTAGGCGTTGTAAGTGGAAGCAGAAACATTACCACCCTTTCCGGTCCAGTTGATGTGAATGGCATCACCAACCTTTCTAGACTCGGTGGCAAACTCAGGCAAGATCTTGAAAGTGTGGGCTCCGAAGTAGTCTCTCTGGGCTTGCAACAAGTTAGCTGGCAGCTTCTTGGATCTGTAACCGTCGTAGAAGGACAAAGCAGTAGAGAAGGCTGGGGTTGGGATACCGGCCTCAATAGCAAGTCCGAGAGTCTTTCTCCATCCGGATTGTGCCTTGGCAATAGCCTTGTTGAAGAATGGGTGGAACAGCAAGTTCTCCAAGTCTGGGTCCTGTCTGTAAGCAGAGGTGATCTCACCCAAGAAAACCGATCTGATGATACATCCTCCTCTCCACATGAGAGCAATGGATGGGAAATTGAGCTTCCAGCCGTACTCCTTGGCAGCTTCTCTGATCAACATGAATCCTTGAGCATAGGAGATGATCTTGGAGGCGTAAAGAGCCTGTTCCAAGTCGTCGATGAAAGTCTGCTTGTCAGCAAGCTTAGGAGCCTCGGTTGGGCCGGCAAGCAAGGTGCTGGCTCTTCCTCTCTCCTCCTTCAAAGCAGAAAGACATCTAGCGAACACGGCCTCACCAATCAAGGTGACTGGCATACCCAAGTCGAGGGCGTTGATGGCGGTCCACTTACCGGTACCCTTTTGGCCAGCAGAGTCCAAAATCTTCTCCACCAATGGGGTTCCGTCGTCGTCGTTGAAAGCGAGAATGTCTCTGGTGATCTCGACCAAGAACGAGTCCAAAACTCCCTTGTTCCACTTGGCAAAGACGTCGGAGATCTCCTTGTCGGTGAAGCCACCAACACGCTTCATGAGGTCGTAGGCCTCGCAAATCAATTGCATGTCACCGTACTCGATACCGTTGTGGACCATCTTGACGTAGTGGCCGGCTCCGGCATCTCCAACCCAGTCACAGCATGGCTCGCCGTCCGTCTGGGCAGCAATGGACTGGAAAATGTCCTTGATGTGTGGCCATGCCTCGACAGCACCACCTGGCATCAACGAAGGACCGTAACGGGCACCTTCCTCACCACCAGACACACCGGATCCAACGAACAAAATGCCCTTCTTCTTGAGATCGGCAAAACGTCTGTTGGAGTCTGGGAAGTGCGAGTTACCACCATCGATGATAATGTCACCCTCCTCCATGTAAGGCAAAAGTTGGTTGATGAAACTGTCGACAGGGTCTCCGGCCTTCACAAGCAAGATAACTCTTCTAGGTCTCTTAAGCTTCTCGCACAACTCCTTGATGGAGTGGGCACCAAGAATGGACTTGCCCTTGGCCTCGTTGGCCAAGAAGTGATCCACCTTCTCAACAGTTCTGTTGTAGGCAACAACAGTAAAGCCGTGGTCTGCGGCATTGAGAATCAGATTCTGGCCCATCACGGCCAATCCGATCAATCCAATATCACCCCTTTCATGTTAGAACAACATGACGATTGTACTTACTTTGGTTCACTCATTTTCAATTCTTATTAATTAAACGTTTAACTTTTTGCAAACTCCGTTGCTTTATATTTGTGTTGCGCGCATATTGGGCCTTTTCGGCCTGAAAAAATGACTCCCTGCGCGAAACAGGCGGCCGCCAGGCTATCGCGGAAAAATTGTGCTGCGGACTATGCCGGAGTTTGGCAGCATTCCACCACCGCACCAGCCACACCGGAACACTATCCCCCAGCTCCAGCGTCGACAACCAACCGGGTGGCGAAGTAGACAGACGGCGGCGGTGCAAGGGTGTGTCAAAAAATGGGAGCGGAACTTTCTGAGCCTTAATTAAAAAAAAAAAAACAAAGATAACCGAATTTTAATAAATATGGAGCAATTGCAGTGCACCTTTCAGGAAGAATCCGTTGAATTCGAACACTGTGTGTTCCCAACGTACTTGTATCACCATTCCGGTGCGTACAAAGGTCGTGTCGTGATCGTTCACGGGTACAGAGACCTGCATGAGTTCTACTTTGGTCTGATCAATGTTCTCACCGCAGGCGGATACGACGTGTTTTTCTACTTCATGCGGGGTGAGGGGACATCCAAGCCCGCCAGCAACTCCTACGCCAGCAACGACGACTCCCGCGTGTACAAAGACATGGATTTCATCATCAAACGGAATCTGGATCAGCTACAGCCGGCAGAGAAGCTGAACTTGTTCGGCCATTCTTTAGGAGGAGCATTGGTTTTATGCTATGCGGCCATTGGTACTTACAAGGACCGGCTGCGGTGTGTGGCCTCGTGTGCGCCGCTGATCGAGCTGGCTCCAGAAACAGGCGTGTCTTTGGTGGAAGAGTGGGCCTTACGGACGGTGTGTCATTTCGTTCCTCCCGCTCGGTACATCCGTATCAAGACCCCGTTGCGGGTGGAGTTCTTGTCGACGTTGCCGGAGATCCAGCAGCACATTTTGAACCGCGAGTCGACGAGCCAGTTGCGCGGAACTCTTGTTGAGGCGCGCGACTTTGTTCTGCGTGGACGGCGGCTTTTGCACCAGGACTTCTACTCGCAGATCAGCACCGAGCTTCCGGTTGCCATTTTCCACGGAGACGACGACCACATCAACGACTGTCGTGCGAGCCAGAAGTTCATTGATGGTCTCCAAAAGATCGGCAACAAACACGCACAGTACCACGAGTTCAAAGACGGCCGCCACGAGCTGCTTGCGGAATTCTGCAGCACCGATTTCTTTGACGGGGTGTTGAAATTTCTGGACGCCAATTCGGGCGCGGGTCAATAAAAGATTTTTCTAGACTTGTCGCTCGAGTGAAAATCTAAAGACCCGCGTTCGCTGTTTGCCTCTCCAATGACAACCATCCACAACCCGAACAATTGGCACTGGGTCGACAAGAACTGTTTGAGCTGGGCCAACAGCTACTTCCAGGAGCGGCTGCCCCAAGTTTCCGTGGCCAGCGACGAACACACCCTGGCTGTGATCCAGGTCAAGCCCGTGACTGGCGACTGCGACGTGACCCAGCGCAAGGGCAAGGTTAGATGCATTTTCGACCTCCAGGTCGAGTTCAAGGTCAAGGTCGACAAGGACGGAGAGTCCACCGAACACGATGTGCGACTGCTCGAGTTCGAGCACGACCAGCAGGATTATGTGTTCGAGGTCGGGGGGTCCGTGGAATCCAGAGCAGCTGTGCGCGCAGAGCTGATTCCACAGGCCCGTGCGGTGTTTGAGAAGTTCCAGCCTGAGCTTCTTGACACTTTTGAAAGCGAGCTCAAACACAACTCCAGCTAGCTTTCCATAGAGCCACAATAGAAACAGAGCTATGCATCCTTTCAGTGTAGATTCTAGCCCGCAAACCCTTCAGGCACTCCCTCGGCGTGTCGGTCGTTGAACCGACCAAAGTAGCATCCAATTCCTCCTTTGTACACAGAATTGACTCCTCCGTTGTCGATCTGGGTCCAGAAATAAGACCCTCCAGCCACAAGTTTGAGCACCTTGTACCCCTCCACCGAATTGTACGGCACCCCGTTCGACGGATCGTAGTACATGGCGTCCTCGCCGTTGATAGGACACTGTTTTTTGCCGCCGTTCGGCAAATAGATCCCAAGCGGAGCAGGAGTGGTGATGTTCACCACGTTGTCGTCCGTCTGTTTGTCCACGTCGAGGTTTTCCACCGCGTGGTACTTCTCGCCGAACTTGGGCAGCTGCAGCAGCTTCTCGTAAACCGCTTGACGGTCGTTGAAGTGTTTTTTGAGGTCGAGCTCTTTCTGGAAGTCTCGCTTGATGGTGTAGATGGTTTGTGCGTGCGGGTCTCTGTGTGGACCGGGCACGATCGACTGCGGACCAAATAGAATCGACTTGAGCTCCAGCCGCGTGATGTCCTTGCGTAGGTGCGACTCCAGAAACGACACCGCAACGAGCTGCGGCGGACCCTCCAGGGGCTCAGCAGGTTCCTTAGGCTCAGCAGGCTCAGCAGGCTCAGCGGGCCCTTCAGTCTCCTGGACCTCAGAGTCTTGCTTTGGGACAGAGTCTGGCTCCTCAGAGTTCGCAGCAACAACAGAGTCT
Source organism: Ogataea philodendri (assembly GCF_020536065.1). Lineage (NCBI taxonomy): Eukaryota > Fungi > Ascomycota > Pichiomycetes > Pichiales > Pichiaceae > Ogataea > Ogataea philodendri. The sequence goes on from NW_025763914.1 coordinate 208,515, forward strand.
TGCGGCTCCTCCTTGACAACACTCTCGTCCGCAGCCGTATCCATCGTCTTGTCCGCTGCCTCCACTGCCTCTGTACCATCTTCTGCAATGGCCTCCTCGTTGTCGGCCTCGCCCGCCTCCTGCTTGAGCTTGGCCAGCTCGGCCTCGCGCTGCCGCGCCTCCTCCTCGAGCCGCGCGCGCTCGATCTCGCTCTTTCTCCGACGGCCCCTTCGTTTCGTCGTCCTGCGCGCATACTCCTCGCGCTCCTTTGCCCGCTGCATCTCGTCGATCTCGTCCTGCGGCGTCACGTACCGCCCAAAACTCTGGAACGTCATGTACTCCATCAGCCGGAACCGCTTGCTGTTCATTAGGTCGCGCTGTTTCTTCTTCTTCTCCACCTCCTGCTGGAAGAACAAATTCAGCGAAATCGTGTTCATCTCCTCTGTCTCCTTGGCCTCCTCGAGGTTCTCCTCCAACGTCTTCTCCACATACTCCTCGCGCACCTTCACTTTGGTGGTGGCCTGTTTCTGTTTCATCTGCACGAGCTTTTCGTGCGTTGCCTGTGTATTTTCCACGGTAGTTTTACGAGTCGACAGTCTGCGGTCGCCAGACTCCACCTCGACCCGCCGTTTCTTCGCCACGGGCTTGGCTGTGGTTCTCTTGCGGATCACAGGAATGTCCAGCTTCTTCTTGCGCTTCTGGCGTTTCTGCTGCTGTTGCAATTCGCGCTCTCCCTCGCTTTCGTCTGTGTCTGAAGCAGAAACCTCCGACGACGACAACATCTCGTCCGAGTCGGCGTTCTCCGCGGCGTCTGACTGATCTGACTCGTCCGCCTGGTCCACCTGGTCCTGGGTCTGCTCGCTCTCCTCCTCTTCTCCACTCTCGTCCCCACTGTCCTCCTCTTCACTCCACTCGTGGTCCTCGCCCTCCTCTGCAAACAACAGCTTCACGTTCTCATCCTCGTCGCCCAGCACCTCGTCCTCTTCGGCCTCCAGCAGCTTCTTCAGCCGCGAGCCCGCGTTCGACCGCCGCTCGCGCGTCGCTATCAAACTCTCAAACTCCTCTTCTGAAGAAGACATACAAAGAAAATAAAAAAATTCAATTTTTATTGCACCCCGGCAACCATGTTTGTGCGCAGACTGTCAACGGCAATCTCCGAATCGGAAAAAGCCCACTTCAACAACCTTGCCACGTCCTGGTGGGACACCACGGGACCGCAACGGATCTTGCACAAGATGAACCTCGTGCGAATGGACTTTATTAACAACAACATCAAACAGCACATAAAGATCAACAATAACGTCCCAAACGAGCAGAAAACGTTCATTCCCGGCTGGAACCCGCACAACGTGCTGCCAGAGCCTGTTGCAAACACGATTGACGGCGCCAGAACGGCCAGAATCCGCCAAGAGCTCGCCAAGATGCGTCTTTCGTGTCTGGACATTGGCTGCGGCGGAGGCATATTGAGCGAGTCGCTTGCAAGACTGCCGTACGTGGAATCAGTGGACGGGATCGACATGTCGCCCGAGGTGGTGCGCGTAGCCAACGAACACAAGCTGCTGGACCCTGCAATTGCACAAAAAGTGCACTACCAGCTGAAACCTGTCGGCGAACTGCCTGCTACCAAGCAGTACGACGTGGTGACATTAATGGAGCTTCTCGAGCACGTGGATCATCCTGCAGACGTCATGGCCGCCGCAATGAGCCATGTCAAGCCGGGAGGACTGCTATTTCTGTCCACCATCAATAGAGACCCGATTTCGTGGCTCACGACCATCCTGTTTGGAGAGTACGTGCTCAGAATCGTTCCAGTTGGAACACACACCTACTCCAAGTACATCGATTGCGCCGAAATAGCCGAGTTTGTCGAGCACACGGGCTTTTCTGTGATCGACTCCAAAGGATGCACCTATCTTCCGCTAAAAGGCTGGGTTTTCACCGACTCGCCCGACGTTGGCAATTATTTCATGGCATTACAGCGAGTTAAATAAACGTTTGTATATAACCGATTTAGAGCATCTCATTGGACCAGCTCCTCTTCGCGGGCCTCTTCCCTGACAGGCTCCACCGGCTCGTCAACAAAGGTTGGCATATCCAGGTACGTTGGTGCTTCTTCTTCGCCAATCTCGTCGCCCAGGGCCTCCAGCTCTGCGTCCAGTTCGCTCTCGGAAACATCGTCCGGCACGTCGTAGCTGCGGGCCAGCGAGTCCTGCAATTCGTTGCTCTCGCCAATCAGGTCCAGCATCTCGTCCTGTAGCGCCTCGATCTTGTCGATATCGATCTTGCCGTACGCTCTCTTAAGCTCCTTGTTGCTGGTCTTGAGGGCGTCCACGGTGATCATTGTGTTTTTCAGGTTCTCGGTGGTCATCTGGGCCTGCGAGATGTTCCAGCTCTGCGAGTCCAGCTGGTCCTTCTGTGCTTCCAACTGTTTGCGCTGTTTCAGCACCTTGAGAGCCCGTTGCTTGACGGCTGTCTTGCCTGGGCCGTCGCGCATCTTGGCAATTTTCTGCTGATAAGTGGCCAGTTCCGTGTTCAGTTTCGAAATCTTCACGTCCAGCGACGCCGTGCGCTCGTCGATGTTGTTCAAAGCGTCCCCCAGCGTCGCCTTGGGCACATTGTTACGAGTACCAAATAATCTGTTCATTAATTAATTATTTAATGTTTTTTTCGTCCATGTACTCCACCAAATGTTTGATGCTGGTGAGCTTCAGGCCGTGGGCCTTGGCAAACTCGTCACATTGGGGCAGTCTCATCATCAGTCCGTCGTCAGCGTTGACCAGCTCGCAGATAGCTGCTGCTGGTTGCAACCCGGTCAGCTCACATAGCTGGACCGCGGCTTCGGTGTGGCCCACTCTTGCTCTCAGTAGACCCTCCTTGGCACGTAGGGGACAAATGTGGCCCGGACGTAGGAAGTCGGACGCCTTTCTGTCTGGGTTGGACAGCTCCCGCACAGTCAGGGCTCGATCATGGGCACTGATGCCCGTGGTAGTTCCCTCGGCAAAGTCCACGGTGATCGTGTACGCAGTGCCGTTTCTGTCGGTGTTGTTGACCACCATCGGCTTGAGATCGAGCTGTTCAACCCGATCGCTGCGCAATGGCACACAAACATATCCAGAAGAATGTTTCACCAGAAAGGCCATCTTCTCCTGAGTGACGTGCTCGGCGGCAATAATCAAGTCGCCCTCGTTCTCACGGTCCTCATCATCCATGACAACCAAAAACTCGCCCTTTTTGAAAGCCGAAAGGGCATCGGTCACACTGTCAAAACTCATGATGGATGGAAAAAATGCTAAGAAAAAATATTAACTGGTTCCTAGAAAATGGAATTGTGGGGGAGGCTATCTAATTATACGAATTGGATCTCGAATGCTTTTACTACATTCTGTCCACTGGAGTGATGCCCAACACTCTCAGGCCATTGTTCAGGACCTGTCTGACGGCACTGAAAAGCGCCAGCCGAGCTTCCAAAACGCTCTGCGGCTCTCCCATGACCCGTAGAATTTTGTATGTAGACGAGAATTGGTGCGTCAGCTTGAACAAATATGTCACCACGGTGGATGGCTCGTGGTTCTTGGAGGCCAGGCGCAAAACGTCGGGATAAGAGGCCAAAATACGCACCAACGACTCCACTTTCTCGCGCTGGTTGGCCAACATGGCCAGCTTCTTGGCCTCCTCGGCAGGCTCCAAACCTTGCTCCTTGATCGTCTCCTCAACTCCGACAACGTTTTCGATCGAAAGATCCGCGCCTAAAAGATTCGCGTATGCGACATTGCAATTTCTCTCAATAGATCTTAGTCTAGAGTGTGCATATTGTAAGTAAGGTCCGGTATCTCCTTCTGTAGACAGCATTCTATCCCAGCTGAACTCGTAATTGTTGTTTCTTTTGCCCTGCATGTCCTGGATCATAACGGCAGAAATACCAACAAGATCGGCAACAGCTTCAGGATCTTCCACTAAGGTGAATTTCTCTGCATTTTTCTGCATAATTTCCAACGTTGCACTTTTGACAGTTTCTAAAATATCGTCCAGGAACACGACAGTTCCCTTTCTGGTACTCATACCAAGCACAAGACCGAAGTTAACGTGCACAAGCTCGTCCTTGGCCCATGTGTTGCCCATCTTCTCCAGAATCCGGAAAAACTGCTTCACGTGCAAGTCCTGCTGCGATGCAATCACATAGATCATCTTGTCGAACTGGTACTTCTTCTTCCGCTCAATGGCTGCTCCCAGATCACGCGTGATGTACAAAGAGGTACCGTCGCTCTTCTGAACCAGAACCTTGCCGAGCTTCTTCTCACCCAGCTGCTTGAAGTCGATCAAAAGCGCTCCTCTGTCCTCTATCACCAGCTTCTTCTCGTGCAAAATGTCCAGCACCTCGTTCATTTGCTCCTGGGTCACTTGCGATTCTCCCGAGTAGTTGTCGTACTTGATGTTCAAACGGGCGTAGGTGTCGATGTATCTTTCAATGGACAAAGCACGGAACTTCTGCCACAGCGCAAGAGCGGCCTTGTCACCGTTCTCCATCTTCTTGAAGAACGCACGGGCCTGACCGTCGACAGAGTTCACCTGATCCACGGAAACACCGGCTTTCTCTGCGGCTTCTTCCTCATCTTTCACGTCCTTGTTAATTTTCACATAGACGTCAAACAGATGTTGAATTGGGTTGGCCTCGAGCTCGGCCTCAGAACCGTACTTCTCGAAACCAACAGCGAGCAAACCAAACTGCTTTCCCCAGTCTCCAAGATAGTTGATTCTGGTGACATCCCAGCCAAGATTCTCGTAAAGGTTTGACAAGAAACCACCAATGATGGTGGATCTCAAATGGCCAGCATGGAAAGGCTTGGCGATGTTTGGAGAAGAAAACTCAATAACAACGTTCTTACCTGCTCCCAAAGGACACGATCCAAAGTCTTGTTTGCGCTCAAGAACATCTTTGGTGACATATTTCAATAAAAAGTCTGGGTTGAAGAAGAATTGCAAGAACTTGCCCTCAGGATGCACTCTTTTCAAGTAACCGCCAAGAGGGAACTTGTCAGCAAGCTCTTTGGCCAAGGCGACCAAATCGCCCTTCAATCTCAAACGTGGCAGCGGAACAATAAGATCTCCATTATCAAGCACAAGAGACCATTCCAAGCTCTGATAAGCAATCGAGCGGTCCACGTTGGCCAACTGCGAAAGTTGGTCGGCAATGTAGTTTCTGCAAAGGTCAACGGTGTTGTATTGCGGGAAAGACCCCTCGATCACAGGAGGGGTCTGCAAATTTAAGGATTCAAGCTTTGTTGAAAGGTTTTCAACAGAAGTAGTCATTATTGTCTTTGGAATCACTGACGAATATGTTCTGACGAAACTGGCCGATAGTGTTTTGTATTTACAGAATGTCAAACAGTATTTGGTGACTTGACTAAGCAATCTGCTCATACAAACAACCAAGAAGACTCACAATAATGTAGGAGGAAAAAAATATCAACCAAAAAAAAAATCGTCTAAAATTCTATCTATCAAATCCCGTTACCCGGACTCCTCTGGCTCATCGTCCGCACACACCCATCCACAGTTTATGTCCCATCGGGAGCCTGGAGCGTTGAACCCGACGTACTTGACAAACTTCAGCACAGAGGGATCTCTATACATCAAGCACAGCTTGTTCCAGCACGCCTGGGACTCGTAAACAACCGAGTCTTCCTCCGAAGCTTTATATATGGCAGCTTCGTCCTCATTTAGACCTTCTTCTGCTGTTTCTGTTGTTTCTGGCTCGTCGGTGGACATGCACAGCTCGTAACCGCCAAACTCGCCGCTCTCCCACCCCGTCGATGGAGTCAGGTTCAGCGTTGCTTCCAATAGACCTTCGAGCACGTGATCGTCATTAAGCGTGTCAAGCTTGGAAGCCAGCGTGAAATCGTGACCGGGACGGAACCTGCGCGCGAGGATCTGGTCCTTGATGGGACGAAACCCGGTGACCGCCATCAGCCACTTTTTGAAGCTGATGCTCTTGAAAAACGAAGCCAATTCGCACAAGCGCATGGATATATCGTGAACACTGACCAACGATGGATTATTTTCGCGTGCTTTGGCAAGCTCGTCGGCAACGCCCGGTTTCAGCAGCTCGAATACGGTCTTGGTAAGCTCAAAGTTTGGAAGCTCGGTCGATTTCAGCTGGTTGATCTCGGCAATGCTCTCGGCGTTGTCGATGCACTGTTTTTGCAGTCCGTCAATGTAGCAGTACCGCTGTTTATGCGGGGGAACCGCCAGTTTCCAAGGAAAAAGGACTTTTTCCTGCGAATTAGGCATTTCTGGGAACTCGTTCAGCTCAAACTGCTTGATCTGTTTCTTCAAACTTCCCAAATAATCGTCACTGAGGAAAGAATGAACGTCCACGACGGATTCTTCTGCAAAGATAGTGTTGAGCCTTTCGATGGATGCTGGAGTAAGTAGCGAAGGGTTCATGAACTTCGCAAGGTAGTCAACGTCCATCACAGATAAGTAGTCTGTTTCTTTACCAACAAGATTAATCAGCTCCTGTGCTTCGCGAGAAACGATCTCGTTGTATTGGATCTTTGGAAAATCGTACTCCTTCAGTTCTTTAGTCTCCAGTTGTTGTAAAGTCGACTTGGCCTCTGTTCTTTCCTGTTCTCCAGGGATGTAGCCGTCCTCACCCACTTGAGGTATATGGAACCATCCTTGGATGGATAACCGTTGTTTGTCGACCCTGACTTCCTCGACATCATGGAACGATAATCCTGGTTGCACGGTGAAAAAAGCGATCTGGTTGAACTGCGGAGTAAACTTGCAATAGTGGTCCGATCGTGGAACATTAGGAACCACCGAGTCAAACAGCCGTAAGGACCCTCCATAGTGCGGTTTCCACGTCTTTCCCGGCTCTGGCATGTACAGAATGAAACTGACTCGTCTAGATCCAATCACATCATCGTGGGTGAGCAGATGACACCCCTTGGAGTAAGTATTAATGCTCATATCTGTCTTCACTCCGCTCAATTTACCGCAATTTGTCACGTACGACACGTAGTCGCGGAAAGTTTGCGAGTAGATTGCAGATCTGAGCTTGTAAAGACTTGGAAGTCGTTCAAGGTCCTGTTTGGTCATTCCCGATAGGTTAGCTAGATCACCGCTTTGGAAAACTTTGTAGATATCAGTCTCTTTTTTCTTAAAACTGATCTCCGATATGATTTCCTTGCGGACATTCCTCAACAGATCATCGTCGATCAGGTCGTGGATGGTTCCCCATCTGTAAGGCTGGGAGTCTGCGATTTGGGTCTTCAAATCATCTTTGAAAGAGTCGTCAAAGATATGTTGTTGGAAGTAGCCCTTTGCACTAGCCTCTTCCTCAGGCGTCTGTTTGATGCTAATTTGACGTTTTTCTGGCAACGAGTCCGAGCTGGAAGCTCGTTTTTGCGGTACCACGGAAGAAGAAGGCATATCCAAATTGTCTAACAAATGATCCAATTTTTTTTTCCAACTCTAAATTAGTCGAGGCGGTGCACAGGAAGGAACAGGCGGGAAAGGCATAGTTACAGGCGTTGACACATTCACCGCGTTAGCGCCAGAAAATAAAACATAAGCAAGGCAGCTTGCAAGGGACACAGAACACGCGCCCGATGCGCGTTGGGGACATTGTTTGCCTTTTGTTTCGGTATAAAACCAGAAACTGCTGCAGCTGTTAGGTTTGTTAAAGCTCAGCCGGGTTTCACCCTCACACCGTCAGGTTTCGGAAAAGTTATCATCTGGCACAATTATTTTTAACATCGTTTTTTTCGTTTCCACTAGAAAGAACAGTACATAGGGCAGAATGAGCACCGTAAGTGTGATCAGGAGGCGTCGGCACGCCGTCAGTTAATTGGCGCTAACTTTTTAGATCGATAACCCTTATGCTACAGGCCAGGGCAACCCGTACGCTGAGAATTCGGCGTACGAGATGAAAGGCACTAACCAGTTTTTCACGTTGATTCAGGACATCAAGGATGACCTCGCTGACTACAACACGTTAATTGACAGATTGGAGAAGTTGCAACAGGAATCTTTGGGCTCAATTGGATCCGAAGAGATGGCTTCTTTCCAAAGACAAATCGACAACAACAATAATACCCTTTCCGACCTGCAGAAGAACACCATCAAGCCGAAACTGCAAGAGTTGTATAAAGAGTGCGGGTCCGACACCGACAAGCAGAAGCAAGCCGAGAACTTGACCGCGCAATTCAGAGCATCCATCACCAAATTGGCCAAGATTGAAGACAAGTACAACCAGGCCAACAAGCAGAAGGCCATCAACCAGTACAAGATTGTGAACCCAGATGCTACGTACGATGAGGCTGCCGAGTTCGTTTACACGGTTGGCGACCAACAGGTTTTTGATAACGCGATTCGGATGTCCAACAGAAAGGGTGAGGCCATGACCGTTCTTCAAGAGGTCCAGGCCAGACACCAGGAAGTTGAGAGAACTGAGAGACTTGCTGCCGAGTTGAACCAGCTGTTTGGCGATTTGCAGGAGCTTGTTTTCGAACAGGACGTCATGTTCGACAACGCGAACCAACACGTTGCAGTTGCTCAAGACCACCTTGAGAGAGGTGACGCAAACGTACTCAAGGCCAGGGATCACGCCAAGAAGGGAAGAAGACTCAAGTGGATCTTGTTCTGGGTCTGTGTGATCATCATTTGTATTATTGTTGCAGCTGTCGTCGGAGGAGTTGTTGGAAGCAGAAGAAACTGAATCCGAATAGACCTAAAAGAACTCGTGCTTTAGTAGATATACAGTAGATTAAGAGGCAAATAGCTAAGAATTTTTAAGCGGGATGTAGGAAGGTGATTTAGTCCTCACCAGACACGGGATAGTCTGACCAGGGTGGAGTAATCCTAACGGGTAAAACCCGTTTCAATTTCCCAACGCAAAAGTATTCGCATACGCCATAGAAAAGAGACATATACGAAGGCATTAAGCGTTGGTGTCAATGATCCATCCTCGAAACTTCGAAGAAAAGTCATTGACGGTGAAAATTATGAAAATTGTCGTGAAATTTTTCGACTACCCGATTTGGGAATCCAAACACCCGTGCACTGCAAGATGTCATAATATTTAAGTGCGGATCCTAATCCACACGGCTCTCTTCATCTCTTTATCTTTTTGCCACCATGTCCTACAAGCACGAAAATCTGTTTAGTGAACGTTCCAAAGCGAGAATTACGCGCCACTTCTGGCATTCCGCTTCGTTGTCGGGTGACGAGAAGCCACACCCCAACCCAATTGGTCTTGTTGGGGGCATGCCTAATCACGACTTCTTCCCTGTTAATGGAATAAGGATTGGTATTTCGGAGAAGCCGTTTCCTAAAGGTTATCATGATGAGGTTGCTGTCACCAATGAGCCAACTGAAGAACATTCTTTCTTGATTCCTCAAGTTTCGGACGATCCTACCGAATTGGACCTGAAAACGGCTTTCCAGTATGGTAACACCGCCGGAGCCACATCTTTGCTTAAGTTCACCCAGGATTTCGTCAAGACTGTTTGGAAGCCAGGCTACGAGGACTGGTCCACTCTGATGACCCTCGGAGGAAGCAACGGAATTGACAAGACGTTCGACTCTTTTATCGAAAGGGGGGATACGGTCTTGGTGGAGGAGTTCAGTTTTATCCCAATTCTGAACTCCTTGGCAAATCTTGGCGGAGTGCCGGTTCCTTTGAAACTCGACTTTGGTCCAGACAAAACGTTCAGCTTTGTCGAGAACCTCAAGTACCTACTGGAGAACTGGGGGTCTCTTCACCCTGATAAGAAAAAGCCAAAGCTGCTCTACACCATTCCGACCGGTCAAAACCCGCTTGGAGTTGCCCAGACAGTCGAGCACAAAAAACAGGTTCTACAATTGGCTGATGAGCACGACTTCATCATCTTGGAAGACGAGCCTTACGCTTACCTGAACTTCCAAAAACACACCGAAACCCCGGTGTTCGATCTTACCCCTGAACAATTTATCAACTCTCTCCACGGATCGTACATTTCTCTGGACAAGACTGGAAGAGTCGTGAGAACAGAAACGTTCTCCAAAGTGTTTGCTCCGGGTCTGAGACTCGGATTTATTGTGGCTCACAAGTCTGTGGTGGAGAGCTGCACCAAGCACTCTGACGTGAGTTCGCGAGCCCCAAGTGGAGTTTCCCAGATCTTCGTCAACAACACGATCCGGTATCTTGGTGGAATCGACGGATGGTTGAAGTGGATCATCAAGGTGAGAAACGAGTACCTGGTTCGGAAAAACGCTTTTTACAAGGCTTTGATCGCCACAGAAGCAGCCAAGAAAGGCTACCTGAAACCATTGGATCCTGAATGCGGAATGTTTATTTCCAGTATTTACGATTTTGGCAAGGACAAGAACCAGGAGGCTACCGAGATCCTCAAGACCCGGTTCCTAGTTAACGGAGTTGGTGTTGTTTTCGGGTCCGGAATGGCAGTCGACAGCGAGTTTTCCAAAGACCGGTCCAACTTCTTGCGTACAGCCATCTGCTATACCAAGAACACCGACGACCTGGTGGAGGCCGCCTCGAGAATCAGCAAATCGATCCTCGACACTGCCGAGAAACTCGGACTCGCCGTTTGAACAGACACTCTGGACCGGTTGTACCTATTTGGCAACGAAAAAATAGACGTATTCTTTGTTCACTAATTCTTAACCTTTTCCACCACCAGCTTGTCGAAGTGGTACATTTGCGAGATTGTCGATTGTCTTTTCAACACCGATAAGTCGGCACGGGCCTTCTCCAGCAATTCCGCACTGTCGCCTTGGAAATCCTTCAGTTTCTTGAAATCCGTTCTTGCCTTTCTAAGGAAATATTCTCTGAAGTTGTAGTTTTCAAACTTGTACGAGTATCTGAGAAACTGTCGATACAACGACAAAACTTCCGGTTTCGAAACCATGACAAATATTAAAAGATCAATGAAAGCTTTGAGAAATAATTATTTGCCTTTTATTTAATTTTGAACATCCTTACATCGAGTATCGTATCTTTTATTTACCTTAAACCATGTCTACTGAGTACGACGTGGCGAAATCGTTTGTGCTGGCCACTTTGAAAACCATAGTGGTCACAACTACTCATTATGTCACCCAATTCAAGGATAACTACCCAAACGCCTGGTCTTGGCTCGTTTATTTGCTGGTTCTATATGTCACATATAGACTTCTCGTTGGAGCAGTCAGGTTTGTCTACAGAACCATTGTCAACATTGTGAAATTGGCCATACTAATTGTGGTGGTTGCTGTGGCCATCAATATCTGGATCACCAAACCTAAACCGGCCGACTGGATCCCTCAAATCCAGTACGCTCTAGTTCAATTGTACCATTTCTCCAAACTGTTGCTGGTGTATGTAACCGGGGTTGTCCGCAGCTTGGACTGGAAGAGTTTGTCCCAATCGGACTTCGACTCGTTTCTGGAGTCATTGAGTGCCACTCGGTCCAGACTAGAGACACTTTGGCAACACTTGAGATAGTGCTTCTCCAAGTCGCCTGTGCCACATGTGTGGCTGGTGTGTAAATGTATATTAGTATCAGTCTCTCAAGGTCGTGTACTTGCTTCCAAAATCCGAGTGTTGATTTTGGTTAGCCATTTGGAAAAAAAGGTGTTTTGTTTTGTTCTCTTTGGAAAATCGGAGCTTAGCGAATTAATTGAGCTGTAGACTATCCAATCAACAGCAAGTTCAATTTAAATTCACACAAACCGTCTAATTTGCCATTTTTTTGTTCCAATTACGGCCCCGTGTATTTGAAATCATTGCCCTCCAATTACGTCCATCATGTCCAATAGAAGAAGAGCATACCCACAACCAATGTACCAAGCCCCAGATCCGTCTGCGGCATATGGGATTCCTGCTCAGCCACAGCAGCCGGTGGCCGATCAGGGCATCTACGGTGCTCCCCAGGTCGCCAATCCTGTTGGCCAGCTGGCCCAAGGCGTGGAAGGAATCAACTTAGCAGCAGCCCCACAACCGCAAGCTCAACCTGTGCCTGCGTACCAGCCAGCAGCTCCTTCGGGACTGTACGGCGGAGTCGATCCGAGTATGCTTCCCTCACAAAGCTCTGCATATCCTCAGCCTTCGTACCAATCGCCAGCTCAGCCAGCTCAACAAACTCTGCCTTTGAACCAGCTCTATTCCACCGATCTGCTCAAGGAAACACCACCCCCAATCACAGACCTGCAATTCCCTCCACCACCGTTGATTCTGTCTCCAGGAACATCGCTCACGGGTAGTCCAGAGGCAAACGCACCGCCTGATTACTTCAGATCCACCTTGAACGTGGTTCCAACAACCAGCTCCCTTTTGAAAAAATCTAAACTGCCATTTGCATTAATTGTGAGACCATACACTTCGTTGCACGATTCCGAAGAGCCCATCCCTGTGACAAGCGACACTATCATTTCCAGATGTCGTAGATGCAGATCGTACATCAACTCGTTTGTTCACTTTACCGAGCAGGGAAGAAGATGGAGATGTAACCTCTGTTCGTTGCTCAACGACGTTCCAGGCGGGTTTGATTACGACAGACTGAACTCCAATCCTTTGAACAGAATGGACAGAGCCGAGCTTAATTACGGAGTGGTTGAATTTTTGGCTCCTTCAGAGTACTTGGTCAGACCACCACCACCTTTGGTTTATGTGTTTGTTCTTGATGTTTCGTACGCCTCTATTCAAAATGGATTGTTGGCCACAGTGACCAGAACTATTTTGGACAGTCTTGATAGAATTCCAAACGAAAACGGAAGAGCCAGGGTTGCATTCTTGGCCGTGGACTCCAGCATCTCGTTCTTCACAATTCCTAGCGATGATCAAGAGGACAAGGAAGTGTCGATGCTGATTGTTTCCGATCTTGACGAGGTGTTGATCCCATCTCCAGACAACTTGCTTGTGAACTTGAAGGACTGCAGAAAGAACGTTGACAAGTTGCTCACCAACTTTGTTGGCTACTTTGCCAACAACCAAAACACCGGATCTGCTTTAGGTCCTGCTTTGAAGTCTTCTCACAAACTGATTTCCCAGATTGGAGGTAAGATCATTGTGTTCAGTTCTGCTCTTCCAAACTTGGGTATTGGAAAACTTGCAATTAGAGACGAGAACGCTGTCAGTGGCAAACAGAAAGAAGCATCCGCACTTTTGACTTCAAACAACTCTTTCTACAAGTCGTTTGCTGTGGAATGTAACAAGTCGCAGGTCACTGTTGACATGTTCTTGACCGGCTCCAACTACCAAGACGTTGCCACTCTTTCTAACCTGCCAAGATACACGGCCGGTCAAACCCACTTCTACCCTGCCTGGTCTGCAAGCAGAGTGGAAGACATCACCAAGTTCACCAAAGAGGTTTCCAACCATCTCTCCATGGAGATTGCTTTGGAAGCTGTGTTGAGAGTTAGGGGATCTAGCGGATTGAGGATGAACTCTTTCTACGGAAACTTCTTCAACAGATCTTCGGATTTGTGTTCTTTCCCAACGTTCCCAAGAGACCAATCGTATGTCATTGAGGTGTCTATCGACGAGTACATCTCCAAGCCATACGTGTATTTCCAAGCCGCCGTGCTGCACACCACCAGTTTCGGTGAGAGAAGAGTGAGAGTGATGACTCTTGCAATTCCAACCTCCAAGGACCTTACTGACGTTTATGCTTCTGCCGACCAGCTGGCTTTGACCAACTACTTCACGCACCGGGCCGTGGAGAAGACTTTGTCGTCTTCCTTGAACGATGCTAGAGACTACTTGAACAAAGTTCTGGTTGACATTCTTGCCCTTTACAAGAAGGAGATCGTTCCGGGAAACCTTGGTTCTTCTTCGCCATTGCAGCTTTGTACCAATTTGAGAATGCTGCCACTGTTGTTGCAAGCATTGACCAAACACATTGCTTTCAGATCTGGCAAAGTTCCATCCGATCACCGTTCTTCTGCGCTCAACAGATTGTCGACTCTTCCATTGAAGAGTCTGATCTCTTACATCTACCCAACGGTGTATGCATTGCACTCGATGACCGACGACTGTGGACTCCCATACGACGGCGAGGACGAGCCGTACGAGATTCCACCAAAGAAGCACGGCGAGATTGTTCTTCCTGAAGCCATCAATGCCACCATTTCGAACTTTGAGAAGTACGGTCTGTACTTGATCAACAACACGTCTGAGCTGTTCCTGTACATTGGTGGAGATGCTGTTCCTCAGCTGGTGAACGATGTGTTTGGTGTTGAGTCGATGAACGAGGTTCCAATTGGCAAAGCAGAGCTTCCAGAGCTTGACAACGAGTTCAACTCCCGTGTGAGAAACATCATCAACAAGGTGAGAGAGAAAGACGGCTCGATCGAGTACTTGAACCTGTACATTGTGAGAGGTCCATCGATGAACGAGAACCTGATGAACACCAACAGAGACGTGATTCCGCTGAGAATGTGGAGCATGTCTGAGCTGGTTGAGGACAGGGTGAGCGCCAGCGTGAGTTACAAGGAGTACCTGACCCAGCTGAGAGAGAAGATCTCCAGCTAGCGGGCTGGGGGTGTATAAGTTAGAGAATACTAGCGGATGAAGAGTTATGCGTAGCCAGATAGGATATAACCACACCTCACACCTCATCAAGACCGGAAAAAGAAAAAAAATGGTACGAGTTTGCCCCAAACCGGTCTTTTGTTTTTGTAGTATCCGGTCTGCAAACCGACACGCTTTTCTCCAATTAAAAATGGTTCTTTGGTGAGCTGTGCCCGTGATTTTCGATGGCAGATCGCACCGAATGAATTTTTCCAGTGGTATTATCTACTAAACAAATTGTATAAGCTGTTTCTTGACAACTGATATTTCGTTGCAACATACCAGTAGCCAGGATACAAAGGGTAAGTGACTGCAATATAGACGAGGACAGCATGATCTGAGAGTTTTCCGTTTGCGATTTGGACCAGATTTGACTTGGATACCAGACACCTTGGAACAAGGGGAAAAACACAGCAGATGAGTTAAAAAGCGCTACAAAACCGGTTTTAAGCATTGATTACGCGTACGGGGAGTGTGTTGTGTGTCAATGTTGCCATGGTTGCGACGATTGGCGGGCTTGGAGGCCAAGCTGACCGACCATTCCCCGAACGTTTGAGAGCCCGACATGGCTAGTAATGCGATTGGGGATTGGCATGACCCAACTACACTACCGGACCCAGCGTTTACGTTGCGGTAGGTGGCCAGTTGCCCCCACGCGGTGTATCAGCCAATGAGAGCTCAACGATTTCGCAATTTTTTTCTTGGGCCTGAAAAAACAGCGTCCTGGGTCCAGGTGTTACGTCAGCAAGCCGGTGTGAGATTTTCAGAAAATGCATCCTCCAAAAAGATTATACTAACTTTCCAGATATAGAATGTTGAGACAAGCATTGAAGAGCGTTCCTAGAGTGCAGGTCAGACACGCTTCTGCACTTTCCCAGGCCACCGTTTCCAACATACAGCTCAGATGGGACAAGCTTCCAGAAGACGACAGAAAAGAGGTGATTGAGGCTCTTGCTGAAAGACAGAAACTCCCATGGAAAGAGCTCACTTCCGAGGAGAAGAAGGCTGCGTTTTTCGTCTCGTTTGGTGAGTGGGGACCAAGAAAGCCTATCCACTCCGCCGAGGACGTCAGATACATTTTCTGGGGTACCGTCATCGGTGTCGGTATCACTGCTGCTGGCTTCCTCTACTACAGATCAAGAAGATACATTCCAAAGACCATGAACAGAGAGTGGCAAGAGCAATCCGACGAGTACTTGAAATCGAAGAACGCCAACCCATTCAGCGGGTACTCTCAAGTGCAGTCCAAATAAGCCCTTCCTCATCTCCATCTCGTTGCCTATTCATCGTCAACCACAATGCTTTCCTATATTGGATACAAAGACAGGCAATAAAATTACACTATTATACACTCAGTTAATTACCACAGTTTTCTGTCGAACGTTTGTAGAACGGCTCGTGCTCGTGTTCCAAAACGCAACGGGACAGGTCGACCTGTAGCATTGGTCAAAGGTGCTGGTTTTTTCAGCTCTTCTGTCGGTCTGTCTGTCTTCACAGCGGCAACCTTGCACCGGGACTCTGGCTTGTAGACGGCCTTTGCTTGCGCGTACTTGTCGTTTTGCAAAACCTGCTCGAAATCGGCCACTTTGATCCAATTTAGCACAAGTTCCTGGAAATTGTGCTGTTCGTGCTCGTACAGCCGTCTGAGCTCGTGAAAGTCCGTCTGGTTGCGTTTCAAGAACGCACCAATCATTGGCCACAAAAACGTCCACACACGCGCCTTTTCTGCCGTCGTTAGCGGCCGTTTGGTTAGCGTGCTGTTTTCTCCGTAGAAATTCTCCGTCCCCAGCAATAAGATCGCTTGCAGGTCAACCAGGTACTCCTCCCCGTCAATCGTGAACGTGTAAACAGGCAGATACTGCGCGGTCTCCGTCTCGGAGCGTGGATTCTCAAAGTTGGCAATTTGCAACCCGTACGGATAGTAGCTGCGGATGTACCTCTTGCGCTCCACGTCCTGCCGCTCCAACACCTGCTTGGCCTGCTGCTCGGCCTCCTGTGCCTGTTTGGCACGCTGCTGCTGCTCCTTCTGTTTCCGTTGCTCCTCTTGCACGGCCTCAGCACGCAGCTCCTCCTCGCGCTTGCGCTCCTGCTCTGCAATCGTGCGCGCGATCTGCTGCTGCCGCGCCTTCTTGCGCTCGAGTCGCTGCTGTTCCAGAGCCTCGCGCGCCCTGCGCTCCTCCTCCTCAAGCTTCTGCCGCGCCTCTAGCTCCTCAGCAGTCGGCACCACAACCTTCTCCTCTTCCTTCGGGGCCTCCCGCACAGGAGTCGACACACGCGTCTCCACTGGCGTCTGCGACGCCGACCGCGAAGACACCTCGTCCTCAACGGGTTTTTTCTTGGGCTTCTTCACCTCAGACCGCTTTCTGTCCTCGTCTCCAGCCCGTTTGACGCTCTTGGGAGAAACCTCACGTAGCAGCTTGATCTCCTCCTCGTCAGGGACGTAGCTCTGCATCAGAATATCCATGGCCGTGCGTCCGCGTTTATCCTTCAACGAGGCATCGGCCTTGTTCTCCAACAGCAGCTTCACCATGTCGATATGGTCTTTGCCAACAGAATGCATCAGCGGAGTCATGCCAGCCTTGTCGACGTAATTCACCTTGGCTCCAAACGCAATGAGCAAACTGGCAATGTCTGTGTGGCCGTGTTTTGCAGCCAAACACAACAGGTCCGGCGAGATCTTGCTACCGGCGAGATTCGACACGTAATTGAGCACAAAAGTGACATCGTTCTCGGCCACTTTTTGGTAGACCTCCGACCGGCCTTCTCTCGAGAACGGATCGAAAAACATCTGCGACGGTCTCTTGGACGAGTCTTCCTTTTCCGAGTCTGTTCCCGGGCCCAAACTCTGGCTTTTCGAGTGCTGTCGCTTGTAGTCACGTGTAAACTGAGCGAGCAGCTTTTTGAGCTTCTTGAATTTGGCAAGCTCGTCTCCTTCCAAGTTTGTCAGGTCCCTATCTCTCTCCATTGCGTCCAGAGCAGAATCGCCGTGCGAGTTCACCAAACACGGGTTCGCTCCTCTATCTAGCAGCACCTTGACAACCTCGTAGTGGAGGTTGGAAGCAGCGTCGATCAACGGGGTATCTTTGTCTATATGTGCGAGTTGGGCGTTGATATCTGCTCCGTGGTCCAACAACAAGTTCACCACCTCCACGTACCCTTCAAGGGCGGCCTCGTGCAACGGTGTGTTGCCGGCAAAATCTGCCTCGTTAACGTCTGCTCCCGACTCGAGCAGTTCCTTGACCTCGTCGAAGTTGCCCTTGGCACAATGACGTTGCAATAACGACCGACCCGTGACGTCCTTTCCGTTTCTGCCCGACACTTTGCGCTCGCTGGTGCGTGAACTATGCGACGAGGACCTCTTTTGAAGAGGTTTTCTGGTGACACTGTCGTCGTCGGAGTCTATGTCTGAGTTTTTGCGCATGAGACGGTGGAACCGTTTAGTGCGGCGCGACGGGACGGGAATAGACTCGTCGATGTCTGTTTCCGACTCCGAAACGGGCGGAATAGGGTCCTTATGGGAAGCAGTGGTGACATTGGTGGGGGACTCTGTATTGGACAAGGAGCCCGAATCGTCCCGTTTCAAAGGGACAGCCGCCGCAGTGAGCGGCGACAAGCTCTTCTCCAAGGCGGCTGACCGTGATGGCGCGTCGTTGCCAGATAAAGACATGGGGCAGAACAAACAAGTACAAAGATGAGAAAAATTAATTATTTTAGGTTCCAGCGACGACAGCCGACGATCGACGTGTTCATACAAACGTACACAATTATATATCATTAGAAGGAGAAGCCGGGGGGCTGTACCCGAGATGACGGCCCCATTCCATGACCTCGTAGATGAGGGCAAAGTTCGGGGAGATGAGAGGCGCTCTTTGTTTGAGCAGGTTGTAAGCCTCGTTGTAGCCGATTTTCTTGGACTTCATCATGTAGGCCAAGATGAGCGACGCAGAGCGCGAGACGCCGCATTGGCAGTGGATCAGGACCCGTTTATTCTGGGCGAGGGCGTCGTCGATGATCTGTGTGAGTTTGGGGAAGTCTGCCACGAGTTTGGAGGTGTGAGTCCATGGGATGTAGTAGTATTGGATAGTTTGGCCGCTGATGGAGATTTTGTTTGTCATTTGGGTTGTGTAATCTGTGATTTCCTGTGCCACATTGATGATGACGTCGAAGTCGATCAATTGGGTGATTGACGGCTCTGAGTAGAGGTACAGGTTTGGGTCGAGCACGCACACGGGGCCCTGGGGATATGCATTTTGGACGGATCCTGTGTTGTAGCCATGGGGGCCCGACACGTTGGAGGAGCCCAAGCAGCCCGAGGAGCCTGTGCTGGAGCCAGAGGTGCCCGAGGTGCCAGAGGTGGAGGACGCGAACTGGAGCGAGTTTGCTGATTCGAGCGAGTGCTGGGCCGACGTGGCGGCGCGCGGGGGCTGTGTAGCGGTCGAGTTGATGGTGAGTGTGAGGGATCGGCCGCGCGCGTTGGCGGTGGACTGCTGAGTTGGGGAGTTTGCTGTGGACATTAAAACGGCATTTAGCGACGGCGTTCGATACAGTCGCGGCGATCTGGGCGACGCGGGCGAATGCGACAGAATCTGTCTGCTGCCGTTCGCAGAGTACGTCAACGGCACAGGGTACTTTGTCTGGTTCTTGGACAGGTCCAGTTGCAGGTTCTTAAGGTTCTTTGGCCTTCGTTGGGAGTTATTTCCACTAAACGGTTGCTGCAAAGAGCAGGAGTCCTGCGGTGGGTCATCTATTTTGGCCATCAAGAACTGCCATGCCTTATTCTGAAAGCACAAACACAACGATGAAGACAGAATCTTTAAACCGTAAATCTATTCTGAAACAAAGATTCTAATTTTAGTAGAGATGAAAACAGTTGCATTAATTTTTGGTGTGGATATTTACTAAGCTTCTTTGAACACCGGCATTTATTTTCTCCACGGAGTAATTCACCGGGGAGTTATCCAGACACCGCAGGAACTCTGTCACGGACCCGCCCACGCCGAAGTAGATGTCTTTGGCGGCCACGAGACTGCGACACGAGCTGGTTCGCGTGAGGTCTGTTATGAGCTGTGCCACCACCGGCAGATGTTGCGGCGAGTAGATGGTTTCTGAGGAAACGGCAAGAGTGGGCGCGGTGACCAGCCGGTCCAGCTGTGTGGCGAAACCCCGGCCCCACGACCCGCTCACAAACGAAACGCCAATCTGCTGCGAATCAAGCTGCTCTTTGAACCGTGCAACCAGCTGCTCTGTCACGTCGATCTCGTCCGGCCGCACGTTTCCCTCCACGTCCGCGCGCGTCTGCAGCCTCTCCAGCTCCTGCGCGTCCAACACGGTCAGACACCACGTCAGAAACAGGTTCGGCACGCTCACCAGCCGCAACACCTCGTAGTTGAAGTCGGTCAGCACAAGATCCACCCCGTGTAGGTTCTGATGCAAAATCGTCTGCAAGACCAAACAGCTCGGTAACGCCGTGCCGCACCCGAGCTCCACAAACGTGCGGAACACAGAAACATCCGTCTCTTGCAGCCGGTGCATCAGGTCGTAGCAGCACTCCCACGACTTGAGCCCGCCCTCGTACACGCCGTTGCGCACGTCCTCCGCGGTCGTGCCCACAAGCACCTGCAGCTCCTCCGAGTCGCCGTCCTCGCCCATCAGCTGGTGTCGCACGTCGAAGAACTCGCGACGGTAAAGCCGTTTTGGGAACTCGATCTGTTCAAACGAGATCCGCGTCCCCACCAGCCGCCCCAGAAAATGCTCCAGCGTGTACGTTTGCGGCCTGACAGTCTCCTGCACGGCGTCTAGCGGGTTCCCCACCGTCTGCGGCTCCTCCGTGTCCGACTCGAACCCAAACTGGAATCCCATTAAAGTTTAATTTTCAACTAAATATTTTTTCCGCATTTATTTCCCGTCTCCACGTATGTCTGAATTTGGCTCGTACCTGGAAGAGTTCGAGCCGCTGAAACACGCCAACGAGCTGGTGGTGTCGACCAACAACGTCGACGACACCGCGCTGGACCTGACAACGTCCATCAAACGGCTCCAGTTCGACCTCAAAGACGTGGACAAACGGCTGCAGAAAAGCTCGAACGAAAACTACACATCGCTCATTGCCGAGCTCGACACCGCACAGGACCTGCACACGACGATCGGCGAGCTCAAACCGTCGCTCAAACAGGTCAACGCGTCGTACTCGCGGCTGCAAACAGAAATCCTCAAGCCGTACAACGAGTCGTCCAATTTGCACTCGGCCCTCAGAAAGATCCACCAAACCTCCAACCTGCTCAGATCGTCCACGTACTTTATCTATCTGGTGTCGCGGATCGAGGAGATCGACAAATCCGACCAGAAATTGAACCAGAAACCGTTCCGGTCCGTGTACGCTCTGGCACGGCTGTTGAACCAGATCAAGCTGCATCTGGCCGATTCGCCGTTCCTCAAGAGTCTGAAGCTCGTGCGCGACTACGAGACGTTCCAGCAGTTGCAAACAACAAAAGTCATGGACGTGTGCAATAGCCACCTGAAAAACCTGTCTTTGGAGTACGACGACCAGTCGATCTTGAACCTAGTGTACGCCTTGTCCATCATGTCGTCGGAGTCGTTTTACAACCAGTTGCAACAGCTGCTGAGTCTTAAGATTGCTGGTGCAATCAATCTGATCATCAAGAACCTCAACAACCCAAGGGGCCTTGAAAACGTGTTTGCACAGGTTTCTGCTTCCGGAAAGCTGATCAACAACCTGGAGAAGGTGATGCGGTCGAACAAGTGGCAGGATGCGTCGTCGTCCAAGGAATCCGCAGCTAGCACGGTCTCGATCCTCGATAAAGTCAATTCTGTGCTGCATTTCGGAAACTCGCTAGGAACGCTGTTCTGGAAAGACACGGCCGTTGGAGTCGAGCCCAAATTCAAAGATATCGTGCACAAGGGCGGGCCCATTGCAAAGAACCTGCGTTCCATCAAACAGGACATCTATGACATGGTGAAGAAAGCCGTTTTGGACTCGTTCGTTGACGAGAAAAGAGACGACTGCATCGAGGTGCGCATGATGCTCAACAGCGTGGCCTCATTAGATAGGTCTCGATAATCGAATGTCGCTATGAACTTTTCGCCTTGGACTTGCGGCCGCCTCTGCGGGTCTTTTTCACTCTAGTGAGCTTTGCGAGCTGTGCAACCCGTGCAGTCCATTGCTTTTTGCGTTTTTTCGCTTCGATCTTGGCCAGCCGCTGTTTCCTGCCGCGACGGGCTTTTTGTTGTGGCGGCAAAGGAACCCTCACCGGCTCGTCAACAGCGGAAATCGAAATCACCTTGTAATTACTAGGAACAAGCTTTTGGCTCTGTTGTAGAACATCCCGCCCGTCAACGGCCGCCTGTTGAAACGCCTGTTGCTCGGCCGCCGTGTACCGGGCAAAGTAGTACGACTCTGGCCGCGCAACGTTCTCCACAAGCCGGTCGTCCACATCCACCTGCCTGTCCTCCAAACTCACAGCCACCTGATCTGAGCCTGAAAAGAGCGGGAAAAACTCGCGGACCGGCGACTCCTCAGCCACACCGGGATCCTCTACGTCCACAAGCTCAAACTCAAACTCCGGCACAAAAGAGTACCCGTTATCGGTGTCCATGGCTACCCAAAAAGAATTTGACACAACAGCCGTTTCTGAAACACCCCCAAATTACCCGGCCTGTCTGGTCTCAGTTTGGTATATTCTGCAAAAGCCATTTTAATTTCCAAACATATAAAGAACGCGTTTTTATACCCTTCCCCCTCAATTATAAACCATTCACGATGTTCAGATCCCAAGTTAGAAAGTTTTCCAGCACCGCACGTGCAGAGCTAGCCAAAATCAACCTGATTGGTGTGATTGGCACAGACATTTCCGAGGCCGTCACTAGCAACGGCAGACCGTATGTTCGCTACGCTTTGGCCGTGGACAACAAGGCCAAGGGCAACGAGAACACCTCGTGGTTCAACATCGTTGCCTTCACAGATCATCAAATAAATTTCACCAAGACGTTCTTGGGAAAGGGTGCTAAGGTGTATGTCGAGGCCGACGTTTCCAACAATGTGTTTGAGAAAGACGACGGAAGCAAGGCCGTTAGCTGGAATCTGTATCAGAGAACCATTGAGGTGATTAGATTCCCAAAGGCTTCGTCCAAGCTCGAGACTTCCGGCGAGGAAGAGGAATAGTTGTGTTTATTAATTGTCGAGTTCAATTAAATAACCTTGTAGATACTAGATATCGGAGTAGTTGAGTCCCATGCGGTGGAGGTCGCGACGGATATCCTGGTCCAGGAGGTCGAGTTCTGCCTGGCGCAACTCACGGCGGATGTCCTCGTCTTTGGGCGTGGTGGCTTGCGAGTTGTCCATGCTGATCGACGCGGTGTCGACGCTTCTGCCGTACGACTTGACCTCGTCCATTTCCCAGCTCGAGACCGGCGATTTTTGCGAGTACTCTTTCGAGATCGGCGACTCCAGAGTCCGTTCCGACGCGTGTCTGGTGAGATAGTTCTGTTGTTTCGCCACATGTCTCGAGTCCCGCCAGTTTCTGTAAGTCTTGGTCATCTTGCGACCAGCAGGAACAGACTCCACCCAGCCAACGTACATCTGAACAGCGTCCTCGCCGAGTCCAAACAGACAGAAGCTCACAATCGACACACTGATTAGGATCCATCTTTCCGCGTCCTGCGAGGCCTTGTATGGAATACGCAGAATGATGTCCCAGTACAAGTTCTTGGCAAAGTCCGGCTTGAACCCTGGTTTCATGTCGCGAACCATCAGAATCAGAGAAACAAGCTTCAACGGGAACATGGCTGCAATCACAAGAACACTAAACAACAGCAGTTTGTTGAACTTGCGCAAAGAGTAGCCCGAGTTGGTGCATTGAAGAATGTTTCTGGTGTTGGTCCTCTTGACAAAAAACACAACCAACGTACCGGCAGCAGTGATGAATCCCAAAACAGCCCAGAAAAATAGCCAGAAGTAGTACAACAGCACAGAAATGCCGTAGTTGGCCATCATCAGCCGACATCCAGCACATTGAGTGATACCGTACCGGAACATCATGCCAAAATACACAAACGCAGCAACCAACACAGGGAACCCAAGCACACAGAACAATTCAAACGCCATCTTGGTCTTCCACCGTGAAAACCACATCTCTGTCCATTTGTTGGCCATCAGAATCAGCAACAAGTTCAAAGAGATGCAAAAAATGGCTCCCGGGATACCTATTTGAGCCATGATCTGGACTCTCACAATCAAATCGCACCAGCCACGGCCGTCCCAGTTGTCAACAAAATTGTCTCCGCCCCAAATGATCGTGCCAACAAGTCCCTGAATCATCCAGATCTCCAGATAAACCAACAACGCACTTGCAGGAACGTTGCGAGAGTTGATGTGCCACAGCATTGGCGGAACATTCAGAACAAAACAAAATGTTTGGATGAATATGAGAAAAGCACGCAAACCAGCCATTATCAGATTCCAATTGAGATGCCAATCCGTGCTAAACCCACCATCTTATATGTGTGCCCATGTTTTAGTCTGGTGTATGATATTTTTCCTTTCAGACCCTAATCGGGTAAGAATGCGGCTGTGCAAAAAGGACAACTCTGCGACAGCGAACCCAGCTAATCTGTCAAAGAATGACGCACCGCAACCCCAACAACGACTCCCAAACACATCTGGCCAAACAGCGCAACACACGACCGACCTGCCCATCTGTCCATTTTTCTGTTCACTGCGCAATGCGACTCCCATAACTCCTCGCCGTCCGGGTCGGCAAACGGGTCAGACCCGCCAGAGTCCTTCGACATGACACTTTTCCAGTCAAACTCGCTATCAACGTCGTACACGTCAAGCGCACCGCCCAGAGTCACCTCCTCGTGCACCCAGCAGTACATCCGTACACCAGATATAACAAGCAGCACAAGCGGCACAATCAGGCCGGCAAAGAACGACTAAGGTTAGTTAGTTGGCACAGATGGGGCAAGGAGAACACTACTTACGACCTCTGCGTGTCTCAGAACAGTTCTTTGGATCGCACAGGTGTGGCAGATACACTGTTTTGCTGGCTGTTTGCTGTTTTGCAGCTCGTCGACTTTACCAAGGATGATTTTCTTCATGGTTAGCAAGACAGCATGGACACACACGAGCTTTATAAAGGGTTCCAGTTGACATCTGAGACAGTGACGAGGTGATTTGAATTGACCGTGGTTTTATAAAAAATATTACCTTTTTTGGAAGTTCAATGGATTAGCAGACTCACTGTCTGTAAAGATGCTCGAAATAGTGTTTGACAAACGCCAAAGGATGGTCTGCGTCCTGCGACCCCATTTTGCCGAGTCCAGGCGAAAAACAGGTGATTGGTAGCACAAGAACGTCAGACACAAGTTTAGGAACGTCGAGCTTGGTGAAGTCTTTCCATGTGACTTTGGAAAATATGCCCGACAACATGTAATCGTTGAAATACTTGAAGATCCCATCGGTCCAGACGCCGGCGCCGGTCCAGTCCATGATTGAAAGTTCGTTCGAGGAGTCAAATTCCAGAGCTCCTTCTTTATTTCTCCGGAGAGTTTCCTCGGTGATAGAGGCAATGATCTCACGCAAGACTGGATGGCCCGGTTTGGCCTGGATCACCCAGTTGGCAAACTGCAATCTTCTGGCGTAGTACTGTCTCCAGTCCGGGGTGTCAGGGTCCGACTGGATCCCCACAATGAGCCCGATTTCCCAAGGATCAACATTCTCGGGGATCCAGTTTGGAATTGGCTGCAATGGCAGCGTGTCCACGTCTGCATACACTCCTCCTTTGGCAAATAGCATCAGGTACCTGAAAAAGTCCATTTTCAAGATAATATGGGGGAGCAGCTCGTACGCCTTGATCACCTCGGGAATATGCATGTACAAGTAATGAATGATAGCGTTGGACGTGTCGTCGTTGAACAGCTCGTGAACAAATCCGGGGTTCTTCAACGCCCATTGCTCTTCTCCTTCTTTGTATTTAGGTCCAAAACTGGCATCGTTAAGTCCGTATTTCCAAGATTGCCAGATGTAGGCCGGGAACTTTCTGTTTTGGTCGTATGGGAACATGTATGCGAGTCTTTCCCGCAAAGTAGCTTCCTGGTTTGGTCTGCGAAGTTCGTTTAGCTGTTTTTCGAGCTTGGCCCTGTCGTTTTCGAGCTTTTTGAGCCGCGTGTCCTGCTCCACAAGCAGTTTCTCTGTCAAGTCGTTAAGTTTCCGTGCGAGTTCAAGCTCTTCGGTGCTGGCCTTACCCGAAAAACCGAATCCTGAGCCCCTGCCGTTGGGTCCACTGGCTTGTTTCCCTTCTGTGAATTCCTTCACAGGCACGCCGGGACCCAGCACCTGCCGCAAGTCTGGCGTGGAGTCGGACGAGACCTGCACGAGCACCAAAATGAGCACCACGATGGCCACGGAAAGCAGCACTGTGCGCTTCAGAACGTTTGATTTCATCGCCACGTAGGGATTTACAAAAATAAATAATTTGAGGTGAACCGGTAGCACTCAGACACACCTCAGACCGGGAGAGAAGGGAGTTAGGGGATGAGGAAGCACAAGGCGGGGGTGGGATGGGGGTAGGCAAGTAAGACTGTTTTGGTCTGTTGAGTTGTCAGACAGACCACATTTTCCTCCTGTACGAACCCATCCTTCTCTGTCGCTCCGCTGGTCGCCTGCTGCTGCTGCTCCTAAAACAGCACAGCCAGATAAAAAATTATTTTTCACAATGTATAGAGGGTCTTTCTTGACGGGTGTGCGCTTTGCCTGTCGGTGGGGTCTTGGCGCTGGACGGCGTTCGGGGACGAACACGCTTGCGGCCATGAATAGACAGCACCACACGGGTTGGCGATATATGTTAGTTGGCGGGTCTCGGCCTTTGGTACAGTGGAACGCGCGGAACAAGGGCAAGCCTCCAATGGCAACGGTTCTAAACGAGATCAAGCGATGGAAGTCCGACGTTCCACGGCCACAGACTCCGCGCGAGCGGTTTCTGGCAGCAGGAAAGAACAAATTGGACCGGCTCAAGCTACGGGCGAAATGGATATTGCTGCGACAAAACCGGCCGTTCAACGTGGACGAGATCAGTGCGTTTTTGTCGTGGATCGTGATGGGCAACTTCCTGTGGATTTTCATTGGGACCACCACGTTCTGCGGACTGATCATCTACGCAGGCAATCTTTTCACCGACGGCAAGATAAACAAGAAAGTTCTGGAGAAACTGATCACCCTAGACAACAAATTACAGGTGGACATCACAGGCAACGACTTCAAGGCTTCGTGGGAAGACGGGATGATCAAGTTCCAGAATTTGGTGATGAACTCGGGCGCTAATGGACATTTAAAGTACTCTTTCAAGATAGACACAGTGACGGTGACGTTATCGCTTAGCAAATGGATGGAAGGAAAAGGTCTTATTAAGGACGTTAATTTGACCGGGGTGATTGGCACGGCCGATCTGGACGAGCACTACGAGGAGGTGATGGACGAGGCGTTTTCGCCGCAGTACGAGTTCGAGCAGTTTGAGGTGAACAACCTCAAGCTTGTGATGAAACGGAAAAAGAGCGCTCCGATGGAGGTGGAGATTTTCAACTGCAAGCTGCCGAAACTGCGCCGCAACTGGATCACGTACGACTTCATCAATGCGGACGCGCTGTCCGGGTCGATCAACGGGTCGCTGATCACGCTGCACAAACGGCAGCACCAGTTTGCGCAATTTGCGGGGATGGACACCACCGAGGACAATTCTCCATGGAAGAAGGTGACACGGCTGCGGATCGACCAGCTGGACCTGTCGCGAGTGACGGGACCCAAATCGAAGCTGAACTGGCTGCGGGCGGGCACTGTGGAACTGGTGGTGGATATCATGCTACCAACGGAGGACGACAACGAAAGTCTGACAGATTTGCTATTGCCGGGCCATCAGGGCGTGGAGGGAAACAAGTACGTTGTTCTGGACTGCAAAATCAACTTCCATGATTTGCAAGCACGGATGCCGGCCAAGACGCCAAGCTCGTCGCTAACGCAAACCCCGTACATTTCAGAGACAGATTTACGGGGCTTAGTGAGCTTTATCAATAACAAGCGCTTTGGCTTGGCTCTTCGCGCATCAGAAGGCTGGGACATTGACGAGACCGCCACATACGACAGGGCTGAGTTGGCTGCCGACGCGGATCTTAGAGACAATGACGAGTCGCAGGTTCCTACAGTGAAGTTTCGGTTGGTGCACAATCTGGCAGACTTTGAGTTGGTTGACATTGTTGCTATTCTGGGACTGCATTCGGATACGGTTCACGATCTGGGCCCATTGCAGCAACTGAGTTACCAAAATAGCAACAAATTGCTAGACTCCGCCATGACGGAACTTTTGGGGTGTTTGATGCTCTACAAAGAGGAGCTCCAGCAACGGCTGATAGGGGCGTACGCCAAACGGACAAAGTTTGAGATCTTTTTCAACAACTTTGTGCTTGGGAACTTATTGTTGGTTGGTCTTGGCAGCTTTGTGATTTAGCATCGGTCGGTTTTCTACACAACCGTGCACCGCGTTTTTTTTTCGCTCTCCAAGAGTGCCCCATTCTTGGATTCGTATAACTATAGTTATTATTTTTCATGCAGCCTCTCCAATACGATCTGTTTCGATGCAGCAGCACACGTTGTAAGGCGGAATTGCCCACGCAGATGGTACAATACATGAACAGACGGCATTTGCTACGATGTGTCACTCTCGAAATACGCCCAAATTACTAAGCACGTTTTTTTCTAACCGATGCGAAATTTTTAGTGCCCGGTCCGTGCGCACTTAAATGCAACAAATGTCGCGGTGTGGGTTAATTAGGTTTTATAGCCATATTGTTTGTATATCCGCGCGTTTCCGTTGGTTTATATATATATGAGCTGGTCCTGACTCAACATAAAGCCAAACTACAACATTAACTCCGCCATCCAAACCATCACTAATAATTAATAAATAATCAAACTGATATCTCCGGTTCCCAAATCCGGCAATTAATTAGAGTAAAAGGAGTGATTGTTCATTTTTTATACGAAACATTTTAAATCTTGTTCATCATCCATGTGGAAACCGTGGGGACAAGCTTACGAAGACCTGGAAACCCAGGGTCCTCAGAAGGTCAAGAGAGAAAGACCGTTTAGAACTCTCCACACCCATATTCTGGCTCTGATGCTTGCTCTGGCTATGGCTGTGGTTGCTATACATTTCTACCTCAAAGCTGCGCAACTTAATAGAGAATTCGAGGAGGAGTTTGGACCACGGCTAATCACCATCGAGTCGTTAACACACGACGTTTCCATCAAGCCGATCCACTCGCATAACGACGAATGGAGAAGACATCCGCTGCTGGATGCGCTTCGAGCCGGAGCTAACTCAATAGAGGCCGATTGTTACTACCGCGAATCCGACCCAGACACCATTTTGGTGGGCCACAACCCGTCCTACTTGTCGCGCAAGGCCAACCTCGACGCCATGTATCTGGACCATCTGTTTGATCTGTTGAAGCAGTCGAATGCAGGCCCGGATAGCCGCGATGGAAAGAACGGGATCTTTTACACCTCGCCAGAAACCACCACGTATTTCTACGTGGACATCAAGAACAACCGGGAACAACTATTGGAGGTGTTCCAACACAAGCTACAACGGTTCTTGGATAATGATTTCCTCACCACATACAATTCCACGTCAGACACGTTCCACGAAGGTCCACTTACGATTATTGTCACGGGAGATGTTCCGTACGACCAAATCAGCTCGCAGGAGCTCGTTTACACGTTCATTGACGCTCCGTTGAACGAGCTCGTGGACCCGGAGAAGGCCGCTCTCTACCCCGCCAACAAGATTTCGCTTTTTGCCTCTGCTTCGCTGGGCCAGCTCACGGGCTCGCATAAGGCCGTGAGTTTGTTCAATGGACTGTCCTCGAGTCAGCTCGCCGACTTGGACAAGTTCATCAAGGCTGCACATTCGATCAACCTTAAAACGCGGATTTGGGACACGCCCAAGTTCACCAAGGCGATCAAACACAAAGTCTGGAAGCAGCTGATAGAGTTAGACTCGGACTACCTTAACGTTGACGATCTCCGAGAAGCTATTCATTTTTAAGTAGTAGAATAAAAATAACGACCGATGAGAAAAATAATTAAATTTAATTAAAATCAATCTTATTTAGCACAATGGTAAGTATTTTAACCCCAAATATGCTAATTCAGTCATTAAACCCTCACACCGGCCTTCCTCGTGGTTGGCAGATCCGCATTTCCAAGACTCATGGTCAGGAATACTACTATAACCCGGGAAAGAGCGAGTCTGTTTGGACTCCACCTGAGGGCACCGACCAGGAGGCGTTGGATTTGTATCTGTCCAAAAACCTACACAAGCCGAAAAAAGTGCGCGCCAGACACATCTTGGTGAAACATAGAGACTCCAGAAGACCATCTTCGTGGAAAGAACAGAACATTACGCGTTCCAAAGAGGAGGCGGTCGACTTGATCAAAAAATACAAGAGCCAGATTGAGTCTGGTGAGGTTCCGTTCGAGGAACTTGCTGGCGAGAGCAGCGATTGCAGCTCGCACGCCAAAGGAGGCGATCTGGGCTTCTTTGGTCCGGGAGAGATGCAGCCGAGCTTCGAAAAGGCCACGTTTGGACTGCAAGTGGGCGAACTTAGCGACGTTGTCGAGTCCGACAGTGGCATCCACCTGATCGAGCGCACGGGCTGATTACGTAAGCGCGCCATTATTGTTCGGGTGGACATTTCTTGGACGTTGGAAATAGAATGTGTTTAGAAACTTTTGCACGCGAGCCAGCGACGAAATAGAGTTCCCCCGATGATGTCCATTGTCGCCAAACAAAGGGTCTCCATTTTTAGTGCATTTCAAATGGCCAAGTGGCACAGCTTTGCCAAAGTGCCGTTTGCAATTATTCGGCCGCAAATAAATAATTTCCATAAAAGGGCGATTTCGTACTCAGCCAAAAATTTACACTCCCACACTTTACTTAATACCATGAGCGTTCCCAAGAGACAGGTGTTACCTACCAATGTGAAGCCCGTGCACTACGACGTGAGCCTGAAGCCGGACCTGACGACTTTCAAGTTTGATGGTGAGGTTGCTATCGACTTGAAGGTTCAGGAGACAAGCGACTTCATTGAGTTGCATGCCCTCGAGATTGAGTTTTTGGAGGTTCAATTGAAGACTTCTGGTGGCGAGTACAAGCCAACGAAGACCACCAGCTCGGAGAAGGACCAATCTACTACGTTCAAGTTTGACGAGTCTGTTTTGAAGGAAGGCGAAACGGTTCAATTGGCCATCAAGTTCATTGGCGAGTTGAACGACCAATTGGCCGGGTTCTATAGATCCTCGTACACAGAGAACGGCGAGACCAAGTATCTTGCCACGACGCAATTCGAGGCCACCGACGCGAGAAGAGCGTTCCCTTCTTTTGACGAGCCTAATTTGAAGGCAACATTCTCCATCACCCTCACGGCAGAGAAACACTACACTTTCCTTTCCAACATGGACGTCAAGGAGGAGACTCTTGTTTCCGACACTTTGAAAAAAGTGGTTTTCAACAAAACGCCTCCAATGTCCACCTATTTGGTGGCTTTCATTGTGGGTGAATTGAATTACGTCGAATCAGAGTACAAGTTCAGAGACGTTCCAATTAGAGTCTACACCACGCCAGGTTACGAGGCTGACGCTAAGTACTCGGCCGAGCTGGCCGCCAAGGCCCTCGAGTACTACGAAAAGGTATTCGATATCCCATACCCGCTCCCAAAGATGGACATGGTTGGTATCCACGACTTTGCTGCCGGAGCCATGGAGAATTGGGGTCTGGTCACCTACAGAATGGTGGACCTGATGATTGGCGAGAAGTCCAGTAACGCCGCCAAGCTGCGTGTTTCCGAGGTTGTGGCCCACGAACTGGCCCACCAGTGGTTTGGTAACATCTGTACCATGGACTTTTGGGACTCGTTGTGGCTGAACGAGAGTTTTGCAACCTACATGAGTTTCAAGTGCTGCGACTACCTCGAGAAGGACTGGAAGATCTGGGAGAACTTTGTCAACGACTCGTTCCAGACTGCTCTTTCTTTGGACAGTTTGAGATCGTCGCACCCAATTGAGGTGCCTGTTGCCAGTGCCGACGAGATCAACCAGATCTTCGACGCCATTTCGTACGAGAAAGGTTCCTCTGTGTTGAGAATGCTAGACAACTGGCTCGGAACAGAGAATTTCATCAAGGGTGTCTCGCACTACCTGAACAAGCACAAGTACGGAAACGCCGTCACCGAGGCTCTGTGGGACTCGTTGGCCCAGGTTTCCGGTAAGGACGTGAATAGCGCCATGCAGGTTTGGACCAAGTCGGTCGGATACCCATTGGTGCAGGTTTCTGAGAAGGACGGTAAGGTTTCTGTTTCGCAGCAGAGATTCCTCACCACCGGTGATGTCAAGCCAGAGGACGACAAGACCGTGTTCCCTATCTTTTTGAACCTCAAGACCGACTCTGGAATTGACAACATTGTTCTGGACAAGAAAGAGGCCACTTTGGACGTGAAGAGCTCCGATTTCTTCAAGGTCAACGGCAACTCCACCGGTGTTTTCAGAGTCAACTACGAGCCTGAAAGATGGACTGCTTTGGGTGCTGCCTCCGACAAGCTTTCTGTTGAAGACAAGGTTGGACTTCTCTCTGATGCCGGAGCTCTTTCTGTTGCAGGTATTGCCAAAACCACCAGTTTGTTGACTTTGGTTTCCGAGTTCAAGGACGAGGAGTCGTACTTTGTTCTTTCGCAATTGGTCAGCAGACTCGAGAGCTTGAAGGCTGCATGGATCTTTGAGGACGAGAGCGTCAAGGCTGCTCTGGAGTCGCTTGTCAGAGACCTGATCAGCGAAAAGAGCCACCAAAAGGGCTGGGTCTTTAACTCGTCAGACTCGTTCCTTGACCAAAGCCTCAAGACTCTTCTGTTCAAGGCTGCTTCCTCCAACAAGGACGAAAAGACCGTCGAGGCGTCCAAGTCCATTTTCGCAAAGTACATTGCCGGCGACAAGTCTGCTTTGGACCCTAACCTTAGAGACTCTGTTTTCAGTGTTGTTGCTTCCACTGGTTCCCAAAAGGAGTTTGATGCTTTGCTCAACATTTACAAGACTTCCCAGATCAGTGACGAGCAGATCACTGCTTTGAGAAGTCTGGGTAAGTTCTCTGACGAAGCTCTTCTTGACAAGGCTTTAAGCTTTGTTTTGGACGGTACCGTGAGAAAACAGGATATTTGGATTCCAATGGTGGGAATGTCTGGTAGCAGAATTGGTATCGAGAAAGTGTTCAACTTTTTGACCACCAACTGGGACCAGATCATCAAGCTTGTTCCAACTTCGTTGCCATTGTTTGGTGGAGTTATCTCTATCGCCATTGGCCGGTTCACCAAGAAGGAGCATTACGACCAGATCAAGGCCTTCTTTGCCGACAAGGACACCAAGGCATTTGACCAAAAATTGGCTCAAGGTTTGGAGTCCATCGAGGGAAAGATCAAATGGCTTGAAAGAGACTCCGAAAACGTTGCTCAATGGCTCAAGGAACACAAATACTTGAAATAAGCTTCTGGAGATACGATTATGTAATGAACGTAGTAAGATCTACCAAACAAAACAAAAATCCCCATTTTAGAAATTGCCCATTTCTCCCCATCTTGTCTTGTTTCGCGTAACATGGAACCTTCAAGCGCCCAATTAAACGCCGACACATCGACTCCGCGGTCCAGTGCACGAATCTGGCACGTTCCAAGACCCAGCAGCGCTCCAAAGGAGAAATCAAGTATGGAGATAATTACCCCCTTAACTACAAGAGAGCTCGGACCTTCCAAGATCCCGGTAATCACACCGAAACCAAACAAGGTTGTTTCAAGAGCCTCTTCGGACTGGCCTGCTCATGGAATCAGGTTTGATGACGTGATTAACGACACCTCGTTGACCCCAATCAACGTGTTTGGCAGAGCCATGACGGCCGGGTCGGTTGCAACAACAGCCACAGTGGTGACCAAATTGAGCTCGAACGAGCTGAAAGAAGACGACTCGGTGTCGTGTTTCACCAATTCGTCGACCTCAACACCTTGCAACCCAAAGAAGCGGAAATTGGAAACAGAAGCGCTGCCATTCTTTAAATACAACAAGCTGGAGGAACTGTCCAAAGAGGAGAAATCCATGTCGAAAATGATGGCAGACCCAGAAATGAACGCCTGGATCAACGAATCCTTGGAAACAGTGAAAGACTACGAAAAAATTGTACAACGTGTGATTGCACTAAGACACAAGTTCAACAACCTGGTGGAAACAGAGTCTGAACTTTGAATATTGCTATAGGAGTTTATTCTGTGAGATACACAACATTAAACAGGAAGTGTATGGCTTACTTTCTGTATCTTCTGAGACCTCTGTTAGCAGAGACAGCGATAACGGAGGCTGGGACCTTGAAACCAAGGGATTTGATCATTTCGTCGGTGTCAGCATCGATGTTGAGTTGACCCTTGGTCTTCTTCAAGTCCAAGGCGGACACTTCAGGAACATATTGGTCCTTTCTCTCTCTCTCTTCCTCTTGCAATTTGAACGAGATACCTCTGACTGGACCTTTTTGAATTCTCTTCATCAAGTGGGTGGTGTAACCGGCGATCTTGTTTCTGAGTCTCTTGGATTGGATCTCAGCGATTTCGCTGGTCAATCTCTTGTTGACTTCAAAGTCCAAAGTCAATTTTGGATAGTATTTCTCGATGAGCACCTTCGAGGCTCTCTTGACGGTCTTGGTTCTAACTCTACCCTGACATGGTTAGTATATTTGATATCGTTTGCTGAACCCAGCTAGCTGTTACCTACCATTTTGTGATGTTAGTTTTCAATCCTGGTTTAAGAAATTTTTCACAAAGGTTGAACAAGAAAAAAAGTTGGCAAAGCCCGACACAACATCACGTGACACACTTTGCTCTGCTCTGCTATTACATAACCCAGATAAAATCTGTCCTTTTTCTTTCTGTGCAACTACGTTGGCCCTCTGAATATTGCCGGAATTATTTCAGGCCTGACCCGCATTGCGTACATAGGGGCGAAAATATAAATAGTGCGATATCCCCCCGTTTTCAATGGCGAAATTCCACTGTGATGTGTGCTCATCGGATTGCACGCGGCGTGTGAGGATACGTTGTGCTGTATGTGCCGATTATGATCTTTGTGTTCCGTGTTTTGCCAAGGGAGAGAGCTCTGGCAAACACAAGCCGTACCACGATTACCAGGTGATTGAACAGCATCAGTACCCGATTTTTGACGAGGACTGGGGAGCTGACGAGGAGTTGTTGTTGATAGAAGGTTGTGAGACTTTGGGGCTCGGCAACTGGCAGGATATCAGTGACTTTATTGGGGGGAGATCCAAAGAAGAGGTTGGCCAACATTACGAGGACTACTACCTGAACTCTCCATGTTATCCTATTCCCGATTTGAACAAGACTTTTGAGAACGTTTCGACCTCGTCGTTTCTGCGCAAACGCAAGCAGAGACTCGATTCGCGCAAGAATCTGCCTCTACCTCCTCCAAAGAAGGTTTTGACGTCGAAACCGTTGTGTTCTGATCTGCAGAAATATATGCCTGGTCGACTGGAGTTTGAGGAAGAGGCCGAGGACGAGGCGGAGAAAGTGGTGCAAGACATGGTGTTTGAGGACGACGAGGCGGAGAACGATATCGACTTGAGGCTCACAATACTGGATATCTACAACTCGAAGCTGACTTTGCGTGCGGAACGCAAACGGCTGATGTTGAAGAACAACTTGTTGGATTACAGAAACAACATTGCGGTCGACAAGAAGCGCACAAAAGAGGAGCGAGATTTGTTCAACAAGTTGAAAGCGTTTGCACGGGTCATGACTGCAGACGACTTTAGGGAGTTCACCGACGATATGCTGGCGGAGATCCGTGTGCGCAATCGGATCCAGCTGCTCCAGGAGTGGCGGCGCAACGGCGTGACGTCGTTTGAGAACGGATCCAAGTTCGAGAAGGACAAGGTGGCGCGGCTGTCGCGGCTGAACATGGGAGTTGGGGCCGGGCCGATCTCGTCAGGCCGCGAGCGGCACACGTTCAACTCTGTGCGGTCGACGTCGCGTCACCAAACTCCGTCGTACGAGTCGAACTCGAAGAAACGCGGCCACCAGCCGCTGGACATCTCGCAGGCGTTGGACTACGACCTGTTGTCGGACGAGGAGAAGGTGTTGTGCTCGAACTTGCGCATTCTGCCAAAGCCGTACCTGGCGATCAAGGAGACACTTTTCCGGGAGCTTTTGCGGACCGGGGGTGTGCTCAAGCGCAAGATTGCCAAGGACCTGCTCAAGATCGATCCGGCCAAGACCATGAAGATCTACGACTTCTTTGTGCAGCAGAAGTGGTGCAACGCCGTGTAGTGTATTATAGTGTACGACAAGAGTTGGGTGGGGGGATCACTTGCCCCCACTGCAAAAATATTGCGCATAAAAAAATTGAAAAAAAAATATTTTAAAATCAAGACGTCATGTCCAAAGCGCAGTATTTCCTCGAACAGAGCGTTCCGGAGTTGAAAGACCTCGAGAACAAGAAACTGTTCACGCGCAAAGAGGTCACCATGATTATGCGGCGTCGGACGGACTTCGAGCAGCGTATAGCCGGGCGCGGATCCAAGCCGGCAGACTTTCTGGCCTACTACCGGTTCGAGAAGAACCTCGATCGCCTCAGACGCAAGCGGTACACGAGAATGCGTGCTGTGATTGATACGCGGCCGTCTGTTTCAGACTGGGCCTCTGATAGACGCATTTTCTTCGTCTTTGAACGGGCCGTTAACAAGTTCCCAAAGAGCATGGATCTGTGGTCCGCGTACATCAAATTTGCGCGCAAGAAGGGCTCCGTTAAGGTGCTTTACTCGATATACTCAAAACTGCTGCAGTTGCAGCCCAAAAACATCAACGTGTGGTTCAGTGCGGCCAACTACGAGTTTGAGCATAATAGAAACGTCAAGTCGGCTAGAAACCTGTTCAAGCGGTGTGTGCGGTTCAACGGTGAGAAAACAGAGGTCTGGCTCGAGTTCATCAAGCTGGAGCTGACGTACTTGTCGAAACTGCTGCTAAGGAGACGGCTGCTGAACCTGATGACAGAGCAGCAGCAGATCCAGGACCTGCGGGACAACGAGGGCGACGCGTTCGAGGGCGACGACCTGGTGAGCCTGATTCCAGACACAGAGGTCAATAGCGAGCTCAACAAGCTGCCCGAGCTCAACACGGACGTTTTGGGCACCGCAGCTACAAATCCGGTTTTGAAAGGTGACCTTGTGCTGGCCATTTTCGACGTGGCCGCCGCAGCCGTGCAGAAAGACGCACCCGACAAGTTCGCGCGCGTGTGGGAGCTCGCGGAAAAGATGCTCGCGCTCGTGGACTCGTTCGACGCCCTCGACAGACTGTACCTCGCCAACCACGTTGTCGAGTGGCTGGCGCATGACCACGGTCACGTGCCGGAGGTGGTGCTGCTGCAGCTGACGCTGTCGCTGCGGTACACGGAGCTGGACGACGCGGATTTCGTGGCCACGCTGCAGAGCTCTGTGCGGGCGTACCAGTCGTGGGCGGCCAAGAGCCGCCTGGACGTGGAGACGAAGGAGCAGCTCAAACGGATGTACGTGGACTTTCTCACGCAAAAGTACCTGCTGCGCGCCAGCGGCGACGTGCGACAGGTGCTGGAGCTACTTCTGAAGAAGCTTAAATAGACTAATCGACTTTACTTAGGTCACTAAGCTGGATCTTCTTGGAGATCCGCTTGTAGCCCAGACCGACCGCGCCGACGGCTCCCAGGACGATCGACGCGAGGCAGTACAGAGCAACTAGTGCAAAGCTGGGCGGGTTGGGCAGCCGCAGAAACCGCACGTCCTGGTCGTTGACGTCGAGCCGGCCGCCATCGATCCAGTGCACGTCGAATTGCAGCGGCACCTGGTCGCCGATGATCACTTTGGTGGTGTTGAGCGAGCTGGACCAGGCTGTGCTGGAGACGATCTGGTTATCCTTGGAGAGCAGCAGAACGTTCAAGTTTGGGTCGATGTCGAAGTGGGATTCCTCCACCACGCCGCGGAACTGGAACACCAGCGGCACAGTGACGCCTGTGGCTGGTTTCACGTCCATGCGACACGAGAACGGCACGTCGTTGTGCAGGTACAGCTGGAACAGATGGTACAGTTCGTCTTCGAACTTGACTGTGCAGGTGATGCGTTCGTTGACGCCGTATTTGAACGCAAGTGGGGCGTTTGTTTCCAGGCACCGCACGACGGGCTCGAGCACGACGTTGCCGTTGGCATCGAACTTGTGCTCGCCGTTGTCGATCTGCCGGGCGTTGCACGCGAGTTTGACCGGGTCGTTGACGGCGTAGGCGGGCAGTTTGGCCAGGTCGAGGTCTGTTTCCGGGAACGGTCTGATTTTGGCCGCAAGGGCACACGAAATCAGCAACAGCACACGAAACAGCATCAAGCCAGGTTTTAAAATTAGCAAGTGAAAATAAAAAACAGGATAAAACCTCCAATTAGTGTACAAATACATAGCAACAACACACAGACCCGACTCGTGCGCTATTTGGCCATGGTCATGAGCTCGAGCTCGGCAGGGTCTGTGATATGCCTCAGACACTTCTTCTTGGCCTTCTGGGAGCGCCAATGCGCGGTCAGACCGTCCTTACGCTTGAAGTTCTTACCACAGCCCCATTCCTCGCCGTTTTTCAAAACACCTCCGCAAACAAAACCTCCGTCGTGCTTGTGCTGGTTGGTCTCGTGCCGTCTACGGTCGCTGTGACGGGCAAAGAACTGCTTGCACTTGTCGCACTGGAACGGTTTGCGGTGCTCGTGCGTGGACTGGATGTGGGAGTTGAGGTTCATCTTTCTGGAGAAGGTCTTTCCACAGCCCGAAAACGGACAGGCAAAGATCCTAGGCTGTTTTTTCGAGCCCAGAGACTCGAACTTGGACGGCGGCGAGGGAAGTCCGCCGTTCGTGGCGTCGTCCAGCGCCTGCTTACCGCCGTCGATCCGCAGCGCAATGTTGGCCGCCTTGCGCGACCAGTCGATCGAGTTCTCGTCCTCCTTCAATGGCTTGCCCCCAGGAATCGCCTGGTACGGCACAGAGTTCGCCAGCGTGAACAACGGGTTGTCCTGGCGCACCTGCCCGCCGTTCCCGGCCGGATCGGCCCCGCCAGACTGCGAAGGCGAATGCTGAGCAAATGGAAACATTGTGTTGACAATGTATTTTTGGTCCGACGACGCCATATCAAGCGGCGGCAATTTCTTCTGGTCCTGTCGCAGATGCGACGTGGACGACGGATAGTACACCGGCTGGTTCGCCGGCTGGGTGTCTGTGAGCAGAGTCCCCGGGTTTTTCGATAATTTGGGTAATTGAGGCTGTGTTGGGTGTCCAGCTTGCGAGTCGTGCGGATATTGCAATAAATCCGGCTGCCCTTCCGACTTGAGGGCAGGATCAGTGGTCAGATTCTGGTCGTCGTTCATCCCCCGGCCTGGTGTTTCGATATCTAAGGCGGTGTTGCTGTTCAAAACAAGACTGGAAAAAACAAGGCTCAACACATTTTCCCAAACAGGAGGCCGCTGACGTAAGCAAAATAAGCGGCGGCGATCGAAACCACCGAGACTGCACCGACATAAACAACAACGGGCCACAGGTCGCGGGGCACGGGCGTTTGCTGTCCAATGTGCACGTCCAGCGGCACGTTGGTCAGGTGCCGTTTCGCGCCCGCCGTGTTGGTGCTGTAGTAGTCTGGGTCGATGGTTAGGAGCACGTGGCCGTCTTCGGAGCGCAGTGCAACGTTGACCGGCGCGGTTGCTGGCCAGCAGACGCGTGCAAAGTGCTGGACAGGAGCCAATTGGGACGTGTCGAGCCAGATTTCTGTGTGTTGGGTGTTTTCTCCGGGAGCCAGATGTGTGATTGGGTCGAACGAGACGGACAGTCTGTTTTTGCCCGTGTGGACCACGCGACGAGGCGTAAGCGCCAGATCGGGCGCCAATTCAGACAACGACGCATAAAACGACACCGTTTCTGTGTTTGCTGCTGCGAGTTGCCATAGTAAACTGGCCAAAATCCACAAGGTGTAATTCATCCGCAAGATAGAAAAATGTACACCTTGCACCGTTGTTTTTATTTATGAAAAGAGTTTGGGTCTCCTACGTAGACGTTATGACATTGGGAGTTTCACAGACCGCAGAGGCCAAGGACGAGCAGACTTTGAAGAAATCGCCGTCGATCACCAACATTTCGAAGTTCACGCAGCCAAAACCTCTCCCGATCAGCTTCAATATGAAGATCAGC
Organism: Ogataea philodendri; assembly: GCF_020536065.1. NCBI lineage: Eukaryota > Fungi > Ascomycota > Pichiomycetes > Pichiales > Pichiaceae > Ogataea > Ogataea philodendri. Next base: position 248,395 of record NW_025763914.1, read on the forward strand.
GAGGAGCTGGCGGAGATCAAGACGGCACTGGGAGATCTCAAGTTCCGGTCCAAGAACAACAACCAGAGTCTGGTGAAGTTGAACGAGAACTTGGCCAGGTTTAACGAGACCACCGGCGGCGAGGAAAGAGAAGAGCTGAAAAGCATGGTGGAGGACCTGAAGCAGACGATCCAGGGGTTGGCATTGGAGAGTAAACAGAAGGAGCCGGAGCAACAAATAGAGAAACAGAGAGACGCTCCAGATACGCAGGCGTTGCAATTAGAGGTGGAAGCTTTGCGGACTGAAAAGACAGACCTACTAGTGCAAAACAGAGCAGCAGCCGAAAAGCTGCTCCAAACCGAAAAGGAAACCCAACAGTTGCAAACCAAATGCTCAGTTTACGCCACACATCTGAAAACCCTGGAGTCGCAGCTGGGCCAGCTCGAATTGCGCAAACAGCACCTGATCAGCAGTCTGGAGCAGAATAGAAATAGCAAGCGTGCTCCAAGCGGGACAAAATTACTGGAGTTACTAACCGCGTCATCCGACGAGGGCGATCTGACCTCTCGAAGCGGGACAGCAGCAGGGGTCCGCAGCGACAACAAGGAGAATCAGCGCACTTTTAGTGCATACTACTAGTCTGTTTGCTTAGCTAAGCAGACAGGCCTCTGAAAAAGTGGTTCACGTTTTTTTTAGCTTAGTGAGGCATGTTTCAACACCACTCAGCTGAGGGGTCCAGCAAACGTTTCGGAAAACGGGTGAAACTCCACAAGATTCCCCTTTTGACTCAAGTCACTGCGAGCAACTGTTGGAAACCCCGACATTTTCCCCTCCTGTCAAAATTTCTGCCGCCTCGCTTCGCGCGCCCCAGTCCCCCGCACACCACGCGCACATTATAAGCTTATCTTTCTAAATAAAAATTTGCCCTCCTTCTCTTTAGCAATCAGCACAAGCACAGCTAACAAGAGTTGATAGGCATGTCTAGAGTGACAAATCCAGATAATTTCATAGACCCCGAATCCACCAGATCGTCTTTATCCATCGACTCCAACGGCTCTAACGGCTCAAATATTTTCTCTAATCAAGGAGAGTATGATCTCTCAGTCAACAACTTGAATCGTGTTCTTTCGTATCTCAGCGACATGGATAATCACACACTAAGCGATAAGGACACTATAGCCACCACTTCGACGGCCACGGGCGCCCCAAACAACAACAGCAACACTGCATCTTCTAGAACGGGCTTTGTTAATCCGTTTGAGATTAACTCCTCGTTATGGAGTGCGGCGCCTCAACAGCAGCAGCAGCAGCCACAAGGACCACAGGACTTGCTTTCGCCTTCTTCACAAGCACCAGATTTCCCGAGGGATCAGCTTCTTTCGCCGCTCTCGCCATACGCAAACCTGTTTAACCCCTCTTCCGGAACATCGCTAACGGGTCCTCCTCCGCCAGCTGCTTCGGACTTTGGCTCGCGCAGAGCGTCGTACGTGGGCGAGTTCACAACACATAGCAGACCTTCGACAGGAAGCATTTGGAACACAAGAGACGATAACAGAAGCTCGCTTGGATCGGCCGGGAGCCCCCTTCTTAATAACCCGAGCCTAAACTCTCCTCCGCAATTACCATCGGTTTGGCAGTCTCCCCCACCGTCGGAGTTTGCCGCGTTACGAAGATACTCTTACGATACAGCTCTGGGAGCAGCACACAATGGTCTTTCTGGTGGCTCGCAGCCGTTACTGCCAGGCTTTCAACAGCACAAACGGTTCCCATCGTCCTCGTTTGCTACCACAACAAACATGGACTTTGGTAAGTCGTTTGAACAAAACACAACAGCACAGACACAGCCACAGCAGCCACAGGTTTCACAGGGTCCACAAGTATCGAATGCTCTCAACTTCCAGGACCAGTACTCACAGGCATATAAGGAGGCAGACTTGTACTTCACGTCACCGTCTGCGGAGTCTCTCAATCTGTCCAAAGTTTTAGAAAGTCTTAATACGCAGCAGTTGCCAAAGTTCCCTGGAGGAGGATTACCTGGAGTGAAGTTGATTCTTGTTTGTTTCAAGAACGGGAGACTGGACGTGTTCTACCTGCCACCGGAAAACCAGAGACTGACGCAGACCATGAAGATTGGCGAGCTGGTGATTGTGGAGGCGGACAGAGGACGGGATCTGGGTAAGGTTGTGAAACTGGATGTGTCTATTGACGAGGCACGTTTGCTGAAACTGAAGCAATTTCAAGAACAACAAGCAGCATTGAACCAGGAGGTTCATGAAAAGCATCCTGTGTTGCATTTTCCGAAGCCGGTTGTACGGTTTGCGTACCCGAACGAGGTTGCGCAGCTTTTACTGAAGAAGAGCGACGAGGAGAAGTCGCGCAACGTTTGTCAGCTCAAGGTGAAGTCGCACGGGCTGGTGATGCAGATCACTGACTCGGAGTACCAATGGGACCGGCGCAAGCTGACGTTCTACTACAACTCGAATGCGCGGATCGATTTCCGCGATTTGGTGAAGGAGCTCTTCAGAATATACAAGACACGGATATGGATGTGCAAGCAGCAGAAAAGAGAAGTTTGAATTAGAAAATAGACTAGAGAAAAAGGTTGGTTTAATGGGTTTTGTCATAAACGGGATACAATGGATGTCAATTTTAGGATATGGATAGCAATGAACAAGAATGTATGAATTATTGGGTTACACAGTTGGTTTTCTATAGTGGTTCACAAAGTCTTCGTCGGTGACCACCATTTCTTTCCAAGTTTTAGCAACATAAGCGTCGAGGTCCTTAAGTTTTTCAAAAGCAGCGTCTTTATCAAAAGGCTTATTTTCGTCTCTGGCCTTGATGAATTGTTTTTGGATGGCTTTTGCTCTGTCGCTAATCACGTCCATTCTATATGAGACCCATTCTGGGTAGAACTCGTCGTAGATGGATCCGAAGCTGCGTTCTGGCTTGACCGTGTTGAGGACGCTTGTTTCTGGCTTGGTGGAGTCTTTTGCTCTGTACGAGGTGACTGCGGTGATTCTTTCGGTGTATCCGACCGGAACAGAAGCCAGATGCAGCAATTTTCTGCCCTGTAGCACGGTGGCCTTTCCCTTTGCTGGGCCGGCGGCAGGAACAACCTCACCTGTTCCTGTTTGGATCAGAGTTTCTCCGCCAATCATCTCAGACGTGTCGGACAACATGAGAACACACACAAACGGATAGGAGTCGTTGTGCCAGCCAACAACGGCAGGAACCTCTTTGTCGAACTTGTCGGCCAGAGACGACCGTCTTCTGGCAGAAATCCGCTGGTTCTGTGCCTCGTCCTCGGACCGCATGGCGATATTAACGTGGGCGATCTCGTAGTCCATGATCACCTCGAGCTCGACGCCCGCCATGGCAGAAACCGCCGCAACGGTGGCCGGATGGGTCCACGCAGCGCGCGTGAACGGACAGGTTGTTCTCACGTGACCGCGGATCACGCAGTCCAGGCCCGACGTGGAGCTCTGCGAAATGCGGGCCCATTTGGTGAACACCTCCTCTCTGAGGATCTCTGCGCGCATGATTTCCACCGCCTCTTCGGTGAACAGCGGGAAAGGAGCGCTTGCGCCAACGTCCGAGATCTGGTCCTCCGCAACACAGCCAAACTCCTCCATCGTGGTGCGCTTGATGGTGTTGAGACACTCTGGGTCGAAAGCAAGGTGTTTTTTAGGGTCAAACTCGACGTTGATGTCGACCTTCTTGAGAGTCTCGTGGATCGGCTTGATCTGCGTCAAATACGTCTCAAACGGAACTTTCTTGTGGATGTTGCCAGCCTTGATGTGTTGTAGTAGTTCGGGAGTAGCCATGATGGATTGCTCTGTCTCAAGAGCAGATTGAACGTATTTATAGAGCAATGGAACAGGCTTGAATTGGTTACCGAAACAGGAAATAGTGTGTCTAGATAACACAAATCCCAGGGATGGTTGCACTAATTTGGGAGCAGTTCGGATTTGCTCGCTCTAGCAAACAATAGTGCATACAATAGGGCCCTATTGAAGCGGAAATCGTTGATAAGAAAAACTGGACTGTTGCCCCAAGACGGGGAACCGTTGACAACGCGAGAGTTTCCGAGCGTGCGAAATTCGCGCAGGCCGCATCGTCTCGAACAGGATCGGCAGTAGCGGGGCAGGTAGCGACACTAAATCGCCGATACACTTTTAGCTCTTGTCGGCAATTCCGAGATAACGGAATATTGCCTGCCATGAAAGTACACATCCGTGCACCACACCGACAAAAAATAATAACATTGCTTATCTAATCTCTTATCTCAGCACAACATTCGCCATGTTGTGCCAGTACAAGTTCACATAAGCGAGAACATTTAAACGAGCAGCGAACGTCAGCGCCCGTTCGCGAAACAGGGTTCCGAGTCTCATCCCCTGCTGCCCTCCCCAAAATACGCCAGTTCACCCTCCCCCACTACGACTCGTCACATATTTACGTAGACCAGGTTCCCTCCTGCCGCATCGGTTGTGTGTACATTCCCCCACGCACGGTAGGCTCTGCTGCTCATTTTCCAGATCGGTATAATTGTATGAAAAAATTGCCAATTAATGCCTGTTTTACTACGCGTACACTGGTGCCTGCTAATTAAACCCCTTCGAACGCGTTCCTTTAAACTGCACTCGGTATTTAATACACGCTTCGAGATCAGAAGTATTCCGAAAAAGGAAATAGCTTTGGGTAATATAATAAAACTGCTGCATAAAACGCGCCGCAACTTCCGGATCCAGTAACTATTCATTGAAAAGCTATTCATACTTTGTGTACACTTTTCAGAGTATATGACAGGAGGCCCGGATCGTATATAAACAACAGGAAATTTCAACTGCGCTTAACGAAACTATGTCTGTTAACGTGTCAAGACCAACAAGATCCAATTCTGATCCTTCGCCGGCCCGCCAAACAAGGTTGCCCCCTCTCAGCTCGATCCTCAACAATTCGCCCAGCGAGCCGGGTTTTCCTCCGGGCACCACGCCCCAGCGCAAGGTGACGTTGCCGTCGATCGAGCACATCACGTCGAGTCCGAACTACAAGCGGTCCAACTCGTTCCCGTTGTACGCCTCGCCCGTGACTCCGGTGGGGAACCGTGTGCTACCACCCCCACCAATGTTTTCGCAAACACCAACAACATCCACAATAAACCCCCACCAACCTCCACAACAGCAACAAAACCACAAGTTTGCCGTCACCCCACACAAGTCGGGCAAGGCCATGTTCACCTCGCCGCCAAGCGAGGGCAAGTCGTTTGCATTCATCTCGCACTCGGTGTCCACGTTCCTGTCCTCGGAGCCAGACATTGACAACGCCCGGCTGGCCAGACGCAAGAGAAGAAGAACCTCGCCCGCAGAACTCGCAATTCTGCAGTCCGAGTTCGAAAAGGGCAACACCCCTAATAAGATGAGACGGCTCGAAATAGCAGCCAAGGTGGACATGACCGAGAAGGCGGTGCAGATCTGGTTCCAAAACAAAAGACAGTCGTTGCGCAAGAACAACCAGAACATCAAGGAGGTGGTGCTGGACATCCCAAAGCGGCACGACCTGGACCAGCAGCTACTTTCTGCTGCAAATACAAGCGTCGAGGACGACTCGGCCACGTCCGTGGAGTCGTCGCCTGCTATTTCGCCAAAGGAGGAAGATCTGCCTCCAAAGGGCGTGTTTATGACGCCAATGAAGACGCCCGTGCGGAAGACTGCGCCAATGTCGGTGACTCCAAACTCGTCCACAATGACGTTCAAGTTCAAAGCCAGCGAGCTGGGGCTACCAACTCCCATGACACAGGCTGTGCAAAAACGCCAAAAGCCGGTGATGCGGTTGAGCATGAACAAGAAACTGGGCAACGTGCTGAAGGATACCACGAACGTGCACAACAAGCAAAACAGGCCCCCATCGCAAGGAACGGGCAAGACGGACATCGAATGTGTGGAGAACCTGCTGAGTTTAAGAGACCAAACTCGGGTGTAAAACGAGCTAACGATAACGAACTTAATAATATATCCTGTCATAACCACCAATAGTTATCCACTAGTCATAACTACAATCGTACTAAATGGTAATAGTTATCCACTATATTATCTTATACCTATGCTAGCTGCACTCGCGTTCGCTCGCGTCGCCCGCTTATGGTCCAACCTTACCCCTTCTACCAGTAGTCTTAGTGTGCTGGCCTCTCACTCTCAATCTCCAAGAGTGTCTCAAACCACGGTGGGCTCTCATTCTCTTGAGTCTCTCCAAGTCATCTCTCAACTTGCTCTCCATGTTGTTAGCAAGAACATGGTAGTCCTTTCCGTCAACAACATCGGCCTGTCTGTTCAAAAACCAAGCTGGGATCTTGTACTGGGTTGGGTTTTGCATGATGGTGACGATTCTCTCCAACTCTTCTTGGGTCAACTCACCAGCTCTCTTGGCAAGGTCAACGTCCGCCTTCTTGCACACCAAGTTGGCGTATCTTCTACCAACACCTCTAATGGTGGTGAGCGCATACATGATCTTGATTCTTCCGTCAACGTTGGTGTTGAGGAGACGCAAAATGTGCTGGAACGAGCCAGATTCTTGAACAACAAGTCCCATGGTGATGTATTAAAGTTTTAATTTTTCAAGAGTTGGAAAATTTTACTACTAATTATTTTCCCGCCAGCCCTCAATGGAAGTCACGTGATACAAAAGATATTTGTCCGGACTATTTACAGTATGTGCTTGGTGTACTTGCTGGCAAAGTAAACGAGCGTCTCTTTCGACACCACCAGACGGTCCGCCTTCAACAGGTCTCTGACCTCGACGTCCTCCTTCCGTAGAATCCGCGCCCTGTTGCCGTACTGCTTCACAGCCTTGACCAGGTTCGACTCCGGGTCGTACTCCTCAGGAATGAACAGCAGGTTGAGTTTCTCGAGCCCGTGTTTCTTCACGAACATGGCAACCGCGTGCGGGTGGCTATGTGTGGTCTCCAAGTCGAACGAGTCGCCCGGCAGCAGCTTGGACTCGCTATTTTCCAGATTGCCAATCACAAACAGCTTTCCGGCCTGGTACGCGCTGCTGAGCGCCGTGCGGTACGCAGCGTGGTACACCTTCTCGGGCAGCTCCGACGAGAAGTCGTTGGGGGCCGTGCGAGCCAGTGCGTACGCTCCACGGTATCTGATTGGCGAGTTGGCGTCTCCAACTCTGGCCATTCCGCTTCCCTTTTGCGGTCTAAGTTTGTGTCTGGAGAACTTGTGCTGACTTCTGTCGGGCGGGTTGGACGCTCCGACACGGATGTTATCGAGCTCCATGACAACGGCAAGCCACAGGATGTCTCTTCTGATCGGGGTGTTGAGGAATGCATTATGGACGGGGAACATGGCGTGGGGTTCAAGCGACGGGAACGATCGCAGCGTGGCCAGCGTGTATGCCGGTGGGATAGCCCTGTTGGGGAACAAGGGCTCGGCCGCAGTGGCCAAACGACGGGTTATAACTCCAAATTTGGACACAAGGGACATCAACAAGGAGTTTGATTTTTTTCAATTTTTTTGGGTGCGTGGGATAACTCTTAATTGTTGGTGTAGAGGTTGTTATTTAATTTGTATTTTTAAACCTTAAAAACCAAACTTGATGACTTCGCATACCGACAAACCCAAGCGGGCGGCCATTGTGATCCCCCCGCCGCCCACCACCACGTCGGTACAACATTCGCCTGCCTTGCCTCCTCGCCGAACGCTCCCGCTCCGCTTCATCGATTGTCCCAAAGATGACCTGATTGTCATAATTTCCCGCATGCTCTCCTCGCTAATTTCCATCAACGACAAACAGATCTCTCCTGATATCAACCACCAGTCACTGACACGATTTCACTCGCGGTCGCCGCCGCAGATCTCGCTGTACTCGTATCTCTCGAGACTGTCGCATTATTCCTCTTTGGAGAATTCTGTGTTAATAACCAGCATTTATTACATCGATCTGTTGAGCATGTGTTATCCCACGTTTGCCGTGAGCTCTCTGACGGTGCATAGGTTTTTGCTGACGGCCACAACGGTGGCGTCCAAAGCGCTGTGCGACAGTTTCTGCTCAAATAGCCACTATGCCAAGGTTGGAGGAGTTAACCTGATGGAGCTGAACGTGCTGGAAACAGAGTTCCTGAACAAGGTGGGGTACCGCGTGGTGCCCCGGGATTTCAACCACGACAAGCTGCGCGAGCGGAAAAGCAGCACAGGAACGCTCGACACTGACTATTTCAAGAAAATCAAGCTGGGCATCGAAAATGCAGCAGAGGTGCTGGATTTATATTATAAACGCATGGTGATGCTCGTGGGCGGACCGGAAGCCGAGGACGTGGGGTGTCACGACGGCGTGGAGTACACGTTGGCAGGAGAAAACGGGAAGGAGGACCAGGAGCAGAAGCTCGCAGGCTCGCAGCTACAGGCAGAGCAGGACGACGTGAGCAGACGCAAACTACGCAAGCTGAACAAAAACGACCTGGAGTCGGAGAATGATGGACTGCGGTCGCCGAAAAGTCACTGATATATATTTCGCCGTGGGGTTGAGTTTGTTTGCTATAACTATAACTAGATTACGTTACTGGGAAATTATTTCTGGGGAATAACTAATATTTTTACAAACCAGGGAAAATAAATTTGTCAAGATCAAATGTTTGTCTTGCGGGTCTCTGGCCGGCTTGGATTGCGGTCTGTTGGTCTGCCACGGCCACCACCACGAGTGTCGATAACTTTACAATGTGCATTGCGCCCACGGACGATAACTCGACCCGGGCCGGTGGGATATCGGTTTTACTCGCAAAACAGAGGGTCTCGAATCTTTGAGTACATTTACGCCCAATACCGCCAAATCCGGTGGGCGCTAGTCAAGAGCAAGCGGCCGTTCAACACGGACGATTTTTCCGCCATGTTTTCGTGGGTCATGGCCGGCAACCTGGCGTTTCTTTTGATAGGAACAACCACGTTCTTTTCATTGCTTCTCTACACCATGAACACCGTTTTGGCACAGGAAATGGTGGCCGAATGGGTCGGCAACACCATCACCAAGAATTCGGCGCTCAGTGTCACTTTTGAGAACGCCATTGTGCCCAACTGGAAAGACGGCAAGATCCAATTCAACCATTGTATAGTGAGTCGCAGACCACGGAAAAAACAGATGTTTCGCAAAAAGGACAAAGAACAGATCGCCGTGCCTGAGGAGGACTACGACGACGGTAACTACACGCAGTTTGACCTGACAATCGACCAGATCGACGTCTCGCTCAGCTTCACGAAGTGGTTCTCAGGGCGCGGGATCATCGATACGTGCGCTTTAAGAGGAGTGCGAGGAGTGGTGGACAGAACACACGTTTACTGGAAACCAGGCGACTCTGCATTGAACTACAAAAACATCCACCGGTATGGAGACTGGGAGATCTCGAATTTCCGGATCCAGGACCTGCTGGTGACGATGCATAACCCGAACAAGTTCCGCAGCTTTGAGATCTCTGTGTATAACTGCGAGATGCCGCTGTTCCGCAAGAACTGGCTGTTTTTCGACATGCTAAACGGGAAACACATCAACGGGTGCTACGACGGGGCACTTTTCACGATCGACAGGGTGCTCCACACGGACGATTACCGCGAGGAGCGAGAAATGGGGGGCCAGGTTGAAAAATACCGGCACAGCATGCACGGCCCGTCGCAGGGCGAGCTGGACCTCACAAACAAGAACGTGACCCGGCTACGGATCGACAACCTGCCGTTGGAACACCTGAACGGCGGGATGAAAGGCCCGTTTGGCTGGATCAACAAGGGCACCGTGGACATGATTGGCGACGTTATAGTCCCGGCCGACGCGTCGACAGAACATGTGTCGTTGCGGAGTGTTATTGAATATTACACAAAGAAATCCAACACGAACGAGACCGACGACGCACCGTTCATAATGGATTTCTACCTGCGGCTCAAAAACCCCAAGGCTAGCGTGCCGCTATTTGCGAACGAGCTATCTTATGTGAATAGCGCATTGATCCGGCCGATTGTCGGATACATAAATTCGCGAAAAACTTTTATCCCGATCTATTGTCGGGTTTTTAAAGATCTGAAAGATTTTGACGGGTCTTGGACGGTTTATGACAGCATGTTGATGGACGATTTGAGTGTGGGCGTGTACAACAGTCTTGAAGAGTACTTAGGCGACGAGCAGTTCCAGCGGGAAAAATTACGCAAAGTTGGGTTCTGGTCGCTGCAGTTCGTCATCCAACTGGTGCTCTGGAGCTTGAGTGGGATGTAAGCTGCGGTATCTGTCGGCATGGTCAACAATAATACAGCAACATGGACATGGTAAGATGTGTGCAGCGGGAGGCAGACTTTTCTGCATTCCTGGCCAGCTTCCCAACGCCTTTTGCCGGTAAGCCTCATCATCAAGCAGGGAAGCTTCCAACATATGCAAAGTGTGAACATCGAAAAAAATTACGCCCCAAATTTATGCATGCTGTCCCCGAATGCGTTAGATAGACAATAGGTTGGTATTTATGCGGTTCGTGTGATTTTCTTGAAATCCCATCCATCAAATTTGCGAGATACGTCTCCCACCGCTTTACACGCTTTCGACTCTTTAGCATCTCTGTATATAAGGGCTCTGAGGACCCCGTAATGCTAGATCTGTCGCTAAAAATGGAGTATGGACCGAAAAACTAAAGAATCTCCCGGAAAAGAGTACACACGACAGTACGAGTCGTCTCATCTGCCGTCGTACTCGTACACTCAAGGCCAATATATGTCCCCTCAACCTGGCTCTTCCCAGCATCAACAGTACGCCTACCCTTACGGTGCGTATCCCTACCAACCTACCGCTACTCCGTTCTACCCTGCGCAACAACCTGTGATGGTGAATACACAAACTCCGCAGGCTCCTCCTCCCAAACAAATCATGGTCCAGCATCGAAACGTTTCGCCACTGGCGTACAAGCTATCGCAGCAGCTGCCCACGCCGCCGTTTTCCCGGCTGGAGCCGTCCGAGGAGTCGTTGCGCCAGCAGCCCACGAAACGCATGAAACGCAAGTCCAAGTTCACCAAGGAGCAAGACGACCTGATCATCGAGCTGAAAAAGGCCGGCAAATCGTGGGTGGAGATTGCCGAGCAGGCGAACACCGGCACTTATCTTGCAGCGCGCAACAGATACCAGGTGCTGATTGGGCAGCAGGGAGGCGGAAGCAGCGACTGCGGGCCCGAGGACGTGATGGAACTACGCCACGTCGCAGACCAAGGCGAGATGGAAAAAATCCGATATCTTGTGCGAGAGTTTGAGAAAAATACCGGCAAGGCTGTTGACCAGAAACAGATCCGGGAGTTTTTACGGTACTTGTTCTGGAAAGATCCGACGTTTTTTGATGTTGACGAGACTTATCTGGCCGAGCTTCTTCAAATACAGGCCAGCCGATAACAAATCAGGTCCTAAAACCTAGACTCGTTTATTCACCGGTCTCGCTTCTGCATGTGTTCTATTTTACCATATTGCGATTCAAAATTCTGCATGTATGGTGCCAAGCGTGGACTTTATTCCAAATCAAGAAACTATTTTATGTGCGGACATTTAAAAAAATGTGATGGCAATTCCAAGGTCGGTCGTCCCCAAAAGTCTTGCGCCGATCGGCCGCCTAATTTATTTTAGGCTGCCACACACACTTTAACTTCCCCTTTTGTTTTAATAATCTATCATTTACTCTCAACAAAGATCACTCCTCCGCCCATCATGTCTGCGTATGCGCTTCTCCTATTGGAGGATTCCTACTTGCCGGGCATTCTGGCCGTGTCGTCAGCGTTAACCGCCACTTCCACCAAATTCCCCCTCGTTTTACTCTATTCGGACAAAAACATTGACCAAAACATTGTCAAGTTGCTCATTGCCTCCGGCCTATTTGCCCAGCTCATCAACATTGACAACGGCCTTTTACCTTCTAACTCCCCGCACACCTTGGATAACGTCCTCAAGAGACCAGAGTTGTCCTTGACAATCTCAAAGATAAACCTCTGGAAGCTGACACAGTTTTCCAAACTAGTTTATCTAGACGCCGATACTCTCCCGCTGCAAAACCTGGACCATCTTTTCGACTTGGAGTTCAGTTCTAACCAAATTGTGGCCGCCTCAGACATCGGCTGGCCGGACCTTTTCAACACGGGTGTTTTCGTTCTACAACCAAACCTCGCTGTTTACAAGGACTTATTGCAATTATACGAGTCCACAGAATCCTTTGATGGAGCAGACCAAGGACTGCTTAACGAACATTTCAACCCAGACCTATACCATGGAGGAGTTTCCAATTGGATAAGGCTACCATTCATCTACAACTGTACTCTTAACTCTCATTACGAATACTTCCCTGCCTTGCAAAGATACTCGCACGACGTCAAGTTGTTTCATTTCATCGGTAGCAAGAAACCGTGGCACCCGCATGCCAAGGGTCTAAAAGACGACCCCACTTTGTTCAAAGTCTCGGGAAATCAGAACGTTTACCAGCTGTGGTCCCAGGCCTACGAAAAAGTGACCATTGACGGCAAATCTCACATTGACATTCTCCGGCTCAGTAGAAATCTCCAGCCAGAGCCAAATTGGGAGTCTGTGGCCGCGGTGCAGACTCCTGTTCACCCTCAGTTTTACTACAAGAAACCAGAATCTGTGCCCGACTCGTACTCCCCTTCGCACGGAGAGGCCTGGAAGCTCAAGGACTCCAAGATATCCAACAAATGGGACAAGACTGGTGGATCAGACGATGATCTTGATGCTGAGAAGCTTGTGAAATCGCTGTCGCAGCTGGACGTGGCCAGTCCCGAAGACACTTACGCAACCTCGCATCCGGTTTTCCCATGGGAGAAGTCCAGCCACAAGGTACAGACCACACGTTCGTTCCAACCGCAGTCTTTTTTCCCGAAACCATCCAATCCGTTCACGGCCTCGTTCGACAACGGCTCTGATCTCGAGAGCTACATAGCCAAGGAGGAACAGTCAAGCAGACCAGAAACGCTGGAGGAGATCAAACAAGACGAGAAGCTGGACGCGCTGGAATCGGAACAGCTGGACGCGCTGGAATAGTGTTTTACTACGACGAATTGAGATAATATCATTTATTGACTGGCTAGAAAAAAACTGTTGTCGTCTCGCTCAAGAAGCTTGCGGCACTCCGCCGACCACGGAAGGACCCTGTTGGACAGGAACAGGCACCGGGCCAGGGCCAGAAACAGGACCTGTTGACTGGTGCTGGGCGTTTCTGGCTCCAACGTTCTCTCTGAGAGCAGTGAGCTGCTTGGATCTGAAACCTTCGTAGTGGACCAGCGAGGTGCTCTCAATCAGGTCGTGGAGATGTGTTCTGGTGAGGAAGTCTCTGAGATAGACGAACTCGCACTGGGTCACGTCCTCGACGTTGATGAGTCCCCACTTGGTTCTTCTACCACGAACAACCTCACCGGCAGGGGTGGTGATGATGTCCTCGGAGCCAATGACAGCGAACGGAAGCAAAGATCTGATGTCGCTGTTGAGTTGGATTTCGTCGGCGGTAAGTCCATCCTCACCCAAAGAGTACTCGTACGGGTACATTCTGAAGTTGTAATGCTTGAACTGTTCTTGCAAGATGGACTTGAGGTTGGCTCTCTCTTCCAAAGTCAAGGTGTCTGCCTTTGCGATCAGAGGAACCACGTTGGCGACCTCGGTCAATTTCTTGAGGGCGATGATGTCCAGGTTCTTGAGTCCGTAGTTAGTTGGCTCGATAAAGTAGAGAATGCAATGGACTCTTGTGTCTTTAATGTACGACTCTCTAGTGGCGTTCAGTTCTTTTCTAAGGTACTGGTTTTGCTGGTCCTTGACGTACTTGAGAATAGGTTCCCAGCACTTCTCGTTGTTGACCTGGTCGCCAAATCCTGGGGTGTCGATCACGTTCAACGTGAGCTTGACGTTGTTTTCCACCAAGGTCCGGCTGGACACTTTCACTTCGCTTGTTTTATCAACAGGCTCATAGATCGACTTTCTACCGGTCGAATCAACAACATGGTGTGCAAACAACGTGTTCACCAAGGTGCTCTTTCCCAGCCCTGAATGGCCAACAACCATCACATTCAGCGTGAAGCCTCTCTTGAGCAATCTGTTCTCGATCTGTGTGGTGATGGTGTCGAATCCGACATAAGACTTTGGCTGGAGCAAGGAGCTGGCGTCTGGCGTGTTCTGGTACTCAGTCATATTTGGTTAGAAGGAATTTTAAACCGTACGTTGTCAAGATGAATCTTTATTTACACGCTCACTAGACGCGAAAAGCCAGCGGCGCACAAGAGACATGCACATGTGCACGGGCACGGGTTTTCTTAAAAAAGTTGGTCTGTAAGCAAAAAAAAAAAAGACTCGATAGTGTTTTGTTCATGTCGGTCGTTAATTACCACCCACTGGCCAATCTGGCGGCTAACTTATCCGCCAGATTGCTCAAATCTGCCGCTCTGGCTCAACCAGAGTCCCTGTGGGACCGCATACGCAGTCAGATCCCGGCCCGACTGTTGCCTGAGTTCAACGACAACGGACTCGTTCTTGCCGCCCCAAAGAAGAAGACATCCCACATGAAACGCCGTTTGCGTCTGTACACCCCAGGAAGCAAGCAGATCAAACCCAACAACAACCTCAACCGGTGTCCGTCGTGCGGAAACTACAAGAGATCGCATTTTCTTTGCATGTCGTGCTTTTTCGAAATCAAGCAGCTCTGGAGCGAGCAGACCGAGAAACCGCCAGTTTACAAGGAAGAATTCGCCAACCCAGCCGATGAGCGTGTTCTATACCCAAAGACCTACGAGAGAATCACCGATAAGAGGCTCCGGTTGAAGGATTATGTCGAGAAACGGCCAAAGACCTTGCCTGTTGAAAAATAAGTCTGTACATAGATCGACGCGTCGAAAATGAAAATTGATAAAAAAATATGTTAAAAAATTTATAGATCATGCCAGAACTGGTTCAGCAGTCCAGGAAGCGGCAGAGGTCCGTCAAACCGGGATCTGTTCATCCGTACGCGATTCCACCGTCGCTATCTCTTCAGATGGTGAGCCACCCTTTGGGGGTGCGACCTGCAGGCAACCTTTTTCTGGCCGGAGATAAAGCTGCAGAACAGTTGCACCGGTCCATGGGCGACTTTGCGGCGTTTCCCGAGGAACTGATCATGCAGATAGTTGAGGAACTGGACTCTGTGCGCGATTTGATCAGTTTGATGAAATCATCGCGCTTTTTCTACGCATTTACCAGCTTCGACGAGCTTTGGAAGCAGATGTACTTAAAGGGCCAGACATTTGACCGTTGGCGCGGCAGCTGGAAGACCAGCATTCTGCGCACGTCACAGACGTTAGTCGACTGCAGCATTGTGCACTCAGACTTGTTATTTGTGCCGTACCAGAACTCGCACGTTGATTATCACAAATTATTCGAGCCAATAATAGCAGACGAGACCAGGCGCCAGTCGGAGGTTCTCGACGCCGCAAACGATATCCCATACACTGGGTCGATTCCGCGTGTTTCAGAGTCATCGCTCACGCCTGAAAGGTTTGCCTCGTCGTTCCATGATCGGCCGTTTATTCTCAAGTCGAAAAACCCAGCCCGTTGGCCCAACTGGACGCTAGACACCCTGAGCCAGCGGTTTCAGGACGTTTCTTTCCGCCAAGAGTGTGTAGACTGGCCATTACGGCTATACACAGAGTACTGTGCCAACAATCTGGACGAGTCGCCGCTTTATCTGTTTGATTGCAACTCGGAAGCCATGCAGCAGCTGAAAAACGAGTTTGCCAGACCTGCCGTGTTTTCCGACGACATGTTTGACGTATTCACACGCCACGGTCTCTCGTGCCGCCCGGACCACACGTGGCTGATCATGGGCCCGCACCGGTCGGGCTCCACGTTCCACAAGGACCCTAACAACACGTCTGCGTGGAACACCGTGCTGGACGGGTCCAAGCTGTGGATCATGCTGCCGCCGCACGTGACGCCGCCCGGGGTGCACACGAACGAGGACGAGAGCGAGGTG
Source organism: Ogataea philodendri (assembly GCF_020536065.1). NCBI lineage: Eukaryota > Fungi > Ascomycota > Pichiomycetes > Pichiales > Pichiaceae > Ogataea > Ogataea philodendri. The sequence goes on from NW_025763914.1 coordinate 264,383, forward strand.
ACGTCGCCGCTGGGACTGGCCGAGTGGGTGTTGTCTGGGTTCTTCAACGATACACTCAAAATTGCGCGCGAAGAGCCCCGCTGCACCATAGGGATCACGTTCCCTGGCGAGTGTATACACGTCCCTGCCGGATGGTGGCACATGGTGATCAACCTGGAGGACTCTGTGGCCTTGACTGCGAACTTTGTGCCCGAGTGCAAGCTCGAGGAGGTGGCCCGGTTCTTCAGAGACAAGCCTGACCAGATCTCCGGCTTCCATGCGGCCACGGTGCTGGAATTTGTGCGCAAGTGCGTTGATGCTGGCGAGATGGATACAGAGATCTTGCGGCAGGTCGGCGAGGTCGATTCGAACGAGGACGTGGGCGAGTCTGGCGTCGAGCTACCAATCTACGACATTTTTCACCGTCTGCTACAACTCAACGGCAGAGAGCTCAAACAGCCTAAAAACGCATGGAAAACCCTCACGCAGCAAGCGACCGGGTTCAAGTTTGCCATGGACTTCGAATAGAACGTGAAACGTCGTTAATCTATACATGGTCTATGAATTCTTGTTAAGTAATGCACTAACATTTTCGTACACTCCAAGGAAGATTGCGCCGCCTGCGCTGATCCACATGGTGCGGGGCCCGATTCCGCGCATAAACGCAGAATACCCCTCGTTCTGTGCGATCGACTTGGCCAGACTCCAGACCCCGACCTTGCCCTCGCTCAGCATGAGTCTTGTTTTCAGCAAGTCCAAGGGAGTGGTAGCTGCCGCAGCCACACCACCAGCCACAGACCCGCAGACAGCTCCTTTTGCCGGGGACAGAACGGTGTCCTGACTCCACAGAGATTTCAGGTACTCGTACAAGGGGAACTGGATGATGGTGAACGGGATCTCGCGCATGATCGTGGTGCTCCACCCTCTGTACAAACCGCGCAGAACACCTTCCCCGGATTTGTTTCCGAGGATGTGGCGCAGTGCCTGTGCAGAGGTGTTGAATTTCAACGACTGAGTTCTCTGTTTGATCACCTCTGCAGGGACTCTGACCAAGCAGGCGGCGATTTCGCCGCAGGAGGCACTAATCATGTGGCACACGGCAGCCGGCGTGTTTGTGGAGAGCAACTGGCGTTTAAGGGTATCGTAGGTGACGAAAAATAGCGCTGCAGACGGAGCAGAAGCCACAACAGCAGAAGCTAGTCCCCGATAAAGGCCCCGAAACCCCCCGTTGTGCAGAAATCCGCCATGGGCCTGGAGACGGGTCTTGATGGTGTCAATTGGAAAGAACGCGAGGTCGGTGGCTGTTCCCGCAGCCCCGCCACTAACGAGAGATATGGTGAACTCGTTCATTAACTCACGTCGGCTTTTTTTTTTCACTCGGTGATTTTTTTGATAGACGTACGTCGGAAAGGCAAAAAAAATAATCTTGAATTTTATTTGTAATCCGTTATCATGTTCAAGTTAAGAGTTGGCGTTAGTGCAAGACGTTTTTCCGTTTCGGCGCTACGCTCCACTTCTTCCAGCGGAGTGCAACAGGCAATGCCTCTTTCCGCGGCACAGCCTCCGCAGGGCTCGCCGGTTTCGTTGAAGACGGCAACAAGAGACCCCTCATTGTACGGATCAAAACCGATCTATTTGGACATGCAGGCCACCACGCCAACAGACCCTCGTGTCTTGGACAAGATGCTTGAGTTTTACACGGGCTTGTATGGTAACCCCCACTCATCCACCCATGCTTATGGATGGGAAACCGATGCTGAGGTGGAGAAGGCCAGACAGCATGTTGCTGCCGTGATCGGGGCCGACCCTAAGGAGATCATTTTCACGTCCGGTGCCACTGAGTGTAACAACATGGCTCTGAAAGGTGTTGCTCGGTTCTACGGAAAGACCAAAAAACATATCATCACCACTCAGACAGAACACAAGTGTGTTTTGGACTCGTGCAGACATTTGCAAGATGAAGGGTTCGAGGTGACGTATTTGCCGGTTAACACAGACGGACTGATTGATTTGGAGCTGCTGGAGAAAAGCATCAGAAAAGATACCTGTCTTGTTTCTGTTATGGCCGTGAACAACGAGATCGGTGTGATACAGCCATTGGAGGAGATTGGCCGTATTTGTCGGTCCAAGAAGGTGTTTTTCCACACCGATGGAGCTCAGGCTTACGGGAAGATCCCAATCGACGTCAACAAATGCAACATTGACTTGATGTCGATTTCGTCGCACAAGATCTACGGTCCTATGGGTGTTGGAGCCACGTTTGTGCGTAGACGGCCGAGAGTCCGGTTGGACCCTATCATCAACGGAGGAGGCCAGGAGCGTGGTCTGAGATCCGGAACACTTGCTCCCCCTCTTGTTTGCGGATTCGGAGAGGCTGCCAGACTGATGGTGCAGGAGTATGAGTCGGACAAGCAGCACATCACTGCTTTGAGTAACAAGCTGATGGACTCGTTGCTTTCTATGGAACACACACAACTGAACGGATCCAAGGAGCACAGATACCCTGGCTGTGTGAACGTTTCGTTTGCGTACATCGAGGGTGAGTCACTTTTGATGGCTTTGAAAGATATCGCCCTGTCTTCGGGATCTGCATGCACGTCTGCGTCGCTGGAGCCATCGTATGTGCTGCATGCTCTGGGAGCAGATGATGCTCTTGCACACTCTTCGATCAGATTCGGTGTTGGAAGATTCACCACCCAAGCAGAGATCGACTATGTTGTGCAAGCCCTGACAGAGAGAGTCAAGTTCCTACGGGAGTTGAGTCCACTATGGGAGATGGTTAATGAGGGAATTGATTTGGACTCGATCGAATGGGCAGGACATTGAGTTTATTAAAATAGTGTTTATATATGCAATGTTATTCATCGTCGCTGAGATCTGGGTTTATGACTCGGAGGCCGCCTTGACGAGGGGCTTTTTGTGCTCCTGCGCCGGCTGCTGCGTCTGGTAGCGAGCCGTCACTGAATCTTCTGGAGGTGCCGGGCATATCTAGTCTATCGTCCTCCGACATGAATCCAAAAGCGTTTGCACCGATTGCGCCACGAGCAGTTCCTGGTGGAGGTGGCGGTGACGAGGCCAGGATGCTGGATGCTCTCTTTTCGCTAGCGTCGTCCGGGTCTTCGCGGGACCGTCTGAGCCAGAAGAAGAGGAAGAGCAGGGCGCCAAGGAGCAGCACGCCGACGATCACGCCGACCGCGATTCCTGCCTTTGCGCCCTTGCTGAGTCCTGAGGATTTGCGGTTGGTGGAGGAGGAGTCTGTGGCTGACGCCGATGCGGTTGGCGAGGCCACGACGGACTCGGTGGAGTAGATCACGGAGGTGTGTGTTTGTTCTGGGGACACCGATGTGGTGACAAAGACTGTTTCTGAGGGGTTTGTGGAGGTGGAGCTGGAGGAGGAGGAGGTCGTGGAGGACACACTGGAGGAGGAGCTGGAAGAACTCGAAGAGGAGGAGGAGGAGGAGGTGGTGGAGCTGGACGACGTTGTTGAGCTGGACGAGGTGGAGGAGCTGCTGGTGATGCTGCTGGACGAGGAGGAACTTGACGAGGTGGAAGTAGAGGAACTGGAGCTTGTAGTGGAGGAGCTGGAGCTGGAGCTGGAGCTGGAAGTGCTGGAGGTAGTAGTACTGGATGCCTCTGTGCTGGATTCCGCCTGCGTACTGCTTTCTGCCTGTGTGCTGCTCTCGGCCTGTGTGCTGCTGTCCGCCTCGGTAGAACTGCTCTCTGAGACCTCATCCTCGTCCACGTAGACAGAGTACGAGTCGTCGCCACCACACTTTTCCGATGGGTATCCCGTGCACGAAGTGTCGCAGGTCCCGTCGCCGTCGCCGGACGGCACCTCGTCTCCGCAGTAGCACTGGTTTCCACCCTTCATGGCAGCAACAGCGTGGCCTGAGCACTGCTGTTTGCAATGGCTCGAGCTCTGCCATGTGTAAGTGTCAGACTGCAACAGCCCCGAAACAGACGAGTAGCAGCCCAAGTACGAAAAGTCCGCAAGGACACAGCTTGCTAGAAGTACAAGATTGAGTCTCATGTTGACATTGAAGATAAAAATAAACAATAGAAAATCGCGTCGAAAAAATCAAATGTGGTGTGAGGGGTCGTCCGAATCTGGAAACGTTCAAGATCCACTATATACGGTTGGAAACTCAGTTCTTGATGAGCTTGAGCACCTCCTGAACGACGGCGTCGCCGACTTCTTGAGTGGACGATGATCCGCCCAGGTCGCCGGTCATGATGCCGTTGTCCAGAACAGTCTTGACGGCCTGTTCAATGGCTCTTCCTTCTGGAACCATGTCCAGAGACAGCTTGAGCATCATGGCTGCCGATAAGATCGTGGCGAGAGGGTTGGCTTTTCCTGGAGCCAAATCTGGGGCAGAGCCGTGGCATGGCTCGTACAATCCAAACGCCTTGTTGGTGTCTGGCAGCGAGGCCAAAGAAGCAGATGGTAGCAGTCCCAAAGAACCAGGAATCACGCTCGCCTCGTCACTGATGATGTCGCCAAACATGTTGTTGGTGACCACCACTCCGTTCAGCTTGGTTGGCGACTTGACCAGGATCATGGCGGCCGAGTCGATCAGCTGGTGTTGCACCGTCAGTTGCGGGAACTCTTTGGAGATGACGTTGTCCACGGTCTTTCTCCACAAACGCGACGAGGCCAGCACATTGGCCTTGTCGAGCGACCACACAGGAAGCGGTGGGTCGTTTTGCAAGGCCAGGAAAGCTGCCATCCGGGTGATTCTCTCAACCTCAGCCACGGAGTACGTTTCGGAGTCACTGGCAACACCGTCGCCTGTGTCCTCCTTACGGTCGCCAAAGTAGATTCCTCCAACCAGCTCACGAACAACAACGAAGTCCGTTCCCTTGACGATCTCCGACTTGAGCGGCGACAACTTCAACAAGGCGTCCGAAGCAAAGTTGCATGGACGCAGATTGGCGTACAGGTTCAGCTCCTTTCTGATCTTGAGCAGTCCCTGTTCAGGACGCACGGAGCCGGTTCCCCACTTGGGACCGCCAACAGCTCCCAACAGCACGGCGTCGGCCTTCTTGGCGGCCTTCAGGGCCTCGTCAGACAGAGGAACGCCGGTGGCATCGATCGAGGCACCGCCGATCAGATGCGTGGAGAACTGGAACTCGACGCCGCTGGCCTTGGACACGGCCTGCAACACCTTGACGGCCTCATCAATCACCTCGGGACCCACATGGTCGCCGGGAAGTAGCACAATGTTCTTGGTCATGGTTAGTAATTTAGTCAACTATTTCTGCCGGTACCGGTGTGAAAATTCGCAGGACAGGATTTTGTGCAATTCGTGTAAGCGCTTACGTCACCACATCGACCGACAAAAGCTTGATAATATTGCGAAAATAAAACAAAAGCACAAACCAGTAGAGGACTCGAGTGATATGTCAAGTTCTGGACCGATAATTGAGGTGTCTACGGAATTGAAACAGAAAGTTTTTGGCGACGACCAAGTGATACCCGAGTTTGCGCAAGAGTCCCAAGCTGGCGAGTCTTTTGCGCACATTAACCAGTGGAAAGAGTTAGGTGCTTATTTGGAAGGGTTACAGCGGATAACCCCTGGAAGCTCCGATCTGGACAATCTCGAGCTCAGTTCGAAGAACCCGCTCAACAAGCCTGTGGTGTACCGGATCTGCAACCATTGCGACCGGCCCATCCTCGAGACTTATTTGGGCGACCATATAAAGAGCTGTGCAAACAAGAAACACACCAAGACCACCCCGAAACAGGCCAACGGCAACGGGGTCACAGCAGAAATGAAGAAACGGCGGTTGGAAGAGACCAAGGAGGCCGCTGTCAGCTCCACAGACACGCCGGAGCCAGAAGAGGCCAAGCTGAACGGTGCTGCCAAGAAACAGAAGGTTGTCAAGCCGGTGAAGGAGAAGAAGGTGAAGAAGAGCGCGAAGGAGAAGAAGGTCACGGGCAAGCCCAAGGGTCCTGTGGACGTGGAGAAGCAGTGTGGTGTTCCGTTGCCGAACGGCGGATTCTGTGCTCGGTCGCTCACTTGTAAAACGCACTCCATGGGGGCCAAGCGGGCAGTTCCTGGCCGGAGCGCGCCGTACGACCAGCTGCTGGCGGCGTACCAGCGCAAGAACCAGGCCAAGATCGGCGCTGCGGCCGCTGCCGCTCAACAGGCCCAGGACGACCTCATGCACGGGTCTGCTGTTTTGCTGGACGACGAGGAAGAAACACACCAGGTTCTGGACGGCGTGACGCGGTCGACGCCGTGGCCGCTGGAGCGCAAGGTCATCATGCCGACCAAGATCCGCAACTCGTTCCTGCGCATGCGGGAGATGTTTGCGGGAGCCATTCTGCCCCGCATGCCGTCAAACCCGCTGGGCCAGATGCAGGGAAGAACGGCTGTGGTGGACATCGACAAGACTACCGAGTACGTGCATCCTGTGCGGTCGCAGCACCAGCGGGTGAGCAGCTCCTCGCAGGCACGGCCTACGGTGCCGATGGCCAAAACAGGCTCGCAGGGTCCGGTGGACGTGCAGTCGCAGATCTCTGCCCAGGCCCAGCTACTTGCACAGCAACAACAGCAGCTGAGACTGGCACAGGCAAAGAAACAACAACAACAGCAACAGGCGCAGATGCAGGCCAAGTTCCAGACCCAGCAGCTGGCTGCGGGAATGGCCAACTCCCAGGACAAGCAGCCTGTCCAGCTGACTCCCCAGCAACAGCAGCAGATGATGATGAGACGGAGAATGTATCTACAACAGCAGTCGCAACAGCTACGCCAACAACAACAGCAGTACATGAACCCTCAGTACAAGAGCCAGCAGGAGATGATGATGAACCAACGGCAGCAATAAGTACTAGAGCTATTAATATGTGGTTTTTTATTTTATTTAGAGCTTAATTATGAAAAATGGTTAAAATAATTTTCTTATCATGTCTTTACCAAAGAGAATTATCAGAGTAGGTATTACTTTTAGGATTATCTGGCGCTAACTTGAAGGAAACCGAGCGGCTAGTATCCGACCCTGTTCCAGGGATCACCGCGATCCCGCACGAGGACAATTTGCGGTACTTTAATGTCACCATCGACGGGCCATCAGGGTCGCCGTACGAGGGAGGCAAATTCAAGCTGGAGCTGTTTCTACCAGACGATTACCCAATGGTGGCTCCTAAAGTGCGGTTCTTGACGAAAATATACCATCCAAACATCGATAGACTCGGCCGGATCTGTTTGGACGTGCTCAAGGCCAACTGGTCCCCCGCTTTACAGGTGCGGACGATTTTGCTGTCGATCCAGGCCCTGCTCAGCTCGCCAAACCCAGACGACCCATTGGCCAATGAGGTGGCCGAGGATTGGAAAAACGACGAGCAGAACGCCATTAAAACTGCCAAACAGTGGACAGAAACTTACGCTGTCTAACTACATCCGTGCCTCGCGAACGGCACCGCTCACAGCAACATCGCCCGACCACACCCGCGCCAGCACGTCGCTGAAGTCGCCAACATACACAATCTCCAGCCCCAGGCTGTCCTGGACCCATTTCTCGGGCTCGCCAAAAACAGCGTCCCCGGCAGGCAGCAGCTGCTCCTCCTGTTCCAGAAGCTTGGCCATCAGCTCTTTGGCAAACGTGCGGTCCTTCATGTTGTAGATATAGTCTTCAATCACATCTTTGCGGTTCTGTCGTGGAAGTAGCACCCGGTCCACCTTTCCGGCCAGGTGTGCACCCAGTAGTTTCTCGCGCACCCCGCCGATCGGCAGCACTTTTCCTGTCAGGGTGATTTCACCCGTCATGGCCAGATTATCCGGCACCTTGCGTTGCAAAACAAGCGACAACAAACACAATGTCATGGTGATTCCGGCAGACGGCCCGTCTTTCGAAATCGCTCCTTCCGGAACGTGCAAATGAACACTCAGGTTTTCGTACCGTTTAAGCAACTCGTCTCGATAGTCCTGTGTTCCAACAATTAGATTGTTGTGCAACATGTATCCGACCAACGTGTTGGCGATCTGCGAGCTCTCCAGCAGCACACTTCCCAGCCGTCCCGTGCAATTCATGTTCTGCGACCCAGGAAGTCCAACCATCTCGAACCGCAAAAGCGACCCGGATCCGTCAGTGTTGTACGACAGTCCGTTCACCACGCCGTACTCGTTCTGAAGCTTGGTCTCCTCCAGCGACGTGTTGCGCAGATGGGTAGGAACGCCCAGGTATTTTGCAAGGTCGTGCACGGCCACAGTGTGCGAGTACTCGCCCAGCTGCGACTCAATGGCCTTGCCCCGACAAATGGCACCAATCAACCGCTCCAGGTTCCGGATACCGGCCTCTCTTGTGTATCCGGTAGCAATCTTGAGGATAGCCGCGTCATCCAGACGCACAGAGTCGTTGGGCAAGCCGGCTCTCTCGATCTGACGAGGAATGATGTATTTCTTGCAAATCTCCACTTTTTCCCGGTAAGTGTACCCTGCCAGCTCGATCACCTCCATACGGTCGCGCAAAGGGTCGCTCAGCTCCCATAAATCGTTCGCCGTGCACACAAACAGCACCTGCGACAAGTCCACGGGGAATCCAAGATAATGGTCCTGGAAGCTGGTGTTTTGCTCCGGGTCGAGAATCTCTAACAGAGCAGATTCGGAATCGCTCTTGCGCGAGTTGGACCCGAGCTTGTCGACCTCATCCAGGAGAATCACCGGGTTCATCGACTGGCTGCGTCTGAGCGCCTGGATGACCAAACCTGGAATTGCCCCGACGTAGGTTCGACGATGTCCTTTCAAGTCAGCATAGTTGTTCAGACCGCCCACGCTTATGCGCTGGAACTTGCGGCCAAGCGTGCCTGCGATCGACTTGGCAAGAGACGTTTTCCCCACGCCGGGTGGTCCTGTTAGCAGGAGAATCGGTGCTTTCAAAGATGGTTGCACAGGTTTGGTAGCAACGTCGTCAGAAATAAACTCCGGCTCCGCTTTGGAAACGTTGCGGTTGTGCAGGTTCAGAACAGCCAGATACTCGAGAATACGCTCCTTTGCGCTCTCCATGCCGTAATGGTCGGCGTCCAATTGCTGTTTGGCCTTGGAAAGGTCCATGTCTTGGAAACTGATCTCGGTATCGTCTCTTTGCCACGGCATGTCCATCACCACCTCTAGGTACGTTCTTAGAACCTGGTACTCCGACGAGCTGGATTGCATCTGTTTCAAGCGCTGGAAGTCCTTTGTGATGAGCCGTTTTCCGTCGTCGTTGATTGCGAAATGGTCGATCGACTCGATGAACTGCTGGAACGGTTTCAAGTCGTCGTCCTCTTCGTCCTGGGCCCTGCGAGCCGACGGTTTGGCCAACCCAATCTGTTCCACCAACGCACGCAGGTTTTTCAGGTGGCTCGATATGAATTGCGACCGCGCAAGGTTGCCGTGGGACTTGCCGTTCTTGAGATCCAGATCAGACCATATTTCGTTCAGATAGTCCACATTGAGCTGTTCTTCAAACACTCTGTTTGCAAAGTCGAGGGCCTTGAGCAGAACACCGACGCGGTCTTCCTGTACGCTTTGCAAATACTCCAGCTTCAAACTTACCGGGAACGGGAACAGGGCCACCAGGACGTCGTTGTAGTGGCCGAAGTTGCCTGTTTTGCGGGCATACACTTTCTTCAGGTTCGCGAGACCGCTGGAAACGTCAGACGCAGAGAGCTGGTTGTAGAGCAGCGTGGCCAACGGCAATAGCCGCAATAAAATCGATTTCGCGTTTGAGTCTCCGTCAGAGGCTCCATTTTTGTACTCGGCTAGAAACCCGTCAACGTTTGTGAATAGCCGCTCAAACTGCGACATGTCGGCGATTTCCTGGTGATTGGTCAGCTCCAGGTCAACATGAACCTTTTGGTTCTCGACCTGGACGACTCTGCCTCGCGTTAAGGCCTTGAAGCTGATTAATGTAGATTCGGTCATCTGGTAGAACCCAGTCACCACACAGACCGTGCAGGTTTCCGCCTTGTCCACTCCGGGCATACACGCCACGATCCGGCGGGTGGCCACGTTGAACTGCGCGCTAAGCGCAGAAATGGCGTCTGTGTTGGACTCTGCAAGCCATCTCTTTGCCAGCTCGCTAGCTAGTTGTTTATCAACAAGGACTCGATATGTGATTCCCGGTAAAAACACCAAATTATGCTGTAATTGATACAACGGCAGCTGGAACTGCAAACCAGAGCTCTTGGAAGACATGGATATTACTAAAACAGTCTCGAAACAAGAGAAATATGGGGTTATTTAAACAAACTGATTAGCGGATGAGATTTCCTAAATCGGATAAACAGGAGTCGCACACGACTCAAACTTTATTTTTTTCAAACTTAGCTATACACCATCAGAGAAATGAATACTTATGCCAACATGCTACCACTCTAGAACCAGCAATGAAAACTCGAACAAACGACTTGGGGAAATATGATTATTTGATAAGATCCAAAATTTGCTGTGTCAAGTTCGAGATTTCGTCGCCCCCATTGAAGTCTTCTCCTGTCAGGTTGTTGAGATTCATCTTGCCTCTGTTGATTTCGCTTTTGATCTTGGACTTTATTTCCTGGTTGTTCGACTCCAGCAGTTGCAGCATTGTCCAGAGCGCAATGTGCTCGAAGGTCGAGTTGCCCGAGTTCAAGAACTCCGAGATGAAGTTGGAGATCCCGTCGTAGTTGTCCAAAATGATCTTGTAGTCCTGGATTCTCGAACACAAGTTCGCCAGCGCAGCAGCAGAGTTGCCGCACACCTCAGGGTTCGACGACTTGGTCAGCGGAATTAGCACGTCCATGATCCCCAGGTCGAGGAGTTTGGCCTTTAGGTCGTCTGCGAGTGCCAGAATAGCAAAACATGCAGAGATCTCGCTCTGAACGCTTTCTGGAGCTTGCAAAACCAGCTCCTTGCACTTCTTCACCGCGCCGGCCTCCAGCAATTCCATTCTGTTCCGCTCGCTGCTGGCTGCCAGGTTTCTGAGCGTAGAAACCGCATGACATTGGATCTCGATCGAGTCCGTGTAGTCAACAAGATTAACCAAAGGCTTCAAGAATCCAGCATCGATGATCAGCGCCTCGTTCATCGGATGTATGGAGATGTTGCGGATGCATGCTACCGCAGCAAGAACCAGAGGCTCGTGCTGAGACTTGAGCAAAGACACGAGGTTCGGCAGTCCACCAGCCCGAACTATCTCTAGTTGGTACAACGCGTCGGATGCCAAGTTTCTGAGGGCCAACGTGGCCTGGCATTGCACTCGAGGACTCGACGAGTCCATCAGCTGGACCAGCTGGCTCACCAATTTGGGTTCGGTGGTGGCCAATTTCTTTCTGTTTGACTCGTCCACCGCGATGTTGGACAGAGCAGTAGTACAGTAGTACTGGACGTCAGGGTCGGGCGAGGACAGCAATTGGACCAGCACCGGGACGGAACCGGCCTCGACCAGCTCTTTGCGATTTTCCAGCGAATGGGTCATGTTCAGCAGGGCGCCGGTGGCATTTCTTTGCACTCTAAGATCTGGAGACTTTGCAAGTTTGGTGAGTGGGATAAGGGCGCCGGATGTGGCGATTTTGGTTTTGTTTTTGTCCTGTGTGGCCAGGTTGGTGATGCATCCCACTGCGTTGCACTGGACTTCGATGTTGGAGCTCATCATTTGTCTAATAAGGGGCACCAGCCCACCCATCTCGACTATAAGCACTTTGTTTTCGTCGTTGACAGCCATGTTTCCCAACGCGGCACAGGCTGCGCGCTGAACGTCCTGGTCGGAGCTCTGCAGCAGAATCAGAATTGGCTCCAGGACGTCTCTTGACACGGCCCGAATGTCCTTTTCTGTGATTTCCGCAAATGCCAACGCTGCACTTCGTTGGAGGTCAATGTTATCTGAGTACACCAGAGTGCTCAGCGCCTTGAGAGGCCCGTCAGAGAAGAAATCCACCTCTCCTCGGTTCTCCAGGTACTGCAACAGCGCGGAAATCGCGTCGCGCTCGTTGTCGGCCAGCAATTGTGGGTACAAATTGTCATGGTCACTTTTACTACAACAACAGCCCATTTTCGTGCCACTTTGGAGTTCTTGTTCAAATTATCGTCTGGTAAACTTGTCTATTGCGGCTAATTCGTGGTCGGGGAGTAACAGCTCTTTCCACTTAACCGCTTCTCATAAGATGGAAACTGCGCACGTCTTATCCGATTATTCTGTTTAAACAAAATTTTATGAGGGCAATATGGGTAGTGAGCCACCCAAGATAAGCTGAATTACCGAATATTACAACAGATGCTAGTACATGTTTGCGAAGCTCTTGGGTTTCTGTTTTGGCGCGATGGACGGGGTGGCCGGTTTCTTGGTGAACGGGTCTGGCTTTGTCCCGTATGATTGCGCCTCTTGCGGAGCTCGTTTAGGCGACCTGTCTCTGGTGGCTTCCTGTCTCAGCTTTTCTCTGTAGACGGCGACTTTCTCGTCTAGTTCCGCTCCCTCGACTCCCTGGTCCTCCAATTCGTCCATGTACTCGGCCACCTTGAGCTCGATCGCGCGCTTGCGCTCGTGGCTGGCGATCTCGCGGTCCCGCACCGCCACGCCGTCTCGCTTGTGCTGGCTCTGTTCGCTCTTCTGCCGCAACTGGCGCTTCAGGTACTGTTTGCCGCCGCTCTCGTCGATCCGCGAGTCCCCGTACACGTTTGTCAGGTTCCGCTGGACGTACCCGTTCGTGCCCGACCCTCTGGCCGTGCTCAGTCCAATCCCATTGTACATTAGGTATTTGGATAATTTTTTCTCGCCCGGGCTGTGCAGTTTGAATGGTAGCTACGGGTCTTGCTCCACTGCGGATTTGATGTCTGCAAGGATCTGGCGGCGCAGAAGCCCGCTTATTGGCCGGATCAGCAGCCAGTACGGTAGAAATTTCAGCCACGACGTCCAGTCGGGACAGTACACGCGCGACTCCGTGGTGAACTGTGTTTCTGAGGCACAGAAAGTGAGAGCCAGTTTGGCCACGCCTGGCTCGTTTGCACGGACAAACTCGTCGCCGTTTTGCACTGGCTCAAGCCCAAAGTCTAGAGCCCAGAACCGGCCAACAAGGCCATACACGATCTCCGTTTTGGACTGTTCCAGAACGGTGAACGTGGTGAAATCAAACGGTTTGGCCGGCTTGGATCTTCCAAACAGACGAGCCAGTAATTTTTGGGGCAGTTCTCTCAGGAAGATAGCAATGACAAACAGCCGGTTGTTCTGGAGTCGGTACCGTAGAAACTCCTGCATAATTCGCTCCGGCGACGCTTGGATGCGGATACAGTGTTTCTCGCTGAAACTGAAGAGCGGGAGGTACTTGGAAATGAGCATGGGGGCAGAAATAATTGTAAGTACAATTCGGCTTACGTACAGAGACAGCAGGAAGCGACCTGATTGGTTAGACCAGCGATGGGACGATCGTCAAAGTAGTAAACAGAGAGTGGTACAGCTACTTGTTGTACGTTCATTGAACACTTTCTGCTTGTGAATCTCGTGTTACCCTAACTCACTCTCCCTTGGCTTAAATACTTCCGGCTCCAAAATTTCTCCCGGCTGTGCAAATCATCATGTCTCAGCAGATGCTCAGCAAGTGGGTCAAACGCGAGCCGGGCGTGTCGAGCGAGCAAGGACCGCCGCCAAACAGCTCCAGCAACGCTCCAGCGGCATCTCGCGCCGCCAAACCGGCCGTGGCGTCGATTGACGCGTACAAGTACTCGCCAGCGAAAAGAGACCCGTACCGGTCAAAGTACGCCGCCAGAATGAAAGGGTACGCTGTGGGCGGGTCCAAACGCAGTGCCAGCACAGAGGAAGACGAAGACGCCCCGAAACGCGCAAAAACTACAAAGTTGACCCCGCTCGAACAGCAGATCTACGACCTCAAGCAGAACAACAAGGACAAGCTCCTGGCCGTCCAGGTTGGATACAAGTACAAGTTCTTTGGACAGGACGCGCAGGTGGCATCACAGGTACTGAATATCATGTTTATTCCCGGGCGACTGTTTGGTTCGGGCCCAAACGAGCTGTACGACAAATTCGCGTACTGTTCGATCCCAGACGTTCGATTGCACGTCCATCTCAAACGGCTGCTGAGCGCGGGCCACAAGGTTGCGATCGTGGACCAGGACGAGACGGCGGCCATCAAGTCTACTACTGCGTCGAAAAACAAGCTGTTCCAGCGCAAAATCAGCCGCGTGTACACTTCCTCGACATATATCGACGACGACCAAACTACCAGCGGCGGCCGGTTCGTGGTGGCCCTCAAGGAGACCGGCTCGCTCATATCGTTTGTGGCCGTGGACGTGTACTCGTCGGACATTGTCTACGACGAGTTCGAAGACACATTTGTTCGCGGCGAGCTGGAAACCAGACTGCACCATCTGGACCCTTCAGAGTTTCTACTTATTGGAGATCTTTCAAAAGAAACCGCCAAATCGCTCGAGCTGTTCAAAATGAATACCCGTGCCACCTCACAGACCCTCCGCACAGAGACCCGGCCTGTGCAGCCGTACACGGAGGTGACTGCCGTGCTGGACGCGAACCTGCACAACGAGGCCTTTGATCTGGTGACTAAATTGTCCACTGGACTACAAACGTGTTTTTCCGAGCTGATCGCGTACCTTGGCGACTTCAGTCTGGCGAGCGTATTTGATCTTGCGGAAAAGTACACGCACTTTGCACAGGTGGACCGGTGTATGATTCTGGACGCCAACACGTTGAAAAACCTCGAGATCTTTAAAAACTCCACAAACGGCCAGGAAACAGGCTCGTTGCTGTGGATGATGGACCACACGAAAACACGTTTCGGCCGCAGAGAGCTGCGGAGATGGATCGGCCGCCCGCTCACAGACAGAGAGGCCATTGCCGAGCGCGCAGACTCGGTCGAAAACATCGTCCAGAGCTACCAGTCGATCCCGATCGAGTCCACCGTGCGCATCCTCAAGGACTGTCCGGACCTCGAGACCGCGCTCAGCCGCGTCCACTACGGCCGGTCCAAGCGCAAGGAGGTGTTCCTGTTTCTGCGCAAGGTCAACGACATCCTGCAGTTCTACGGCACCCTTCCCGACCAGCTCAACCAGTACAGTCCGCACCTAGCGGGCATTTTCCGCGAGCTGAAACAGCTGGCCACCGTCAACCTCAAACAGGTACGCGAGTTGTTTGCCATGATCCACTCGCCCAGCGCGATCGACGACTCCAGCGACGAGCACGTGACCCGGTTCTTCAACACCAGTTTCTACAACCACGCCCAGATTCAGCACCATGTCGACAGCATCGCCGCAGTGGAGCAGCAATTGCAAGACGAGCTGAAGAACATCCGCGCCGTGATCAAACGGCCCGGTCTCAACTACATCACCAACAACAAGGAGCCGTACCTGATAGAAGTGCGCAACACGCAGGTTGCTACGCTACCAAAAGACTGGGTGAAGATCAACGGCACCAAGTCGGTTGGTCGGTTTAGAAGCCCCGCCACAGCCGCCCTGTACAAGCAAATCCAGCTCCACACGGAACTGCTGCTCAAACAGTGTGACGAGTGTTTCCAGGACTTTGTGTCCAAAATCGACGAGCATTACTTGCATCTAAACAGAACCATCCGTCAACTGGCGGTTTTGGACTGTTTGATTTCGCTTGGCGCGGCCTCGTCGCTCAGCCAGAACTACTCCAAGCCGCAGATCGTCGACGTGCCGTGCATCGACCTCAAGAACTCCAGAAACCCCATCTCTGAACACCTCAAGGCGTCCGGCTACATCGCCAACAGTTTCCATATGTCGCGCGAATCCGGCCGCATTGCCATCATCACGGGTCCAAACATGGGCGGCAAGTCGTCCTTCATCAGACAGGTGGCGTTGTGCGTCGTGATGGCCCAGGTCGGCGCTTTTATCCCGGCAGACCAAGGGTCCCGGCTCAGCATCTTCACCAACATCCTTACACGGATGGGAGCACAGGACGACCTGATCAAAGGCGAGTCCACGTTCCAGGTGGAGCTGAGCGAGTGCAGCACAATCCTGCGCCAGTGCGACTCGCGCTCGCTCGTGCTGATGGACGAGGTCGGCCGCGGAACAAGCACCGTCGACGGCTACGCCATAGCACACGCTATCCTGCACTATCTGGTGGCAGACACAACACCGTTTGTGCTGTTCATCACACACTACCAGAACCTACAAACTTTCGACCGTTTCAAAGAGGTCGACAACTACCACATGGGCATCCAGAAATTGGGGGAAGATATTCTGTTCACGTATAAATTGTCAAGCGGAGCAAGTGACAGATCGTATGGAATCAACTGTGCTAAAGTGGCTGGTCTGCCGCAGACGGTGTTGGACACCGCCAGCATGCAGTCCGTTCGGTTTGAGACAGAATGGAACCTCAAACAAGCGTATAACTTGGCGCAAAATTACAGCAAGTTGACGCAGCAAAAGGACTATGCCAAGTTATTGGATCTCACTCACGAGCTGGCCTGATCACATCTTGAGGAACCGCTTGTTGCTCACGGCGTCTGGCTTCGTCAGCGTGTACGAAATGTCGCCGAGCTCTGTGCCCTCGAACCGCATCACCTGGCTGTCGTCGTTGTGATGGATGGTGACAGAACTGAAGTTTTCAAACGGATCGGGCGTGGTGTTGGGCTGCACGGGCGACGACGACGTCTTACGCTTGGACTTGAGCGTACCGATCGAGCCCTGCGTGGTCTTGTTCTCCTTATCGCGTCTGGACCGTCTCTGTGTGAACACCGGGATCATTGGAGGCTTTTGGTTTCTTAAAAGGGCCCATTGGACGTTTTTGAAGAACGAGTGTGTTTTAATCTCGGAGGCACCGCTGCGTGAACCAAGCCGCTTGGTCTCATCCTTGATTAACAACTTCTTCACCAAGTTGCGACAACTGCTCGAAACAGAGTTGTAATCGGGAAATTGCACCTCGTTCTTCAAAATGTTGGAGAATGTCTGGTTGCGAGTAGACCCTTTGAACGGCGTGATTCCAAACATCATCTCATAGATAAATATGCCAAGAGTCCACCAATCAACCGCAGCAGTGTGACCCTTGCCCCAAATCACCTCGGGAGCAATATACTCCTCTGTTCCCACAAAAGAGTTGGTTCTGAACCCGTTGATACACGCGTTGGTGTCCAATTGCGGCAGGCTCGAGGCAGACCGGTGCGCAGCAACAAGCTCCGGTCTCCGGATATGGTCTGTCTGTTTGGAGAGATCAAAGTCGCTCAACATAATGTGGCCAGACTGGTGCAAAAGTATGTTCTCGGGCTTGAGGTCTCTGTATATAAAGCCCATCAAATGCAAATATTCTAACGCTGCAACCACCTCGGCCGCGTAGAACCGCGCGTCTGCCTCAGAAATGCACTTCATCTTGCGTGTTTGCAACGCTCTGAAAAACTCTCCTCCCATGCAGTACTCCATGCATAAGTACAAATGGTCCTCCGATTGGAATGAATGGTATAATGTGACAATGAAAGGATGGCTGGCGGTCGCAAGGATCTCCTGTTCTGCCAGAACTCGCTTGATCTTGTTGCGCTCCACCATCTCCTTCTTATTGAGGATCTTCATGGCAAACAGTTTCTTATTTGATTTCTCTCTCACAAGATACACCTTGCCGACGTCTCCTTTCCCGAGAAGTTTGAGCTTTTCGAAGGACTGTGGAGTCACCTCGACGTCGGATATCTTGACACCTGTGCTATAGTAGTTTCTGCCCGATCCGCTAGGCAAACTGGATCCACTGGAGTCGGAGAGCGTGATTTCTCCGATATGTTTCGTGATGTCGGTGCTTTCTGGGGCAGACACCGGGGCCGGCGCTGGTTCAACGAGTTGTTTGAGTCCCAAAGGAGCAGAAGCCACCCGTTTCAATTTCTTGTGAATAGACTTGGACTTGGAGCTCGGAGCCGCAGGTTCCTTAAATTCTCTCTGTTCAGGCTCAGCCTCGGGTTTTGGTGACTCTTCTGTCAGGAAATTGTTGAGGGTGGTGGTGGAGTTGTTGACGGAATAATCGTGCTTCAACTTCACCTGGAAGTCGTGGCCTGGGTCGATGAAATCCTGTTCAGCAATGTCGCACTCCTGAACAGACTCGGTGACAGTGATCTGGGGCACCGAGGAGAACTGGACCGGGCTGGACGGCGATCGAATTCTGCGGAACTTCTTAATCAGCGAATTACCGTTACTTCCCTGGCGGAGTTCTTCTTCCTCGTGATCTGGCACGGCTATTTCTTTTGGTTGCTGGAAGTCAACATGGTCTGTAGAATTGAAGCGGAAGATCTTTTTGATTTTGCTGAACGTGCTGTCTTTGGACATCTCGTCGTCCTCTGTGTCCTGAGAGCCATCTTTCACGCTGAAATAGTCGGTGTTCACGTCTTCGCTTGTTGTCGGAGGCGTCTGTAGTTGTTCGGTCTGTAGCTCATCGATGGCCGGGGTGGTTGCGGGCTCGAACGCAGCAGGTTTCATGGCCGTAGAGTCCTGGCCGATGTTGAACAGCCGTCCAATCGAGAGTTTGCGCGAGTTGGACCGAGATCGCGATCTTGTTCTATTATGGGAGTGAAGACCGGACGACGAATGTTCTGGTAACGTCAACGACTCGGACACGGGTTTGGTGGAGTCCGGAAACTCATCCTTTTGCACAGACGACTGCGGCGGAGTGTATGCGACAGCCGGCTTCGCCTCCTGGGCGCTGGACTGCGCAGTGGGCTGAGACAAATGATCGTTTGTGCTCGGAATATTTTCCGTAGTCATGGTGTCTGTTTGATCCAAAGCAAAGTATTCTCGAACACAACTGCCGTAAATTCACCAATATCGACTACTCAAGCGTGGCTGAAGCAATTAGACGCCCGCAATTAGATCCAGTGGGAGGAAAAGGATGGGGCTTGGCAATCAAGTTGTTTTTTTTTTCTAGTTCAAAAAAAAACTCCACTTTAAGGTACATTATACACTGGCTCTCTATATAAGATACTGCCTTAGTTGGCCAGGTGAGGAGGCAGTAGGAAGTTGGCGATCGAGTCTTTGATGTAGTAGATGTGCCCACAGTTTTTGCAGGTCATCTTGCCGTTGGTTATCTGTGTTTCCAGCAACAGGCTATGTAAATCCTTGAGCATCTGCTCGTTTTCCACCAAGTTTTCCGGTTTCGTGACCGGCAAAGCAGTGTTGCCCAGATCGGCAGCCACTCGCACCAATGCGTTCCAGTCCAATCTGTCCACCATCGAGATCAGAAACTCCTGGTTGTACTCGTGTTCCTGTAGTTCCAGCTCGCACTCGTCGTATTTCAGAGGAAACGACGCATCGCTAGCGTCGCACGCCTTCACTGCGCACTTCACAAAGTTCGTTGTCAGGAATTTCATGCCGTTTTATCGAAAAGTGCTGATATCTTGAAGTTTAATTAATTTTTCATTATTTTTTTTTCCTCGCTTGTACTAATCTATAGATTATCTATGCTAACGTCTCTTGGGGAGATTTCTGTGCCAACTGTCTTGCCAGATCAACCCGACCCGCCTTGACAAGAACTTTGTAGAGTTGGGCCAGTTCCGCGGTGCCTGACTCGTGCTTGTGCAATAGGTCCATGAAACTCTGTAGCACAGACCCTGGATCGGTTTCCAGACGACACCATAGGTTCACCACCCGTTCAAACACACCAGAGTCACCAACAACACTTTTCACCCAGCCGTGGTTGTACATCTCCAGACTATGCTTGCTTAGTTTCTGTTTCATCTCTGCTTTTTCCCGAGAAACACGCACTCCTCCGGCCTTGGACTTTAGGAACTTCTTGGTCATTGCTAGATGGTTTTTTCGGGCTCGTTTCAGCGCCCGCTGTTTCTTGTCCACGGGTGTGGCCACCATCGTCTCCAACAGAACTTGTGCTAGTGAGTACAGCTCCAAGTCGTACAACTGAGTAAACACAGCCTTAAACACCTGGTTCGACTCTGTTTCGTAGTCTCGCGTGTGCGAGACAAACTCGTCCACTATGCGCACGAGCTGTTGCACGTACTGTTCTTTGTTTTGTTTCGAATTGACCAGGTCGTTGTAGTTCGTGTCCAGCTGTCGATTTATGTTGGCCACGTCGCTGCGATGGCCGACAGAGTACGGCTGCATCTTGTAAACCGTGCTTCTGCCCACGGACGACGAGTCTCTGTTGTCGAACGCGCGACTCAGCAACGAGGGAAGCTCTTCTGTCTCTTTAGGCACGGCAAGGTTGCAATGGTCCAAATACACAGGAACTCCAATACAGTCGGTGAGCTCGTCGGGAGTGGAAGGCACGGGCAATTCGATCTGCTGCGCAATCGACAGCGGCTGTGGCTTGATGTTGGCGAGCAGTCCTGGCTGCAAGAAACTGATTCGCTCCATTGGACGTTGGTGTTTCATGTAACTGACGAGCGAGTCGTACTCGGCGAGCGAAACTTCGGGAGGCAGTTCGTCGCGACGAACGTCGATGCGTGTGGTGTATTCCTGGATGATCGGAGGCAGTAACATGAAGAATATCAAATGGGACCCAAACGACACCAGCTGGAGGTCTTGAAACACTGACCATCCAGGGCCGGCGAATTTGCGCGGGGTGGGCCGTTTGGCGGCCAGATGGATCCACCGCGGCGTGTAGAACTGTCCGAACCGCCAGTTGGGCGATTTAAACGCCCTGAATCCTGAACGGCCAAACATTTGTAGATTATCCAATAAAAAATTTATAATTGGTGTGTACATTTTTTGCAGTGGTCCCATTACAAAAGTTTGCGGTGCACGGGTGTGGGTGGAGCTTTGAAATATTTCAGGAAAAGAGCCTGAAAATTGACAATTTAATGGTTTTGCATTTGTACGGATCTGCTGTTGTTAGCGGGGTGACGGGGTTGAAGCCGGCGGAGACCCCGCCTTTTGAGTATACGTTCCGGATCCAGTGCACAGGGTGCCGCGAAAAGCACGACAAGGACGTGAGCATCAATCTGTTTGAGAAGCACGAGATCCAGGGCAGTCGCGGGGAGGCCAATTTTGTGTTCAAGTGCAACTTTTGCGGAAAGCACTCGAACGTGGAGATTTCGCTGCCGAAGAAGTACAC
Organism: Ogataea philodendri; assembly: GCF_020536065.1. Lineage (NCBI taxonomy): Eukaryota > Fungi > Ascomycota > Pichiomycetes > Pichiales > Pichiaceae > Ogataea > Ogataea philodendri. The sequence goes on from NW_025763914.1 coordinate 285,344, forward strand.
GGGGATCACACCAGAAACCCCCCGTGCGGTTTTTCTGGACATTGAGGCACGGGGTGTGGATTTGGTGGAGTTTGTTCCTGTTGGCCATTTTGAGTGCCAAAGCGAGCAGGGAACCAAGTTCCAGGAGGTCGACTTGAGTGAAGGCGAGTGGTACGACTACGACGATAACGCGGGCGAAGAGGTGAGCGTGACGGAAATTGTTTGGGAGATTGCCAAGAAGTAGCTGCTACTGCACTAATAAAATAAACGTGTATTGGACGGTACAACTAGATCATCAGCAAAGCCAGGCCTGCGGCAGAGAAGACACCAGAGTAGAGGTACACTCCGAAGGAGGCAGCCTGTGCGGAGGAGCTGGAGCTGGCCTCGGAGCTGGAGGCAGAGGAGGCAGAGTCGGAAGAAGAGCCCGACGAGGAGCCAGCAGACGAGGTCTTGGCGCTCGAGGCGGCGACTGCGCTGGCATCGGAAATATCCGACTCCAGGCCCTGCGAGATGCCAGACTCGGTGGCATAGACGTCGACACCGGACTCGGTAGCAGAGTATCCATCGTCCCAGAAGGTGGACCAGTTGATGTTGTCGGTGGAGTAGGATCCGGTGAGGCTGACCGAGAATTCGGAGCCGGTGTTAGTTGCGTACGCAGCGGCCTCCTGGTACAGTCTGTCAGCAAACGGCAGGGCTGTGATGGCTGCAATTGCAACCGGGACCTGTGAGAGGTCTTCGTCGTCGACGATGGCCGTCAAGGCTTCCAACTGGGAAACATACGAGGTGTACTGGTCTGGGTATGCCAGGGCGTCGATCTCGAGTGCCTGGGCGAGGTCAATGACTGCGTCCAGTGCAGCTCCCGTGGCAGCAGGGTTTTTTTCGAATTCTCCAATGAGACTGGAGATGAGGGAAGCGTCGGTGGTTTCTGCAACGGCGACGCTGGCGGCGGCTAGCAGAGAGACAAGGTTGGAGGAGAACTTCATTTTGCAGGGTCAGGGGAGCAGGTTGTGGAGTATTTATAGCCAGCGATCTGAGTGGTGGTGGCCAAAAACGGATGCCACAACCAGGCCCACAAATTTTTAACAATAGGACTGTGCGTCTTGACCAAATCAGGGGAACCAATGGGGGTCATGAGTCGGCAATATGAAAATGACGACACGGCTTTAGTCTTTTTTACATGGCCACAAATGGGTCAGACGTCTTCTAAGCCCTATTGAGCCCGAGGACCCTAGATATGGGATCTGGTTAGTCAGCACGGAGTAAGTTCAGGGGCACAAAATGGCTCTGCATTTCCCCGGCAATGCTTGGCAGACTCGCGTTTGGCCGCAAAAGGTCCCAGTGGGTCCCAATAGGTCACAATAGGACCAGAGGACACGCGGACGCTGCCCCGCAGGTTGCAGCCGTGCAGCAGTAATATTACGTAACGTGCAATTTATATTATTTATTATGCTTTACGAGGTGGGCAACAGCGCGGACACCGGCGACGAGCGCACGGGCTCGCCGTTACCGCTCGAGCTGCTGATGGTGGTGTTTCGGTTTCTGGACCCGAGCTCGCTCAAGAACCTCTCCCTCGTGTGCAAGACCTGGTACCGGCTGTCGAAGGACAACTCGATGTGGATGCAAATTTTCAGACAGAGGTTTGACAACGTGGGGGAGGTGTTTTCCAGCGTGGCGCGCTCGCGGCTCTGGCGGACGGAGCTGATTGAGCGCGAGACTTTGGTGAAAAACTGGAAAAAGGGCAAGGGCGTGCACAACATCTACAATCTCGAAGATCTGTTCTACACAACGGACATCCAATGCGATTTCCACACCAGCCGGCTTCTTTCGCTCAACAAGAACACAGGAAACCTTGTCACGTGCAACCTCAACAACGGCGCGAACGTGGACACACAGCACTCGACGATTCCAAGCGGCACCACCGCGTACGCCCTGGGCCAGCACAGCATCGTGTTTGGCCGCTGGGACAGCAAGGTTTACGGGTCGCTGGTGAACCACAAGAACATCCTGCTGCCGGGCGTGAAGGAGTACCGTGGCACGGGCCATCGTGGGATGGTCACGAGCGTTCATGTGAACGTTTCCGAGCTTGGCAAGGAGGGCAAGATCGGGGCTCTTACTGGAGACGAGAACGGCAACCTTGTGGGCTGGGACGTGAAGAAAGGCGTTCAGACGGCGGTTTGTCATGTTTGCGACGGGTCGATTGCCAAGATCAAGTCGAATTACAAAGACGTGGTGGTTGTTCTGGACGGTGACGGAGCAATCTACATCATCCGCAATCTGTTTAGTGTCTTCGAAAGCACGCCGCAGGTCGACAAGCTGGACGTTTCGCTGGACCTGGACCCGAACCACCTGGTGTCGCTGAAAGTGTACGTGGACTACGGCGACTGCAACGTGATTCTGATTGACGAGAACCGGCTGGAGATCGTTTCGTACCGCGACCGGCTCGTTCGCCGACTGTCCACGGTGGAGCCGATCTACCGCGCGAGCCTCGAGCAGAACTCCGTCGCGACGACGAAACGCGACGTCGACCTGGTCGGGTCGGACCCGCTGCTGCTCGCGCTGCTGCTGCGGTCGGGCAAAGTGCTCGTGGTGAACGTGCGCTCGTACGAGTACGAGATCCGGCCGCTGCTGGAGTTTGTGCCGAAACTCGCGTTCGAGGACGACGACTACCAGCGCGTGGTGCACACCAACGCCAACTTCGACCTGCCCGCGCTGTCGGAGGTCGCGGTCAACTCGCTCGTGCTGGCCGTCGGCTCGTACAACGGCAAGGTGGAGCTCTACGACGTGAACACGGGCGAGTTTTTCCGCAAGATCGCCGTGAAACCCAACACGAAACTGCTCCAGCTCATGGGCAACCAGCTGCTGGGCATCTTCAACATCACGCTCCACCAGAACCTTTCTGCCGGGATCATCTCGTACGGGTCTGTGGTGCACTTCTTCAAATTTGGCGACTTCTACAAAGACCTTGAGTCCAAGCGCAAGAAAAAGAACTTCAAGGAACGCAAGTACAGCAACAACCATCTCAAGGAGGCCATCAAGGACTACGAGTTCGACCAGGACGAGCACGTCGAAACACTCTCGCGGATCGACAAGTACAACGGCAGCCAGCTCGAGGACTCTGACGAAGAGCTCCAAATGGCTCTCGCGCTCAGCATGTCGCTCAACAACAGCACCGCCAACGTCGACTCCGAGGACGAAGAACTACAACGGGCCATAGAACTGTCCAAACAACTAGAATAACAAAAGTATATATCACCAATCGTCATCGTCATCGTCTTCTTCGTCGTCGCTGTCGCGACGCGCTTTTTGTCTGATAGCAGCAGCAAGGCCGCCTGCCAAACTGTGGTCTTCCTGCTGTTTCTCTTTCAAAGCTGCTGCCAGACCACCGGCCAGCCCGTTTGTAGCGAACGCAGAACTGCCGTTGGCTGTCGTGGCAGTGCCGTTGGCAGCAGGTGCAGCAGGAACGGTCTTAGCAGACCCGTTCGTGGCAGACCCGTTCGTCAGACTTGCAGGGGGATCGCACGCAACAATGTACGCCGTAGGCACCCAGCCCTCTCTGGTCTCGTCCAGCGACTTGGCCAACGACCACCCGGCTCCCTGGTCCTGTAAAATGTACATGATCGTGTCCTTGGTGACCGGGAACTCTGAGGCCGACCCGGAGCCAGGGAAGTCGTACGCGGCCTTGAACGTTGGCCATTTCGGCTTGGCCGCAGCAGGAGGTGGAGGCGGCGGAGGCGGAGGCACCTGCGCAGCGGCCACGGGCTGAGCAACAGCAACAGGCTCTGGCTTGGCTTGGCGACTCTGAGGCGGAGCAGGCTTGGGCTTGTTCACCGCAGGAACAGGAGCAGGCTTGCGGTTGACTGGTTTCCGGTTGACTGGCGGCTTGGCACCAGGGTGGTACGCTGCTGCCGCGGCCGCAGAAGCCTGGCTCGAAACCTGCGCAACAGACGTTGTGTTTGCAACCGACCGTTTGTAGTTCGCGATTGCATTCGCATTGGTCAAAATAGATCGGCCTTTAGGCTTCTGTCTGGACCTGCTCGACGAAGGCAGTCCAGCAGCAACCTTGACCGTTCCCGACTTGTACGAATCTCCGTTTCTTGCAGCAGTGCTGTCGGCCTGGAACTTGACAACGTGGGGCTTGCCTGGCTTCTTGTTGTAGGTGACGGTCGGCCCAATAACAACGCCAATGGACTTGTTCAAAGTCTTGAGCTGCGTCACCAGTTCCGTCTTGAACATGGTGTTGATAAATAAATCTGGCTGTGTGGCCGAGTTCAGGTTCAACGCAACCCAATCGTCCTGGTACTGCGAAAGCGCAACCTTGCCAATCGAAGAGACACCAACCTTGGACTCCACGAGATACGACACCTTTCTGTTCACCAGTTCCTCCGCAATCACATAAAAGGTGGATCTCGTAAGAATATAAATTCTGTTCAACCGTTGAGAAGATCTACCAAACTTGGAGTGAAGAATTTGGCCTCTGGAAGAGAAAACAACGTGCTCAGAAAGTCCAACGGATTGCATCAAGAACTTTCCAAATCCTCCAGTCTTATCGTTGCAACCAAGGTAATCTCCCATGTACGCTCTCGAACCAAGCAAGGAAAGAGCTCTTCTCTCCTTCTTGTTGACAACTAAAGACGTACCGTAATCTCTGAGCTGTTCGTAAACGTTTCCACCAACTCTCTCTCTCCACATCTTTTGGACAAACTTGGCAGCATTTTCTCTTCTCTTGAGGTATCTTCTGCAAGCTCTCTGGATAACCTTGGCCTTGTTAGCCCAGTAGTTCTCTCTCATCTCCTCCAAGGAAAATAATGTTTCTGGCTTCTTGATGAAAACCTTGGTGACACCCAATTGCCATTCGGACTGCGCAATGCCAGTATCCTGCAGAATCAAGGTGGTGGCAGTCTTGGCATCTCCGTCCCAAATGTATTCACCGGCATAGGAAGTTTTTATCGAAAGTAGGTAGAATCTCTCCACAAACTTCTCAAACGTCTGTCTATAAGCAAAACCAGCTCTTCTAATCCGAACGTTCTCTTGCAATCCAAGATACTTAACTTGGTGCAAAACGGCTTTTGTGTCGTATTCGGATGGAGATCTGTTTTGATTTGGCTTGATGGTTCTAATGTACGATGGCTGTGCCTGCGAGAGCGTGTCAACCAACAAATTGGCACTGGTCTTGATTTTGTCACCGGCGGTAGGCGGTCTTCTTTTCGACGAAGTGTCCACCTTCTCGGGGAATATAGTTTGGATAAATGCGTTTTGAGAGGTGTTGATCAATTCAAGAAGGTCTCTCAACATCTGATCTTTGTTTTTGTCCGTCATGGCGTGCACGTCGTAGGTGACGTCTCCGGCATAGTGCTTGATCACAAACTTGGCAGAACGCAGCTCAAAGTGCGGGTTAGAGGAAACCAGGTTCAGCCGTTGAGAGAACGACTGGTCGGCAGCAGATGAGTCGGCATGTGCAGTGGCACAGGCATCGTTTAACGCAGCAAAGATACCTGGAGGACGTTTCGACTCGATCAAATCACACACGATCTTGTTGTTGAAGTAGTTGATAGGCGTCCATTGGATCTTCTCGCGGACATACTCGTCCTGCTCAGACTTCAATGTCAATTGGATGAAAATCTGTTGCAATTTTTCGTTCACGTAGTTGATACACAGCTGTTCGAAAGAGTTGTGATCAAAGATCTCAAATCCGTAGATATCGAGAATACCAATGGATTTGTGGGTCTCAAGGTTCAAGCTCTGGAACGACTTGTTGACTCTGTCGACAATCCAGTCGAACAGGTTGTTGTACAGACCTTTCGCCATGGCATCTCTGACGGCTGTGGCTTGAACGGGGTTCAATGGAACATGGTACACGGATCCTCTTCTCATTCCGTGCGATGTCTCCATGGTTCTCTCAGTGATGGACTTGACGAGCAGCTGAGAGTCAACTTGCAACAGGTATGCCACGAAATCCGTGACTCCTGTGTCTCTAACTTGGGAGTTTCCTTCGGCGTCCTCAACAAATGTGATATTACCGGTCCACAAGATGGCAGCCAGGATTCTGAACACCTGGTCCTGTTCGTCCTGACTGAGTCCAATGGTGGCCATCGAAGCCAGAGTGTCTTTGTAGTCTTTCAGGTCGTCGATGGAGTCGACAGATGTACATCCCGAGGCACTGGTGTAAATGTATTGTTCCGGCTTTTGGACACCGAACGTTTGTCTATAGCTGTCGCTTGCACCTTTGGTGAACTGGTAAAAGATATGGAAGTTTCTCTCATTTTTAATCTGGCCCACCACTCTTTGTTTTTCCAACAGATAATTGGTGATATTTGCACTGACTGGCTCGAACGACTTGTTGAACTGAATCTCGAGATACTTTCCGTGTCTGGACGAGTTGTTATTTCTAAGAGTCTTTGCACATCCAAACGACTCCAACAATGGGTTGGTGGCCAACACCATGTCTTTAATTCGTTGAATATGGGAGGCCGTTGTATAAGCCCCGGAAACAGCTGCAATATATTGCATGATTCTCTTTGCAGCTTCGGTCTTTCCTGCTCCAGACTCTCCCGAGATGATTACACACTGATTCTCGTTGTATGCCCGCATGTTGTAGTACATGCTTTCGGCAATTGCGAAAACATGCGGAGGAACCTCTAGTCTGTTCTTGTTTTTGTACGAATTGAGCACGTCGTCGGTGTAGATACCCAGGTCTCTGAACGGATTAACCGAGATTAACACATGACCAATGTAGGTGTAGATAGTACCGTTATGGAACCGCTTTTCCAGGTTGTCGTTGATGCTCTGGTCACTAATGGTGGACAAGAGGGTCAAATCGCTCACACCCACCTCTTTCTTCTTGTGCGAGTCAAACTGGGCCTTTTTCACCGGAGCCCCGCTCTTCTTGGCCGGAGGCGCGGCTCCCGCGGTCTTGGATCTGGCCGTTTTTCTACTCAACACTGCCATCTCGAAAAGATTACAACCTGTCTGTTAAAAGTTATTCTAAAAATGTTTTGCCCCTTTGATAACACCTAGCGGGACGGTCGGGAGTCGATCGGCGCAGCGAAAAATATCAAATATTTTTGTCAACGGGTTTTTATTTCTCCTTGAATTTATCGGAGAATAGCTTTTGTTTTCATGTGGGAGGATTATTTTTCCGTTCAGATCTTCTTTATCATTTTGAGGGAGACGCTGGAGTCGGCCATCATTGTGTCCGTGCTTCTGTCGTTTTTGAAACAGAATTTTGCCACGGAGGCGAAAAACTCCACTCCCTCTGCTTTGTATCGGGGACTCGTTTTGCAGGTGTGGGTCGGCGCGATTTCCGGGCTCGCGATCTGCTTGTGCCTGGGAGCGATTTTCATTGCCGTGTTCTATCTGTTGGGAAGCGACGTCTGGTCCAAAGCTGAACGTGTTTGGGAAGGCGTGTTTAGTATCATCAGTGCGATCCTGATCGCGGTCATGGGTATGGCCCTTTTGAGAGTCAACCAACTGCAAACCAAGTGGAAATGGAAGCTGGGAGCAGCGTTGAGCGAAAACAACACCGACACGCAGATCGAGGCCGACGTTCGTGACGATCCAATGGCCGACACCATAACAAGAGCAGTCAAGGTGCGAACCAAACTTCGGAGATTCGCCAGAAAATACGCACTGGGACTGTTACCGTTTGTGACCACGCTTCGTGAGGGACTCGAGGCCGTTGTGTTTGTTGGTGGAATTGGAATCAACCAGCCAGTGTCGTCATTCCCTTTGGCTATCATCACAGGAGCAATTTCTGGAACCTTGATCGGCTACGTGTTGTACAAGGGCGGAAACAGAATGTCGTTGCAGTTCTTCCTTGTGCTCGCCACGTGTTTCCTGTACCTGGTTGCCGCGGGACTCATGTCCAGAGGAGTGTGGTTCTTGGAGCTGGAGCAGTTTGTGCAAAAATGCGGCCAGGACACCTCGGAAACAGGTAGCGGGCCGGGTTCGTACGACATCTCCAAGTCGGTGTGGCACGTCAACTGTTGTAACGGACTGACCGACGGCGGATGGATGCTACTCAATGCGCTGTTTGGATGGACAAACTCCGCAACCTACGGATCGGTGTGGTCGTACATTTTATTTTGGGGCTTTGTGATTGTTCTGCTGAAAAACAGAGAAGCACGCATAACCAAGGGATATCTGCCGTGGTTCCCTGTGCGGTACCAAATCAAACACCTCAAGAAACGGATCGCCATCGAGAGAATCTATCTGGAGGATATTGCGCTTGGAAACGCCGATATCAACGCTGCTCCGAACCACGAGGGCACCGAGCGCACCACTCTTTTGCAGAACCCCGGTAATTAGTTAGCATATGTAATCACCAAATCCATTCAATAGCCTGTTTCACGCCGTAGGGCGGGAACTCTGCCGTACCAGTGAGGCATGTGATCAGTTCGTCTTCTGCTGTGTATGCTTTGGCCACAACGGTGTATTTTCCAGGTGGCACCTCGTTGGGGATCTCCACCTCCTTGACTAAGTCGTAGTAGCCCTTCTCCAAAGGACACTCCATGTCCACGTTAGGCAGCTCTTCGCAAATATCGTAAGTCTGATGCAGCAACTTGATGTATCCGTAGGAAACGTCGACCTCGACGTAAGCGCCATCGGTGATTTCTGTGGACAGAGCTCCTCTGGCAACAATAGTCAAGTTGTTGCCGCGGACAGGAGGGTTTGGCGATAGGTCCACATGGGAGAGGGTCAGAAGTTGTCTATTGGAGGCCTCGCACAACAGCAACGGAGAATCGCCCGGAACAGGCTTGGTGTCCTGGCCCGGAAGTGCGAGCGGAAAGAGCGAAAGGCCGTTCACCAACGACAGGAGCAAAAAGAGGGAGAATGGGAAAAGCATCAAATAAGCAAACAATTTAAGTAACTGTAGGGGCAAAATTAATTACTCCCAAAAGGTGCGGTGCTGCCGTCGACAGTCGCGTCGACAGAACCGGTCGACACAACGGACAGAACAGGACAGGCCATTGTGTCGGGCGGATATCGACAGCCACATGCACGCTGGACGTGTTCCGGAATGAATTGTGTCTCCAGTGGCCACACAACCTCGAGGGATTTGCCTATCCCGGAGTTATCACCAGCTCGCGGAGAAAGGGTTACGACAGTTGGCTGGAGGTGCGAGGTGTGACAGACAGCGAAGCAGGCAGCATTGGCCAATAAGGTGTTTGGGGTCTGTATTGAATTGCGGTGGGCACAGCGAAACACGCCAGCAACACGGGTGCGATCACGTCACTGGTAACCTAGATGGTGAAAAGAATATCTGTGGAGTGACCCGTCCCATTGTGGCCTGTCACGGCCGTCTTCCGGCCGGATTTCACGGCTGTGCAGCTCTTTTAGGTGCATACCGAATTTTGCTGTGTCACGGATCCATCGAAAAAAATATATAAGCTGACCCAAATATCTCCTCCTTATTTTCAATTGTTAGAACTGATTATACAATGAGTACTGTGACTAAGATTTTTGCCAGATACGTTTACGACTCCAGAGGAAACCCAACTGTGGAGGTGGACTTGACCACCGATAAGGGACTTTTCCGTTCGATTGTTCCTTCTGGAGCCAGTACTGGTGTCCACGAGGCCTTGGAATTGAGAGATGGTGACAAGTCCAAGTGGCTTGGTAAGGGTGTTTTGAAGGCTGTTGCCAATGTCAACGACATCATTGCACCTGCTGTCGTTAAGGCCAAGGTTTCTGTTTTGGACCAGGAGAAATTCGACGAGTTCTTGCTTTCGCTGGACGGAACCAAAAACAAGGGCAAATTGGGAGCCAATGCCATTCTCGGAGTGTCTCTTTCTGCTGCCAAGGCCGCCGCTGCCTACAAGGGTGTTCCATTGTACCAACACATCAGCGACATCTCCAAGACTCCACAGCCATTTGTGTTGCCTGTTCCTTTCCAAAACGTTTTGAACGGAGGTTCGCACGCCGGTGGCTCCTTGGCTTTCCAAGAGTTCATGATTGTTCCAACCGGTGCTCCTTCCTTCTCCGAGGGTCTCAGAATTGGTTCTGAAGTTTACCACCACCTCAAGTCCTTGGCCAAGAAGAAGTACGGCCAAAGTGCCGGTAACGTCGGTGACGAGGGAGGTGTTGCTCCAAACCTCTCCACTCCACAAGAGGCCCTGGACCTCATTGTCGACGCCATTGAGGCTGCTGGCTACACCGGCAAGATCGGCATTGCCCTGGACTCGGCCTCCTCCGAGTTCTACCACGACGGAAAGTACGACTTGGACTTCAAGAACCCAGACTCGGATCCTTCCAAGTGGCTCACCGGTGAGCAATTGGCCGACCTGTACGTCCAATTGATCAAGGACTACCCAATTGTGTCTGTGGAGGACCCATTCGCCGAGGACGACTGGGAGGCTTGGTCCCACTTCTACACCAAGACCCAGATCCAGATTGTTGGAGACGACTTGACCGTGACCAATCCAGAGAGAATCAAGGTTGCCATCGAGAAGAAGGCCGCCAACGCCCTGTTGCTCAAGGTCAACCAGATCGGTACTCTGACCGAGTCCATCAAGGCCGCCACCGACTCCTACGCCGCCGGCTGGGGTGTCATGGTGTCCCACAGATCTGGTGAGACCGAGGACACCACCATCGCCGACATTGCTGTTGGTTTGAGAACCGGCCAGATCAAGACCGGTGCTCCAGCCAGATCCGAGAGATTGGCCAAGTTGAACCAGATCCTCAGAATCGAGGAGGAGCTCGGCGACAAGGCCGTCTACGCCGGTGCCGACTTCCACAAGTCTGTCAAGATTTAATCAGCCCTGCTCAGCCGTATCTATTTTTTCTTGTTGTTGCCGGTGCACAGATGTCACAAATAAACAATTCTGATATTTTTCTTGTAGTTTTTGTATTTGGTGAACCCTGATGTCTCACCACAGTTCGTCCGACACGTCGCCGACGGGCGCCCAGCCCGTGACGGAGGACTCGATCAAGTTTCTTGAGCACCATTTGGAAAGGCGGCCCGTTGCCAAGCGCGCCTGTCTGGCGTGCAGAGAGAAGAAAATCAAGTGTGACGGAGAAGTCCAGCTCGACGCCAGTGGGAACAACAAGAGCTACGAGAAGTGCACGAATTGCGTCCAGGCGGGGATAGAGTGTGTGTTTGTGCCCAGCCGACGTGGTGGACGGCGCAGAAAGGAGTACTCGACCGACTCCAGAACGGCTCCTCAGTCGGTCACCTCATCCTCGGTCAACGACGAGGGCAGTTTCAAGCGACACCATTTCGACCCGTCCAAGCGGTTTGGCAACTTCGGTGCGCCCGACGCACATCCAGACATGTTTGGACGCCACCGCCACCACCCGGGTCCGGGCAGGTTTGGGTCTGGCTCCAACTACCTGCCTCCACCCTTTGCTCGGTACGAGGAGTCGGGCAAGCGCGGCGACAAGCACGGGTTTGGCTACGACAAGCGCGACCCCAAGGCCATGTATTACCAGGAGCCGTACTTCTACTACGACGATCACCACCTTCCAGCACCAACGTTACTCCCACCTCCTCCTCCTCCTGGACTGGGGCTGCCTCCACCACCTCCTCCACTGGGTTTTCCTCCGCCCCCTGGTGCGTTCCTGCCTCACCACCGATTCCACAGAATGCGGCACCACCACCACCGCCACCCGCACATGCACCACGACTGGTTCCACCACCATGGCTACGGGTTCCCGTATCCTCCTCCATCCCCGGGGATGCATTCGCCGTACCCGTACTCCGACAACGAGAGCCGCATGTCGAGCTCTTTCTCGGGACCAGGCGGCTTGAAACGCCCAGCCATGTCGTCGGTGGCCCCCTCGAGCCCGACGCGGATCGACGACAATGCGTCAAAACACTCTTCTAGCACCGAGGACTGGGTCAAGAAGCAGAAACAGTACCACGAAAATGAAACCAGCAACGACGACGACATGAGCGCTTCTGGTTCGCCGCAGCCGTCGTCCGAGTCCCCGCTGATTCTGAAACCCTCGTTCACCGAACCAGAGCTTGCCCGACTGGGGCTCCCGCCTTGGAAAACCATCTACACGGTGATCCAGTTGTTCTACAAGTACGTCCATATTGCGTACCAGATGCTGCCGAACCTGACGCTGTTTGTGGACCGTCTCTCGCTCACGGACGAAGACGTGGCCATGATCTGTATCATCTTCCGCATAGCTGCCCGATACATGAACCTGAACGAGGTGGACAACAAACTGTTTTTGGACGACCATTATTGGGCCCAGCAGTGCGAAAAGTACTACCAGAGCTTGTCAATCCGGTCAGAACTGCTGCTCCAGACAATGACCTGCGACAGCGGCGACGACGACCAGCTGCTACGCTGCTACAGTCTGATCAAGGTGGCCGGATACCTGGAAGTTTACAAAGCAAAGACAAACAGCGAGTACGCAGAGATGCTCGAGTTTGCAACCGAAAAACAGCTCACCGACCGCGAATGTACTATACGAGCTATCTGGAACGTTTACAAGTTCCAAACTTTCCGCAGACTCAACTTTGGATATCCGTACAGGCACAAGGGGTATCTCAAGTTCCCCGGACAGCTGGAGTTCCCGATGGAGGACATGGCGTACTACCGGTCGTCCAAGTGGCCGCGACTGTTTAAGAAGACTTTTAAGAAGGTGTTGTCGTTTTCGCAGGTGAACGTGAACGATTTGTCTACAGAGACGATTCCAAACTCCGTGCTGGCCATCTTGTCGTGTTATTTCTTCGACGAGATCATGGACAGCATCTACGGCAACGCGTTGTTGCCCGAGAACGTGGTCAAGTACGACTCGCAGCTCAACAAGATGGCCTCGTTGCCCGAGTTCAAGCCGTACACGGTGGAAAACAACCACATACTGGTGGACGGCAACGTGCTGCTGTCCAATTTCATCAACAACCTGTCGCTCATTACGCTGCACTCGTCCATTTGCTGGTCCCTGCTGCCGTTCCGCCCAAAAGACGACACTAATAGCCCGAGCCCGCTGCTGCTGATGAACGAGTTCCCGTCTCCGTTCCCCGACCAGGTCGAGTCCAGCACGGACGAGCGTCTGTGGCGGTCGCTGGTGGTGTGTCTCAAGGCGTCGTGCGCGATTGCGTCGCTGATCCAGCTCGGCGAAGGCATCTGTGCTGAGTCGCTCAGCATGAACACCATCTTGCCCGTCAGCGTGGGGCCGTTTTCTACAAGCGACAAGGAGGACTGCTACAGCACAGACGATAAGGTTGTGGCCACTTCGTCGGTGCAACCCACCACAGAGCCCTGGGTGCAGTATCCGTCGTTCTGCACGGTGAGTACCTGCCAAGCAGTTCCGATCCTGTGCTCCGGAATATTCCTGCTGTCTAAACACGAGATCCGCATCGAAAAATTACAGCACGGGTGCAGGGTTTCTGTGCTTGTGGCGGATGAGGCTATTGCATCGTGGGAGACAGATGCAGATACTGGGGAATTTATCTCGGAAAAATGGCGCAAAAACTATCTTTTGGATAAATTGCGGCTGCTGAGCAAATTCCTGGCCACAACAGCACGGTTCTCTGCAAATGTCACCTTGGCCAGCACAACAACCGACCAGCTGATCCAGCGGCTGTGCAACAACCCTCGCGACGAATGACGTGCTCAAATTCTGTACATGTACATTAACACATAATTAACTCGCCAAACATATAGATTAGCCGAATTCGGCAACACCAGTCTAAGGCAGCACTTTTCCAGGCGAAAAAAAAAGCAAATACCGAGGGGTGTAAATTCTGTGGATGATGTTTACCAGTAGGGGGGTGAGATTGGATCGGGGACTGTTTTTGCTAGAAAATCCGAAATCTGACTCAATCAAATTCGCCGTGTTGCCAGCTGGGTTGTGGTGGCTCAGGCAATTTGTTATCGCAAGTGACTTAACCTTATCTAAAAAATCCCACTTCCGTCTATACCCAGAACCACCCATTTACCGAGACGACTAAATATCGAAAATCACAAAGTTTAAGCTATGTATACTTCATTACGAACGCAGGACATAGGTTCTTGCAAACATGGTCGTCCATCCACTCTGTGTTAGTAGCAAACTCCTTGAAACAGCCACCACACCTTCCAGGGGTGTTGCCTCTGCTCTGTAGACGAGTTCCCATTGGGTATATGAAATGGCGTGCCCGTAGGTGCATTTTCAAAGTGTCTCTTCTGGAAAAGCCTCCCGTAGGATGGCACACGGTGCCGTACTGTTCGCACCAGTAGGCGGGATTGTGAGTGTCTCTGTTGCCCGTGTGGTACGGACACTTGTACGGAAGCATGTCGCGGTGTTTCTTCATGTGCCTTGTAAGGTAGGACTTAAGTTTAAGCGAGGCATGACAGATCTCACACGTGTACGACTCGAGCTCTGAGTCGGAGGTTGGAGGCGAGCGAGCGGGGGAGGAAGCGGACCCTGAGGAGTTGGAAGGGGTGGTGTTGTTGTGGTCCAGGGACGGAACGGAAGACACTAATTCGTCCGTTTGAGCGGGGTTTTTCGTGGAAGCGGCTGGTTCGAGTGTGGAGTGTTGGAAATGGAGAAAGTGTTCGTGGTCCAGAGTGTATTCATTGCCGTAGTAGGCTTCATCGTCGGATGATTCATCGTCAAGGTCTGCCAGGAACTGGTACGACTCTGCCGGTTGTTGTTTTTGTTTTGTGGATGTTATTCCGGAATGGTGTTGTTTCAAAACGTCCTGGAGGTCCCAGTTAAATGGGTTTGGGTCCTGGAAGTCATATTCGAACTCGTCGACGGCACAGGGAACAAAACTGGTGTTTTTAAGCTCATCGTCAACAACAAAGGAAGACACAAACAACGAATCCGCGGAACTAACGCTCCTGGCCCACGGCTTGAGGGTCTCCAATGCCGTTACAATAGGCTGGAACAACGACGCGCCGCTGTTGGGAAAGATCAAGCTTCGTAGCATCTTGTGATTATTACCATCGAATCTCTTGTGGAAAAGTAAAAATGGAAAATAATTTTTCCTACCTTCTAAGATAAGAATAATTCCAGGTGCCGTATGAATGCTGCACACAATTTTATGCAGAATTACAACAGGTACAGCAATCAGCGAATTTGACGCCAGGGTTTTCCCGGTTGGAGCACGCTTGGATCTAAATATACATCTGTAGATGTGTTTGTGCACAGCAGCCCTGCCAAGACGCGGTGGTGGGGGATGGTGCCAAGATTTGTGACTTTTGGGGCTGGGTGCGAGGAGGGGACAGACTGTAGATTGTTTTTTAAGGTTTGCGATTCTTGTTTACGGTAGCCCAGAAAAAGACGGTGCACGGGTGTACGCTTGATGAACGTTGACAGGCTGTTTGACCAGCCAGATGGCAGTGGGCGTGAGGCCGGACCGGTGCCGAAACGTGCGCGACTCTCGCGCGACGAGCAGCTTTTGGAGTTTCTAGAAGCCGACCGGTCGGTTCAGCCACAGAAAAATGTGGATTACAACTCACAATGGGTCAAGAATAGTGTCACCAGACTTGGCAGGCTTGTGTCTCAGAACCTCGAGATGCACGACAAGCACTCCCGAGACCCGGTCAAGGTGATGGACAGCGAGTACGAGCTGTACCAGGGGCTGAAAGACTGGTCTGAGGTGGCCCTTGCGCTTACAGAGGCTTCTGATTGGCAGCAATGCTACAAGGAGCTGTGTGGGAGCCCGGTGTTTTGGCAGGTTGTGGGGCTTGCTGCTAGTCATCCGAACATTGACGTTCGCGAACAGGTTTTGATTATCTTGGCGGATCTCGTGGAGGAGGACCGAGACGAGGGAAAAAAGGCCCTGGTGCAGGTTTTCGTGGAGTGCAAGTTAGCCGACGTTCTCGGTTCGTTTTTGGGCCAATTGGACGATTTGCGCGAGGAGCCCGAATTGTACGAGCAGTACTCCACGCTGTGTTTGGGGCTTGCCATTGCGTTGGTGGAGTACCAAGAGATCGATTTTCTGCACAGCCAGAAACTCAACACAGGTGTGCTGGGACTTGTTGCCGGGGCCAGCGCCGCGAAAGTGGACCGTGTTGCGCAGTATTGCAGCGAGTATGTGAGCGAGCTTCTTGTGGGTCGGACGGAGGAGGAGATCCGTGATTTTGAGGCCACCACGGACGAAGACCTGGTGGAACTTTTAATGGTGGTTTGGTCCAAGTTCCGCAAGACGCTAGTTTCCGGGTCAGAGGCCACAGAGTTCCTTGAGAACTGTTTGCTGACGCTCGGATATCTTGGCCGGTTCGACTCGTACCGGCGTCGGTTTGTGGACAACGAGGGGTTGGACCTGGCAATGCTGTTTATTGGCAGCTCTGTTTCGAAACTGCATGTGAGCAGCGGTCTGAAAGTCGCTGCTGCCATGATCGATCAGGAGTCTGCCTCACAGCTTGTGCAGATGGGTGTTCTGAAGCCGCTGATGAAGAGTTTCAGCAGTAAGGTGTCCCGCTCAGACTCCCCCACCATGTACATTCTGCGCGTGGTTGCACAGCTGTACAAGTATCTGCCGTTTGGGTCTGACGAGAGAATACGGTTGACAAACAAGCTGATCCACAAGGAGTTTGCGGGTCTGGAGA
The DNA here is from genome assembly GCF_020536065.1 of Ogataea philodendri. Classification (NCBI taxonomy): domain Eukaryota; kingdom Fungi; phylum Ascomycota; class Pichiomycetes; order Pichiales; family Pichiaceae; genus Ogataea; species Ogataea philodendri. The sequence continues at coordinate 301,813 of NW_025763914.1, forward strand.
AGATCCTGGCCCTGTGGAGAGGTCTGGTTGCCGACGAGTCCGACAACGACGCCGTGTTGGAGACGCTGGCGTCGGCAAACCTGGTTCTTCTTTGGGTGCTGGACGAGAAATTGGTAGCAAAGAAGGACATTGATCAGCTGACCGCCAAACTTCAAATCGATCTCAACGACCTGGTCCAGACGGTGGACATCGATATCCAAGCAACCGACCAAGTGGACGAGCGCGAGCTGCTGGTGTCGCTCAGAGACACGCTCGTTGCGAAAATGCAGCTTTTGCCAGCACCTAATATGGCAGAAGCTGGAAAATAATTGAATAAAAAATCTTGTTTATAAATGACAGAACCTGTTCCTAGTCCGGGCCGTTCTAGCAGGTATGTGGGGATGAACAAGCTGGACAAGTACGATGTGCTTGAACAGTTGGGCCAGGGAACTTTTGGTGTGGTTTTGAAGGCCCGTCAAAAAAGTACCGGGAAACTTGTTGCCCTTAAGAAACTCATCATCCATGACTCCAAGGACGGGTTTCCCATCACGGCGTTCCGAGAAATCACGATCATGAAACAGTTTCGTCATTTGAACGTTCTGCAGTTGATCGACATGATCCACGAGAACTCAGAAGACTCAAAAACACCGGGGTTCTTCTACACCGTGACTCCGTACATCAGCTCAGACTTGAACGGGTTGTTGAACAATCCTCGGGTCCGGCTCACCATCCCGCAGATCAAGTGTATTATGAAACAGATTTTCCAAGGAATCAACTACATTCACAACCAAAACTATTTGCATAGAGACATCAAGACCGCAAACATTTTGCTCGACTGGTTCGGAGTCGTCAAGATTGCAGATTTCGGGCTCGCCAGAGTGTACCATGGCCCGCCACCCAAAGACGCCTCGTCGGGAGCCGGTGGAGGACTTGTCGAGTACACAGGACTGGTTGTTACTCGGTGGTACCGACCGCCAGAACTATTGCTTGGCGAACGCAAGTACACCACCGCCGTGGACATGTGGGGGATCGGGTGTGTTTTGGGCGAGATGTTCAAGAAAAAGCCGATTCTCGAGGGAAAGAGCGACCTGGACCAGGCAGACATGATTTTCAGGCTGCTGGGATCGCCTACCCCAGAAGTCTTCCCGAACGCAGAGCTTATCAACAGAAACGGAGTCAATCTCCATGTCGAGTACCAGCGGACGTTGGAGAGCGAGTACGGTGCCATTATGACGCCGGCGTGTTTGCGTCTGTTGTCGGGCTTGCTCACGATGGACCCGCGTAAACGGTTCAACGCTGCGCGGGCGCTGGAGTCGGACTTTTTCAGAATAGAGCCCGTGGCATGTTTGCCTGAGGAGCTGCCGAAATTCGAGGAGAGCCACGAGCAGGACATCAAGCGATTCAAGGAGGAGAAGAAGCGTGTGAACGAGAACGTGGGGTCGATCTCGATGTCACGTCCGCCAAACAAGTCGCTGGACCACTCCAATTACGGGGCAGACCACGAAACTCCACGCAAGCGGCGGGACTTTTCGCACGAGAACCGCTGGCGAGGCGAGAAACGGCCATGGGGCGCTCCACGCGACTGGCGCGACCAGAGTTATAGAGGAGGCCACCAGGACGGATACAACGGGTATAGAGACCGTGGCTACCATGACGGATACAGAGACCGTGGCTACCAGGACCACAGACAGGGTCCACACAGAGACCATTGGAACGGGAACCAGAACTACAAGCGGTTTTCGGGTGAGCGCAACAATGCCAGCCTGTACGCATCTACGGAGAAAACGAGTTTGAGTGCGGTCAAGGATTATTTAATCGACAAGAAGAAGGAGGAAGGTGGGGACCGTCCTGACAAGACAGGTTCCAGCGGGCGGTGAGCGGTCATTTGGTCATCTGGATGCGTGTGAGCTGACCAAGTCTGTGCATTGATTTTCTGAAGATCCAGCCGCAAGTGAGCAGCGAGCAGGTGCAAACTATTGGGAACCAGTAGTTTTTCTCCTCGATGAAGTTTTCAAGGTTCATTCCATAAACACCGGCCACGAAGAGCAAAGTGCCGAAACTGAGCAGACCGATGTTGAAACGCAGACCGAGCAGCATGAGCTCGTTTCTGTTGGAGTCCAGGATGATGTTGATGATTTCCTCGGTGGTTTTAACGTCCGAGATGGAGTTTTCCACCGTCTGGACAATTGCGTCGCAATGCAAAGAGTACGATTCCAGCAACAACTCGACCTCCTCGTGGTCGGTGGTGACCCGCGAGGTACCCTTCTTTTTGTCGGTCAGGTACAGCGCGACAAGATCGTCGTCGTGCGCCAGGGTCTCGTCGATCAGGTCTCTGATCAGTGTAGCTTTTTGCTGGAACTGTTGTAATTTTTTAGAAACCAAAAGCAGATATTTGAGTTTTGTCATGTCGATGTGTCCCTCGAGCTCCTTGAGGATCCCGTTGACCACTGTGACCTGCACTTTCATCTCGGAGTTGAGATTATCCATGACGTTCATGAAAATGGTCTCCAACGCACGTATTTCGTACGGCAACTTGTCGTTGGTGACGTTGCGCAGCCGCTGCGACAGATTCGACACCAGCTGGTCATTCGAAAACGTCTGGTCGTAGTTGAACAGCACCACCGAGTCCGCCTTGATAAGAGTTCGTATGTGCAGGATGTTGAGCAAAATCGAGTGTTCCCGGACCAAAATCGACGGGACAATGTCGTCAGAGCCTTTGTCGATCTTTCGCAGGTCTCTGGGCAGCAGGTCATGTTTCAAAATCAGCTGGGTCTTCTGGATATCCGAAGAGATCTTTTTGAACTTGCCATTGGCATCAAAAACAATACATTTGAGCAGCGAGTTGTTGGGCATGCTCGGTGCAAGCACTTTGGGTGTCAGCGATTGCTGGAGAATGAAGCTGTCGATGTTCCGCGCGGCGGCAAACGAGCCGAACGTGCGAACTGGCGCCAGACGCACCAACCGGGGCAGCATTAAGAAAAATAATTCAGGAAAAAAAATCAAATCTCTAGCTTTTTCTCCATGTCTGCAGAACAATTCGAGGTGCACGAAGAATTGGGACGCGGCGCGTTTGGGGTGGTTTATCGCGCGGTGGATAAACAGAACGGACGGCCTGTGGCCATCAAACAGGTCGATCTCGAGAGTTCCGACGAGTTGAACGAGATCCAACAGGAGATAAAGATTCTCTCCACCTGTCAGCATAGCAACATCACGCGGTATTATGGCTGTTTCCTCAAAGGTTACAAGCTGTGGATCATCATGGAGTATCTGGGTGGGGGGTCGTGCTCAGAACTGCTCAATGCAGGCCCGTTTGGCGAGAAAGCCATCGCATACATCATGAACAAGCTACTCCATGCTCTGGTGTATCTACACGAGAACGGCAAGATTCACCGCGACTTTAAGGCGGCAAACGTGTTGCTGAGCGAGACCGGCGAGGTCAAAATCGCCGACTTTGGCGTGGCCACCCAGCTCTCCAACAACATGTCCAAGCGAAACACGTTTGTTGGCACCCCGTACTGGATGGCCCCGGAGATCATTCTCCACCAGGCGTACACTTACTCGGCAGACATCTGGTCGCTGGGAATCACGGCGATCGAGCTCGCGTACGGCAAACCCCCGCTGTCACAGTACCATCCGTTTGACGTTCTGTTCCGCATAGCAGAAGACGAGCCACCGCAGCTGGACTCGGGGTTTTCCAAGGAGTTTCGGCAGTTTGTGAGCCAGTGTCTGAATAAGGAGTCGAAAAAACGGCCGACCGCAGCACAGCTGTTGCAGACGCCGTTTATCAAGATGGGCGCGGCCGTTGATCCGGCAGAGGTACGCAAGTTGATCCAAAAAAAGCTCCAATGGGACCTGGAAACGGGCAACACTGAAAAACGCTACTACACCCCGACTTTGGTGGAAAACAGCGAGCCTGTTTTTGACCTCACCTTGAAGGAGGAGCCGGCCGCAACATTGAAGCACGACCGGCCCCAGAAAGTGCCCTTGTCGCCGATCCGGCCCAAATCTTCGGCCAACGAAGACCCCGACGTTCGAAAGACTCTTAATCGGATCCTCAACCAGTCGTTCAACAAGATCAACGAGAAAAACAGTCTTTCAACGTCGCAATACGACGAGCTCGTCAAGTTCCAGGGAATCATGATGGACTCGCTCGTATTGAACCCAGACGAACACTACAGAGATGTATTCGCCAAGTATTTGCGCTTGGTGCTGAAAAAAATCATGAAGCTCGAAAACAGTCCGCTCAAGGACAAACTGATACCCAAGCCGGCGCCAGAAAAAGAACGTCCGCGCGATGAGGTGGAGGAGGTGTTGCTCACCCGCTGGGCGGAGGGAATGATCGAACGCTGGAACGATAAATTATAACACTACATATTTTGCATAATCTTGACAGACAGTTGGAGACCCCAGATTTTGTTGGCCAGGTCGTCAAACACGTCCTTGGGGATCACCATGTCCGAAGGGTCCACGGCACGCATAGGTGGCTTTGGAGCCGGTGGAGCCGGTGGAGCCACCACTGGATGGGCAGCAGGTGGCTCCCGCTTGGTCTCTGGTTCCGGTTCTGGTTGCAAAGTGCAACTTTCCTCGTAATCAGGCACACAGATGGTCTCCACATCGTCAGACTGAGGCGGCAAAGCAGGCGCTGGAGCAGGCGGTGGAGCAGTGGCACTTGCGACAGGCGGTAGAACCACGGGTTGTGGAATAGGAGGAAGAACCACCGGCTTTGGAGCAGGCGGTGGAGCAACGGCTTTTGCCACAGGCTCCGTGACTGGCTCAACTGGTGCCGATTTCTTCAAAGGAGAAGCAGAGTGCTTTGCAGACCGTGCGTACAGTTTGAAGACAGACTCTATCGACCTGAGCTCGTCCGGAGTGTAGACGGGCCCAACAACTAGATGGCCATCCACCATGGCGTTCAGATCTTTCAGAGCAGCCAACTCGCTCATCAGCGCTTTCCGGTAGTGACAGTACTTCATCATAAACGGTAGCAGAACAGTAATGTACTTGTCGTTGAAAACCAAAACTGTTTTAGCATCTTGTCTATCTTCGTGGATCTTGTTGAAAGCAAGGATGTCGGACTCTTGGTCAACGTTCTCGGCACACCAGCGGTGGAAGCACATCAACATCGGCCGTGTCTTTTTCTTTGTCAGCATTTTCATGACACGAATAGCATATTTCTTGATTTCGTTCGGGTCGTCCGAACAGTGGTGAGTTTTCTCCATTTTGATTGACTATACAGTGACATGAGCACAGGCTTTATACCACCAAAGATGGCTGGAATCAGATGCGGGCTGGTCCACACTTCGTGCCAATGGCCAGTTGCAAAACCAATCCACCCCGGATGTGATACATCACTTTTCAAATTGTAGGCCAGCCAGCCTCGACTGCAGCTCCTTGATGTGACTCGTACTGGTGGACGGTCCCGATGGAGAGATTTTTGTAGGAACAGGAGGCTTCTTCTTGGCTGCCGTGATATCTGCCAGGTCGGGGTTGCTGAGCTTCTTTGGAACGGGCGGTTTTGGCTTGGAAGATAAATGGCCAGGCTTGGATGGGGGTGGAGGGGCATGTGGTTGTGGAGACTGAGTAGGCACTGTCCGCGTTGGGAGTTGTGGGCGAGCTGCAGGCGGTAATGAGGAAGTTGCAGTAGAACCGTTACCTGGTCTTGGTGGGGGCTGGATCTTGGAAGTATCTGGTAACTCAAACTTTTTGGGTGGTTCCTTAACCTCTGTGCTCGTTCTCGATGGCAGGCTTGGTTTCTGCGGTCCGGCATTAAATTGCTGGGGTGACTGCTGTTGGTCAAGCTTGACAGTTGGAGGTGGGGGCTGGATCTTGCTGATGTCTGGAAGTTCGTATTTGCGTGGTGGCTCTGTGGTTTCAGAGTTGGTTCTCGAAATGCCATTATTCTTGGAGCCACCAGTAGCAACGGGAGACACCAGCGAAGACGCAGACGGCGACGAGATGGATTGGGCCTTCTGCACTGCAGACATCTTGGCCTTCTGCTGCGATTCCTCCTTCATCTTCTGCATTCTGATTTTGAAATCTCTGTCCCTTTCATTCTTTCGCTGCTCGGCCTCTGTTCTCTTTGCCTTTGGTGGTGGAGGCCCGTACTTGGTGATGTCAAACTCCATCAAAGACTGCTTGAACTTTGGCTCTTCGACGGGTGGCAGTCCATTTTTTTTCTTGGCAGCAGCCGGGTCCGCTCCTGATGGAGAGAATGTCGATGCAGAAGTCACTGACTGTGCATCAGAGCTCTCTTGAGTGCTCTCTGTTGGCGTGTACGGTGGCGGGTTCGAGGACGGAGCCTGTGCGTAGTCCCTTGTAGGGACAGCCACGGGAGCCAATGCTGGAGCAGGAGTGGGGGCCACGGCCACAGGCTGGGGAACAGACCGAGGCGGCAAAGCAGCGGGACCGGGTGCTGATGCTGGTGCTGTCACTGGGGCCTGGGCTGGAGTAGGCTGGTAATTCACCACGGGTGTCGGAGTTGGTGGTGCTTGGTTTTGGCCTGGCAATGGGAATGGGGGCCGTTCAGACTGCTGGTAAACAGACGGAGGCTGGGCAGCTGGCTGGTAGTTGGTTGGCTCCTGGTACGTAGGCTGTGCTGGAGGCACTGTCTGGCCGTAACTTGGCTGTGGCTGAACAGACTGAGCATAGCTTGGCTGAGACTGCAGAGTTGGCTGAGACTGGATGGAAGACTGGCTGTAGCTCTGTTGAAGTTGAGCGGCAACTTGACCAAGTCCCTGCTGAATCTGGGCAAACGGCGTGGTTTGCTGGTAAGGAGACTGCTGGGCCGGCTGAACTGGTGGTGCTGGCTGGCCGTATGGCTGGGGATTTGAAGCCTGGTTGAATTGAGGTTGAGTCTGCGCCGGTTGTTGGAAGTATCCAGGCTGACCGTAAGGAGACTGCTGCTCGTATGGTGTTTGCTGTTGGTACGGAGTAGGCTGGTATCCTTGCTGCGGATAAGTTTGAGTTTGTTCTGAAGGCTGTGGTTGGTAAGCGGATGGCTGGTACGGTTGTGCTGGCGGCGCAGGCGGAACCTGTTGCCCGTAAGTCTGAGGCTGGTACGGCTGTGCCTGAGGTTGTGCCGTACTTTGAGGCTGGCCCGCAGTTAGAGGCTGATACTGCTGGGGTTGCTGGTATTGATAAACAGGTGGAGGTGCTTGTGTCTGTGCAGGAGCAGTGAAATTGTTCGGCTCTGCGTGTCCATTGATCGCTTTGTGACGAGGTGGGGGTGCAAAAGAGTGTGGATCTCGGATGTACTGGGAGGGAATCTGAGCTGGTGGAGAAGGCTCCTCGTCTTGAGCTTGGCCATCTTTTTGGTTCTTATTGTTCTTGTAGGCAGTCTTCCCCGCATGGTATCCGTACTTACTGACGGTGGCAGTTGCATGGCCTGCGCCTTTCAAAACCGCAATGCCTCCGGCTTTCAAGGCACCTTTGTTGTTGTCCCAATATGACATGAATTAGTTAATTTGTGTACACAGCCAGAATTTCGATTTTATCGAGCCAAGAGGGAATATATTGGTGGTGCAGGGGTGTTGTCGCATGCCTCGCCCCAGCAATCTGGGGCAGCTTGTAGCCAAGCAGCCAGGCTATGGGACAATAGTTTTGGTAAACCGTTCAACCTTCCAATCATGATTGTTCCACACAAAAGCTTTTGCCTCGGCATGATCCCACACATCCTCGAATATTGCTACAACTGCTGGGTGTTCCATGCATAAACTCTTTCCGAGTTCAAAAGACTTCTGGATTTACGTTGAAATAAGACCTTCGTAATCGGATTTGGCGCTAACCTGGTATTAAGTAAATCCCCACTCAAAAAAAAAATTCCTTCCCCATCAACGGGTTCCTCTTTCACTAGGGGAGACAGCCGTGAGCAATTGCACACAATGGTTCCTATGCTCATTCCCTATCAAGGCAATTCCTATCAACGGTTCAGGTTTCTGAGGTTTAGTACAATTAATCGCAAGATTAGGCGGAACGGGCCAGGCGGCTCCTCGCAAGGGGGCAGCGCGTTCGTACTCATCATACGGGCGAGATCTGAATTGGTTGCACGGGCAATGGGTATCTGGTGTATTTGAGATGTCATTGGCACAGGACAGGTAGGTGTCCGCGTTTTCCCAATCTCTCAATGGATCCAGATACGGAACTGGCGTGAGTAATTGTGCTGCTCGCAGATATAAGCGACTCTGAAATAGGAGCACCGTATGTTTGCACATGTGGGGGATGAAGCCACCCTCATCATGATATGGCTATGGCTTCCGGGTCCCATGATCCCGGAATTTCTGACAATCGACCATCCACCAGCGTCTGAGTATTCGGGAAGAAGTATGAAAAGAAAATCCCCGATCGAATAACACCGTATCCTCGGGGTGATGACCTAGGGTATACTCAGATTAGGTCAAAACGGTCAGGGTTCCGACTTGCTCTTCAAGCCCCCGTGGAAGGCTTGGTCCAAGAGCGACTATTGGAGTCATGGGCTCCTCCTGGCATGAGGGGTTGCTCCCCTAGATCTGAAGACACAATGGAAGCGTGTCGAAGGGTCACATGCTGGTAGCGGTCTGAGAAGCGGTTAGCTGTCAGTGCGGAATAGCAGTTCCCATTTCTGTCGGGATCACCAAGCTGGAGTACGAGATTTCTGGAACGACTTTGATTCTTTCGGATTGATTCGTAGCTTCCCTTCAGCGAAGTGTGAACGCAGTTAATGACGGCCACGGCGAACGAGTCTGTTAGTGCACACTCTAGTATGCCAACTATAGCTCAGGCAAAGGGGTCGCGGTGACATTATGGACGGCAATCCAGGATGACGGCGGCTCGGGGGGAGGCAGCACCAGTTCACGTATGCAAATATGAAGAACGGTGCCGGCTCTCGAGGTTGAGACTTTTAGTCAGGGGAAGTATTATTAACAAACAGAGCCGACCAACATGGATGATTTCTTACTTCAGCTCTATCGGCGATCCACCAACAGCTTGCGTACCTGGAGGTCAGTACTTTCTATTGAAACGAAGGGTCCGGGGGACTGCCCGCAAAGCGGTACTGTGTTCTTCCTAATCAGTTGAATGCATACGTAAGCTTTTAATCGTACGAGTGGAAGCATTGGTGAATTCAAGATGCCATTGGCACAGGACAGGTGGGTGTCCGCGTTTTACCAGTCTCTTGATGAATCCAATAGGGAAATCAAAAGTGTTGGATGCGGTGGGCGGACAGAGCGGTGCTACTCGTCTGCAACCCGGAGAAGACTGAAGCCACTTCTCGAATCGGGTACTAAAGATTGATGGGTTTCCCCCACCATGAGGCTTCCGGATCCCTTGACTCCTTTATCTGAACCAAACGGTCCTCCACTCACACCTTTGTATTCGAGTTTCTCGAACGGCACACACATGCGCCCTGAAAAGCTCATGTGGCTGTCCCTCGGGCTGATGACCTAGGGCATGCACTGGTTAGACCAAAATGGGTTCAGATTCTGACGCGCTCCCTTGTCTTTGTGGAAGACTTGGCCTTGTTGAACGCCTAGCGAGTTTTTGGATCTTCCCTGGTATGGGGGGTTGCTCCCCCAGGTTCGACTTGGGAAAGTCAGGGATAGATAAGGAGATATCTCCCGGGACCACATACCGGAAGCGATCTGTTGAGTGATCTCAGCCAGTGGGGGATTAGCAGTCCCCCATTTCCATGGAGCGTGGGACCAAAGTGTGCATTCTGGTTTGAGTGGCAGTAGTCCTTCGGGGCGAAGATAAGCGTGTCCCAGAATTGCATGTTCTCCCTTTGTATCATGCGAAATGGTCAATGGTTGTTGGATTTTCACGAGTCTATCACTCTGCAGGTGAAGGGGCCGCTGCTACCATTTGATGGGGAAATCGATCGTTTCAGTGGCTCGCCTACTATAATGGGAAGCGAAACCTGCTCCGCTCTGCCAAAAGGCCACTCTTGTGGAGACAAGTCTCCTACGGAGCTACCAGCGCAAGTAACGGAGGACATGGGGCAGGCGTTGCTTCTTGAAGATGAGGTCGGGGATGTCTTGGGAATACAGGTTCTCTGGTTTCCAAACGCCTTGAGACCGGACTGAGGGGGAGTGATGTGAACTTGACGCCGCCAACCTTGTGGGGGTAAAGGGGTACACTGTCTTCCTAGGACGGTATATCTGCCTTTTGGTGGGAGCCAAATTGCACCGCCGTGCTTTTTTTTGCATATTGGGCTTTTTCAGGCTCCCACTGGGAGGATGGCCGGACTGGTTTTTACTTATCTAGGGGGGTAAATATCAGCCATGCCGGCCCCACAGGGGGAAGCTAGTGCCAGGCAGGTCCTTATTTGGAGGAGGGGGGGACCTGTTCAAATTTTTTTTGGCACTAACTTCTGCGGGGGGAGGGGGGGTATCGCCAAATTTTGCAGGTCACGTGACCAATTTGAAAGTGGAATAACTCATCAACAAGAGCAGATAGAAGGTCATTGACATGGGCGCTGTGATCTAGAGGAGTTGAAGAATCGAATGGTGGAGTTAGAATGGCTAAAAACCCAATATTGACGAAATTACCTTTTTTGGAACTTGGAAGATGAGACAAAATTGACCAGGAACAAGGCGTTTTTGCCGAGTAGTAGCCCAAATAAGGCTTTACGCGCCTTTGAGCAGCACCTGTATGGCTGGAACGTGTCGGAGGTGCTAGGTAGACAACAATTGGGCCCAGAAACGAGATAGTGGGCGATATTTTGAAGTCCCAGTGAAGTGGGCCTTTTCGAAGAGGGCCTAATAGACCGACTCAATTGAAATTGAATTGGGACTTCACTTGGAAACCTTCATCCAGTATGAGTAACTCGACCGACATTAGCTGGCAAGAACTAGTGGTTCATTTCAGACATTAGCACATGGGTCGATGATTGATGGCCAAAGAAGAAGAGAACAAGATTTCTGGGGTCCACAATATCGAGTTGATTTTGTTTTGTGATAAATAGGCCGCAGATAACCGTTAGTAAAAGTGGGGAAACAGGGGATCTGACAAAGGGCCGATACGTGTTCTATTGAACTTGACTATATATTGTTTTCCCACCGAAGGGGATACCCAGCCAAGACACCCTATGCAGCCCCCACAATCAGTCTTAAGTACGTGGTGGCCATATAGGCTATCAAGGCAATTAGACACAGACCGGTTCTCTCTCAAAGATCAAATACACTATGGGACCAAACAAACTGCTAAAGATAATCATGATGACATTAAATAAGCCACTTTATTAGTTTCGAACGGTGCGCTCTTTAGGAAAAACACCACAATGATTCAGACTTTCATATGAAAAGACCATATGGCATGGCGAAACGGCCTATTTTGTGCGGTGATTGCCGTTGCGTCTGTCTCTACCGTCTCTACCGTCTCTGCCATCTCTGCCATCTCTTCCACCTCTTTGCTGTTTCTTCTGCATCGGACGGGATCTGTTCTGGCCTCTGTTCTGGTCCTTGAATCTATCGATTATGTCGTTGCTCATACGCACGTATTTGATTTGACTTCCACGCACATACACCTCGGGCACCTTTTCGAAGTTGAGACCATGCTGGTCGACGGTGACGGCGTCGATGAGCGTGAGATTCATCCAGGAATCACAGTTGTCGAGCAGTCCGTTGACCGTCTCGCCCGACTTCAACTCCACCAAAATCGGCTGCTTTTTCACAGACGTGAGCAAATACAAGGGAAGCATGTTGTTGAACAAAATTAAGAGATAATTTTTGTTTGTTGTCTGGGTCGTCCGCAGTGCGAATTCTTCCCCATATTTTTTTTTATTACAGGCCTCAAAAGTCGGAGATAATGTCACCTCTTGACCCGTCTTCCAGCAAGTGTTATCGGGTGGATTTGCCCGATACGGAAGACGAGGAGGCATCACATCGATTAGATGTGCGTTCGGGCTCGTCATCTGCGATTTTACGTTCGCGAATCATCTTGTACGGTGGCTCGGTGCTGCCCTTGCCTTTGGACGCGGGATTTAAAAGACAGGAATTACAAGCTCAATTCGAGCTTGCGGTGCAGGAACACGCCAAGTGCGGCAAAATACACCAGGATTACAACAAATATCTATCCACAGAACTGTTTTCGCTTAGTTTGCTCGATCGAAAGTGGGTCCGTAGGAAACCAATCCCAAGCTCGGAAAAACCTCTGGCAAGAATGTTTCATTCTATGGTGGTCCATGATAATTACATCTACATATTTGGCGGTTTGAGGTTCGACGCTAACAACCAATTGAAGCTGCTCAACGATTTCTGGCGATACGACAAGTTTGAAAAGGTTTGGAAGTGCTTGCTGCCCCCAGACAATGACATTCTACTTAAACGGTACGACCATATGACAGAATTTGTTCCGGAACTCTATGTGATCAAGGAACCAAGCCATCATGGGTTCGTCATATTTGGTGGGCTGGACGAGGACGACAAGCTTATTAAGGTGTCGCAAATCTACGACCTGGTTTCTGAAAAACTGCATCCTCGTCTGATCTTTAAGATGAGGTTCGCGGACGATTCAGAAAATATCGGACACCATGCGATCGAAGCGTCAAAGGACGACGAGATTGATGTCCCAACATTAGGGATCCGTGCAACAACGAATTCCATGGTTTCTGCCCAGTCGCTGGACTCGTCTCAGACCATTCCCGCGGTGTATATCTACAAAAGCCAGCCAGACGAAAAAGTCGAGCCGTTTGTCACGTTCTTCCTGGACAAACCCGACACTGGAATCACAGAGAAGGTCCCTCCCAAAAATATCAGTAAGATGATCCCGTTCGAGCTCACGTTCCCGACATTGGGCTACTTTGGCGAAAACCTCATTGTCACAGGATTCCGTCCCGCAGAAAAGACAATTTCTCTGTACATATTCAACCGTGTTTCGCGGACCTGGACAAAACTGCAGGTTTCCTGCACCCATTCTCCAGATACTCACCGTTTCTTCAAAGGGTTTGTCTGGAACTCACACCACAAGGTGATTTTTCTTGGAAGCGCAAAACATATTTCGGACTATCCAACAGTTCAGCATTTCGACCATTTCATTTCGGTTTCGCTCCCGTTCACCAACACTTACGGAATTGAGCTTGAGCACGCTTTCAAGGACGAGGCGCTCCACAAATCGTCGTCGGTCTCACACTCCTTATCGCAGCCGTCGTCCTCGTCCACGCAGCTGAAAAACGAAACTACCAGCTTTGCGGCCTACTCGCACTACGTGGCTCCGCAGGTGATCGCAAACTCCATCCGGTCCGTGTTCCCACCGTACGCCGTTGCGCTGGGTAAGAACGCTTTTGAGAGAACAGGGTCGTTTGCAGACTTTGAGTTCATCTGCGACGACGGAACTTCCATCTCCGTCCCGCTCAGTCTGTGTCGAAGACGATGGGGACGCACTTTCGACAAACTTTTAACAGATGCATATGCTAGGGCATTTGCTGAGAGAAACTTGCTTCAAGATAGGTACCCGGGAACGCCTCATAGCACGGTCAACTCCGAAACAGAAAGCATCCCTTCGCTGCGTTTGCAGAAGGGTAGCGACTTGAGAGCTCCAACTTTCAGATATCCTTTCCAGGACTCTGGAAGAACAACTCCTGGTCCAGGAACACCTACGTATGGGTCCGTTCCTGCGTCCAGACGCAGCTCCTTGAACGTGCCAACAACATCGCGCAGAGATTCGGTGGGCCCTTCTCGTCGAGAGTCCGCCACGTCTCGACAGAACTCGTCGTTTGGGTTTGAGAAACTGGCCATGACCTCCAAGAGCTCGAACATGCACCGCAGTTCCATTGCGTCCACGTCTTCGTCTTCGTCTGCATTCTCTGCGGTGCCGCGTGCCAGCGTGCCAAGTTGTCCAGCCACATCCAGTATCGACCAAGCAGACTTCAATAGTCTTCCAAATCCTATTTATGTCGACGATCTGCCTGCACAGCCGCCAATGCCGCCCGAACGAGCACAGTCTCAGTCAGAGACCGCCTCCAAGATCGAGACTCCGCCGCATCTTTCGTCCAAGTCGCTACCAACGAGTCGTCTAGCATACTCTGTTTCGAATTTCGAGGACGTGGACCCACTTTCCGAGTCAAACACGTCGAACCTCACGTCGAACCTCACTTCTGAGGACGACGTCGACTTCCCAGACGAATCAAAAGCAGAGATCGACTTCCGCTACCTACCAAGAACACTGTGCTTGCCGTACTCTAGGACCACCGTTCGGGCGTTCTCGGAGTTTCTGTACACGGGACAGCTTGGTAGCAACTGGAAGGTGATTCCCACGTGTGCGGAGGTTTTAATGATAGCCAAGCTCTACGACGTGCCGTTGTTGTACGATCTGATTTCCGAGGTGTTGTTTGTGGTGATTGCACGGAAAGAAGCCAAGCTGGTGGAAAATGCCAAAGAAGCTCGCAGCAAATTGCAAGTACCTGGAGACGGCACTGGGATAGCTGTGATCGACCAGTTCACGAACTATCTCGCCACTCTGGACGACAACCTGCTGGACGTTGTTCTGCTGAAACGGGCTTCCAGAGCTGTTGGCAGGTATTCTCGAGCAGGAAGTTTGGAGAGTTCCGAGGTGAATCTACGAGAACCATCCACTTCCAGAAAGAGAGCATCTTCGTTCACGCCGTCCATGACAGAGAGTCTGGACAGCAGCAACAGCGGGGAGGATTTCACCAACGAGACTCTGGGGCTGCTGGATCAGGACTTTTACGCAGAAACCAAGCCGGAGGACGACGCTTTGGACGTGAAGGAATGGCCTACTCTCAAGGATCTACTGAGACCGGACGGCAAGACGTGTCCGGACGTGATCATCGACGTGCTGGTGGAGATCGGGGCGCTGGCCAGCGACATAAAGCTGATGCTACGTGCGATCAACTGTCGGGAGATGATCATGCAACTACGCGACCGCAAGCGGGAGCCGATCGACGAGACCGAGCTGAGCGAGAAGCTGGCAGAGGCACGATTGCGGCCGCACATGCGCACAACCAAGTCGTCGAGCTCGCTTCCTCCAGACACCGTTTTCAAGAACCGGAGCGAGAGCGAGTCTTTTGAGCAGCCGCCACGCAAGAGCTCTGACCAGCCACGCATCCCGCACTCACTCACGTTCACAAGTCTCGAGCGGTCCTTCACGTCAACCAGCGCCGAGGCACATAGCCCGCGCAGAAAGCGCGGGTTCGGACTTTTCAAAAAGAAGTGACACGACGTCATCATATGATTGCACGGGCGGTGTCAGGTGTGGTCATTGTAGGGTCATATATTTTTTAGTAAGTGAGGTGATTAGGAGGAAGACACTAACCCGTTGATTGTTCTTATACGGCGTGTGCACCAAGAATCGTTGTATGTCGTTTATTTCTTCATTCAATTTTAGCTCGTTCACGGCCTCCAAGACGCAGGACTATGTTTCGCTGATCCAGTTCTACAAGTCGTTTGGGTTGTCTGTGATCAAGACGTTCAGCAAGGATGCCAACTCGTCTGGATCAGAGCTTGTGGGCATTTCCAGCGACTCTCGTCGGGAGTGCTGGCTGAGTTCGTTTCCATTGACACGGGCCGTGGGCCACGGCGTTTCTGGTGCCTTCAACAAGGGGGCCATGATCAAGTTGCGTCTTGTTAGCCACGATGTTCACCGCAACATCGAGGTTCCGGGCGAGATCGTGTTCTTTACGGTGGACCCGGCCAAGATCCGGGCGATCTGCGAACAAAACAACTACACCATCGAGCAGGGCGACTCCAAAGTGGAGTTCTTTGTGGTTGATCCGTTGGGGAACAGAATCGGGTTCACCCAATACCCATCTGCCGTTGCCAAGGAGAAAGTGTCCACGGTGGAGGATCTTGTTGCTGAGAATCCAGCGGCTGTTTCCCCCGTTGCCAAGCAAAACACCGACAAAAAACGGATAGCTGTCATGACCTCTGGCGGAGACTCGCCCGGTATGTGTGCTGTCGTGCGGGCTGTTGTTCGTGCGGGCATCTACTACGACTGCGAAGTGTACGGGTGTTACGAGGGTTACTCGGGACTGGTCCAAGGCGGGTCGTTGTTGAAGAAGCTCGACTGGGAAGACGTTCGTGGCTGGCTGTCTCTAGGAGGTACTCTTATTGGAACGGCCCGGTGCATGGAGTTCAAAGAGAGATGGGGCCGGCTCAAGGCTGCCAAGAACATGATTGTGGAGGGAATTGACGCCTTGGTCGTTTGTGGAGGAGATGGCTCCTTGACAGGAGCAGATCTTTTCCGGAGCGAGTGGCCGTCTTTGCTGGAGGAGCTGGTTGCTACGGGGGAGATTTCTACCGAGCAGCGGGCCAAGTACCAATACCTGACGATTGTGGGACTGGTGGGGTCGATTGACAACGACATGGCTCTGACAGACTCGACCATCGGCGCATACTCCTCGTTGGAGCGGATCTGCGAGATGGTGGACTACATTGATTCTACTGCGGCCTCGCACTCGCGGGCGTTTGTGGTGGAGGTGATGGGCCGGCACTGCGGATGGTTGGCGTTGATGGCGGGCATTTCGTGCGGAGCGGACCATATTTTCATTCCTGAACGGCCGCACAAGGCCGGCTCATGGCGTGACGAGCTCAAGAGAGTTTGTTCGCGGCACAGAGAAAAAGGCCGTCGGAAAACCACGGTGATTGTTGCCGAGGGGGCCTTGGACGACGAGCTGAACCCCATCACGTCGAACCAAGTCAAGGACTGTCTGGTGGAGATCGGGCTGGACACGAGAATCACGACGCTGGGCCATGTCCAGCGTGGAGGCACGGCCGTGGCGTTCGACAGAATGCTTGCCACGTTGCAGGGCGTGGACGCAGTGCGGGCTGTTCTGGAAAACACGCCAGAGACGCCGTCGCCGATGATTGGCATTCTGGACGGCAAGATTGTGCGCAAGCCGCTGATGGAGGCGGTGAAGCTGACCAAGAGCGTGTCGTCGTCGATTGCGGCCAAGAAGTTCGACGAGGCCATGGCCCAGCGTGACTCCACGTTCAAGGAGAGTTACGCAAACTTTTTGGACATCTCGGAACACGACGACGGGTCGCAGGTCCTGGACGCTTCGAAACGGCTCAACATCGCCATCATCCACGTCGGAGCCCCAACAGCAGCGCTGAACCCGGCCACCAGGGCCGCTGCTCTGTACTGTCTGTCGAGAGGCCACACTCCGTACGGGGTCCAGAACGGATGGTCTGGGCTGGTGCGCCACGGAGCGCTCAAGAAGCTCGACTGGATGGACGTTGAAGAGTGGCACAACATTGGAGGGTCAGAGCTCGGGACCAACAGAACACTGCCATCCACCGACATGGGCACCGTGGCATACTACTTGCAAAAGTACGAGATCCAAGGACTGATCATCATTGGTGGTTTTGAAGCATTCCGGTCGCTGTACGAGCTCAACAGGGCAAAGAAAGAGTACCCGATTTTCCACATGCCGATGGTTTGTTTACCAGCCACGGTTTCCAACAATGTTCCCGGAACGGAATATTCTCTCGGGTCGGACACTTGTTTGAACACGCTTGTGAATTACTGCGATGCAGTGAAGCAGAGTGCGTCAGCCACCCGTCGTCGTGTTTTTGTTGTTGAGGTGCAAGGAGGAAACTCGGGCTACATTGCGTCGTATACGGGGCTTGTGACCGGGGCACTTGCAGTGTACACTCCGGAAAAGAAAATCTCGCTGCGATCGCTGCAGGAGGATTTGGAGCTGCTAGAGAAGAATTTCGAGAAAGACCAGGGCAACAACAGGTCGGGAAAAATGTTTATTCGCAACGAAAAGGCCTCTGACACGTACACGACGGACCTGATTGCGGAGATCATCAAGGAGAGCGGACATGGCAAGTTTGAAAGCCGGACCGCGATCCCGGGACACGTTCAGCAGGGAAAAGTTCCGTCTGCGATGGATCGGTGTCATGCAGCCCGGTTTGCAATAAAGGCGTGCCAATACATTGAGGAACGCAACTTCTCTGCTCAGGTCGCCATTGAGACGTTCTGGAAGGAAGGGTTTGGCTCGAACTTGACCTCGAAGGGCCATTCGGAGGCGGACCTAAAATTTGTCTACAAGCACGGCAAAAAATACGTTATTCTGCAAGATAATGCCAAGGTGATAGGGATCCACGGTTCTAACGTGATTTTCGAGGACATTGACCGGCTATGGGAACACGACACGGACCTGGACCAACGGAAGGGCAAGCAGGTTCACTGGAGCACGATGATAGAGGTGAACGACCTGCTTAGTGGACGAAGCGTTCTTAGAGATACTCGCCGATTATAGTTGCAACAATGCAAAACCAATGCCGAAGGGCGGTGCTAAAAAAAAAATATGCTCGCAACGGCTCTTGGGCGGTGCAACTGTTTGCAATTAATACATGCGCAAGTAAAGAAGGTACTGGTGCAAAACAAGCGAGCATGATAGGAGGTTGTCTTAGCACCGTGCATTCGCAGATCGTGCACATTGCACGTCCCCGGAGCCGCGCAATTGGCTGACCAATGTCGAATACAGCGTAAAATGGACGATTGTCATTGTATGCAGAAATGAAACAAAGGTTGTATATAGGCAGCTTATGTAAAAAGAAAAGAAAAAGAAAGTTAGTCCCAAGTCTAAAATTGTCAAGGAAAATATTGAACAACAAGAAGAAAAAGTCCGGTGTTTATCTAATTATCTTCACACCTGGTTGATGAGCAGCAAATACAGATAGAACGTCGCTCCTTTCGTTTTCACATTTGTTCCCAGCAATTCTGCTTCTTTCGGTGTATTCTAAAAGCAATGTCGCAGAATTCGCACGGTCATCACACACCACTCCCGCCTTTCCATGCTCATCCCCAGCAGAATGCCCCGTCCAGTGCCGACCCGTCTGACCATTCAGCGCCGTCCCAGAAGGTGTCTGCGTTTGTTTCCAAGCTCTACTCCATGCTGAACGACCCGCAGCTGGGGCATCTAATCTGGTGGAGTCGAACTTATCAAAACGACTACTCCACGTTTGCCCTGTTGCCGGGCGCAGAGTTCGCCAACTCTTTGACCCGCTATTTCAAACACGGCAACGTGGCCTCCTTTGTTCGTCAACTACACATGTACGGGTTCCACAAAGTTTGCGACAACAGCCCAACGCCTACTCCGCCAACAAACCCTAATCTTTCAGACTCGGACCAAACATCCAAAATCCAGCAGCCCGTGTGGGAGTTCAGACACTCCTCGGGCCGCTTCAGAAAGGGAGACGAGTCGTCCTTGCCCTACATCAAGCGACGGTCTTCGTCCGGACAGAAATCGCTGCCTCCCAACGCAACGGAATACGTTTCTTCCCAGATCCTGCCCCCGCAACACCAATACGAACATTTCTACCCGCCGGTCGAGTATCATCAGCCACATATTTATGTCCCCGTGCAAGACGTCCAGCAACAACAGCAAACAGCCTACGAGTACTCCGGCCAATCAATTCCGCCATCCATGCAGGACGTGGAACATAAGCCAAGAAACTTGTCGGTCAATAGCCACATCAGCGATAACACAGAGGTGTCGTTCCAGTCCTCCTCCAGAAACAGGTATCCTTCTGTGTTTCTGGACCCGCTAGCACCGGCCCCTCTTCCGGCACCTTTCGCGTACCAAAACGCACACCATCTTCAGCACTTCCCGCATCACGACCAGCAATACCCGCCGCTAGCGGCACAACATCATATCCCATTGTCGCAGAGACGCGCTGGATCGTTTCCTAATGTGTCCAAGCCCCTTCCCCAACAGGAAACCCGGCTCCCAAGATCGATTCCAACCGAGTTTGTGCCGCCGCCGCAGCACCCTCATTCGCCCGTCCCGCAGGCCTCTGTCCATCTCCACCATCGCTTCGCATCTCCTGTTTCCAAACCAAGCCCCTCGCAGCCTTTAGCGCCGCGCATAAACACGCCATCCTCGCATCAGCGTATTATGCAGATGCGTCCCTCAGTGTTCGAGCTGCATCACAACCTCAACTCCATCTCCTCTGCGTCCACCGTGGGCTCCAGCTCGATCTTCAGTCGCACCTCCGTGGGCTCCTCCATCGCCGGGCCCAGCTCCAGCCTTGCCTTCGCCATGAACTCCCAGTCCGGCCAGTCCACCGTCGGCCGCAACTCCTCCATCTCCGACCTCCTCAATGCTGAGTCCCACTCCCAGCTGAAACAACTGGACCCTCCCAAGGGGGACAAACGGTCGTACGACTCCAACTCCGAGTCCGATCCTGATGACGAACTCGAGTCGAAAAAAAAGTCAAGACTCAGCTCCCATGCTGAGCACTAATACTGTCATTACTATTTCTTGTCGGTGTATTTAACAACTATGTACTTGTGAAGATAGTCAGAAAGGCCTCTTTGTCGTCTTTTTGGCGGCCCGTCCGTTGCTCTTGCGCTGAACAACCTCGTCCTCCGAGTCGGAGTCTATGGCCGCGGCAACGCTGGTTTTTTTCGTCTCTTTTCTGGGCTTTTCCACCTTTCTGCGTGCCTTTGTTCTATTTTCGTTCCTGAGTCTATTTTCCAGCGCCTGCAACGATCGCGACTGGTTCCGCTGCGCAGGGTTCGCCTTCCGACCGCTCTTGCCCGACGTAAAGTCCCCGATCTTGGAACTCTCTGTTGACAGGTCCAGCCCTGCACCCGGCTTGATCACCGGCAACTGCTCGAAAACACTCGCCGTGGACTTCTCGCCGCCCTCGCCGCCCAGCCAGCCGCTTATTCGCAAACTCGCCTGGCTCAGCTTCTGTTGCAGCTCCGTGTGAAGAACATTTGACATAGAGAGGGAATAAAAATATTTTTTTTCTATTATTTTCTTATCTTGTTTGTTATGGACCCATTACGACTGTCCCAGATCGACGAGGCATCGATCTCGTCGCTGTCGTCGGCGTCGATAGCGTCCGACCCGATCCACGAGACCAACTCTGTGCGGTCGTACCATCCGGGCAGGAAGTCGCGGCTCAATTCGGTGGCCTCTGTTCCTCCACCCACGGCTGAAGCAAGCATCAAATCGGGCGACCATGTGCCCGCACATTCCAGCGGGTTCAGACGACGCACATCCACTGTCACGTCCTGGTTCAGACACCAGGGCTCGGATGACGCCTCGCTGGAGCCCGTCAGCCGCAAACTCACCAGACAATTCACCCAGCAGACGGCTCCCGGCACGTCTGCCTTCTTTGTGGATGGCATGTTGCCCAACAGCGTGGACGACGCCAACGAGGAGGCCATTTCCACCATTCTCAACAGCGAAGACTCCGACAACGCAGACTCCGACGACGAAGAGCGCGACAACGACCTCACAAAGCTCAATAGCATCAAGAAACAGGTCACCCACGAGGTGAAGCAGCAGCTCAACAAGATTGGGTTCTTCGACCCCAAGTTCGACCGTGTCAAGACCATGTTCCACTTCGTCAAGGGCTACTTCCTCATCACAGGCGTCATCATGGCCATCTACAGTCTCTACTGGGGAGCCATGTACCACCGGACCTCGAGACTCAAGAACTTCGATTTCTGGGTAATTGTGGACGAACAGGATACTTTGTCGCAGTACGTTGTGGAGGCTGCTAACCGTGTGCCCAACATTGGTACCTGGATCCCGAAACCGTACCAATCCATCTCCAACGACACCTCGCAGCTCCATTCCATCATGGCACGCAAAGTTTACAGACAGGAGATCTGGGGAGCCGTGGTTGTTCAGCCCGGAGCAGCGTCAGACTATCTAGCTGCTCTCCAGTCAAACTCGGACTTTAATACCACCGGTTTGATGGAAGTTATCCACGAAACAGGCCGTGATTACGTTGCCGAGTCCTCGTACTTCACCAGAGCCTTTGCGTACCTCCAGCAGGCGTTTACAGAGCTGCAACCGAATATGACTGCAGAACTGACCGCACAGCTCTCTGACTCGCAGAAACTAGCCGTCCTGGATAAACTGCTGTCTCCCATAATGTTCACTGTGACAGACCTCACTCCAGCCCATCTGCTGGCGCCCATCGTTTCTGGACCCCAGCAGTTTGGCCTGGTGTACCTGCACTTGCTGTCGCTGCTGCAGTTTGCGTTCTTCCAGCCTTACCACAACAAAATCGCATCAGAACTCAAAGACGCTTCATTTATCGCTTATAGACTCATCTCGTCCCAAATCACATACATCATACTGGGACTCGGTTACACTCTGGTCCAGGTGTTTTTCCAAATCGACATATACACCGCTTATCCGCATAAGGTTGGGTTTTTGATCTTTTGGTTATCGTCGTACCTGGTGCTATCGTCGCTCGGCGGAGTGAACGAGAATATCAGCATCTTTCTACAAGCAGTCAAACCGAACCTGATTCCAATGTGGATGTTTTTCTGGATGGTGTCCAACATCGCCCCAACCTACTACCCAATCAGTTTGAGTCCGAAGTTCTACAGATACGGATACATGATGCCTATTAAAAATGGATATGATCTGTACAAGACTCTTTTGTTCAACACGTACAAGCCGGCCAACATGCCGCGAAACGTGTGTGTGCTGATCGGCTGGGTGCTCATCACCAACGCGCTGCTGCCGTTCACCATGATGTACTATACCAAGGTCAAGTCGGAGGAAAATAAGAAGAAGATCAAGTTGCTCAAGAAACTCAAGAAACTGCGCGCAAAACACCACGTTTTCAGAGACAACACCGTCGAGGAGAAGCCATCGCCGCAGTAATCAGGCGAGCGTGGCCTCCAGACGGCGTAGAAGCTCTGTTTTGTCCAGATTGTGGCGCTCGTCCCAGATAAGCTCGATCATCTTGGAGTTCTGTCTCACGAGTTGGTCCACCGTCATGCTGGCGGACCGGCGCAGTAGCAGCTCCTGCACGCGGACCAGGTCCACGGGTGAGTACACGAGTGTCTGTGGTTCTGGCCTCTCATACTCCTCATCTGAAGACTCAGGCGCAGGATCTTCGTTTTGCTCCTCTTGCACCTCCTTCTGCAGCTCCTCCTTAATAGGCTGCTCTGCAGGAAGAATGGGTTCAACAGATACAGACTCGGGTTCCGGAGGAACCGGGTGGTCATCTCCTCCATTCATGAGCTGTGCTTGTTGCTGCACGTCGACCACCACTGCATCGTTCTGACCTTCAGCGGCCACCTCGGCCTCGGCAATCTCTTTTTCTTTCAGCTGCCGCAAGTACTCGGCTTCGCGGCGCTTCTCGCGCTGTCTTGCGGCCTTCCAGTCGGCAGCGAGCTGGGGAAACGCGATCTCCATCTCCTCAATGCCGACCTGGGCGTTGGCATACATCTCGTTGGCCTTCAGAATCCGGTCGCGCTCGCCAGACATGTTTGCATCCTTCAGAATCATCTCGATGTCGCCGAGGAACTGTCGTGGCTCTGAATAGTACCCGTTCCACAATCGTTCCTCAATCACGTCCAAATCGATATTATAATACAGTTTTCCCGTGGCCACCTCCAAGATCCTGTCGTCCTGTCTCTGGTACGGTGCTTCTGGGTCTGGCTCCGGCTCGAACAGATGCACCAGGTACGAGTCCTCGATGATGGGTTTTTTAAACCGCTTGTACCGCGCCTTGAACAGCTCCATCAGCCCAGACAGTTTCACCTTGAGCGTATTTTTCAGACGCATGTCCGCACGGGCGATTTCCACCTCTTTGCGTGGCTCGTCCACAGGTTCTTTTGTCTCCTCGACAATCTCGATTTTAGGCAGCTCTTTCAGCTTCCGTTTTGGACGGCTACCAATCTCGTTGTACTCGATTGGAGTCAGCTGGAAACACGTCCAAACGTTTTCGAAAAACCGTTTTCTCTGCTCTTCTGACGGTTTGTGCAGCTCCACAGAGTCCAGCTGGGTGAACCCGAAAATGGCGTCCAATTCCTGGTAATAGTTGTCGTCCAACAGATCCTGCTCCTCAACCATACCGATCACCAAGATCCGGTCGTTTGGGTCCAGTGTGCGAACGAGCCCGGATATCGTCGACCGCAGCGACGACGTGATGTCGTCGAGGAAACTCAGAATGTACGGAACGTACAACACGCTGGGCTTGTGGCGTTTCAGTTCCTGGAACAGCTGGATCACCACGTTTTCCGGCGAGATCGACGAGTCCGTGTACAATTTGGCGAAATCGAGCGTTTGCACGTTGAAGCCCTCGAAACTGTGCAACACCGCGTTCGCAATGTACTCCTGGCCGTCGCCCTTGTGGCCTGTGATCAGCAGCCGTGGCTTGAAGACACGCAGCTGGTTCAGCTTCGACAGCAGCTGCTGGTGCTGGAATCCGCCGTCCGGCTCGAACGAGGTCAGATCAACGTACTGGCTCTCCTCGAGCAGAGTGACGGGCTTCTCGCTCGGAATCACCTGCCGTGTGCGCTGCACAATTGTGTCCAGCTGTGCCTGGAGCAGCGGAGCAATGGCCTCGGGCAACGGGCTCGAGCTGAGCGACGTGGCCCGCGCGCTGGACGGCACAATCTTGTCCAACGTGCGTGTGAAGTCGCTCGCAATCACCTTCACCTTGTTGATGTTGATCTTGAGCTTGTCGTTGGATTGGTAGATCTGCGGATAGGCTCTCTGGATCGCGTTCAATGCGCTCTCTGTACAAAGGGCCTTGAGATCGGCTCCACCGTAGCCCTTGGTGAGCCTGGCCAGCTCGTGCACAAAGCCCGGATCCAGCTGGTGGTCCCACTTGCGCATGTGGATCTTGAGGATCTCCTCTCTGGCCTTGTCGTCGGGCAGCGGAAAGTAGAACTCCCTGTCGAATCTGCCCGGTCTGCGCAAAGCAGGGTCGATCGAGTCTGGTCTGTTGGTGGCTCCGATCACAATCACCTGGCCACGGTTGTCCATGCCGTCCATCAACGCCAGCAGCGTCGACACAATCGACGCGTGGATCTGTTCCTGTTTGGACGACCGAACCGGCGCGAGTCCGTCGATCTCGTCAAAAAAGATAATCGACGGCTGCTGCTGCTTGGCCTCTTCGAAAAGCAGCCGCAGGTGTCTTTCGGCCTCGCCGACCCATTTGGACAGACAGTCGGCTCCCTTCCGCATGAAAAAGGTCACCTTTCGCTGCTGTGACGAGCACGAGGCGGCCAGGGCCCGTGCCATGAGTGTTTTTCCCGTACCAGGCGGACCATGGAACAAAACTCCTCGCGGCGGCGTGATGTGAAACCGCGAGTAAATCTCCGGGTACAGCAGGGGAAGCGTGATCATCTCCTTGAGCTGGTTGATGTAGTTGTCCAGTCCACCAACAACAGAAAAGTCGATGTTGGTGTCTATTCCAAGTGGATCTGTATCTGCCAATGTATTTTTCTTCTTTCCAGGGACGTTTGAGTCCACCGTGACTATGTTCAATTTGTTTGGGTCTGTAGGCTTGAACAACTCGTTGTCGTCTTCGGAGTCGCTGCTCTCGACGTTGCCGATGGCCGTCAGCGTGTCGGGCACGCCGCCGTTCTGGAACAGAGCGTGAACGTCTCCTCCACCGAACGGCCCCACGGTCGGGAAAAGCCGTCTGATCTGCGTGGAGGGGGCCACAGACCCTCCAATGCCGCCAAACCGGCCGCCAGCACGCCCGCGACGCGGACTCTCCATGAGATCGACGCGCCCGGTGTCTGGTTGCAGGATCGGAGGCGGCAGCTGGTAGTTGACGTTCTTGCGCTCGCGCAGGTTGCGCTGCACGGGCGAGTTGAGCGGCGAGTCGTCCTGCAGCGCTTTCAGCTCGTCGGCCAGTGTCAGGCTCTCGTCCTCCTCGCTCTCGTCGTCAAACTCCTCCACCTCCTCCTTGCGCGGCCGGCCGCGTGTCCTCCGGGCAAGTCGCCCGTTGCGACGCCGCTTCTCCTTCTTGAGGTCGAACTCCTCGTCCTCGTCCACGTCCTCGTCGTCCTTGACGATAAACCCTGGCTGGCGTCGCCTGCGCGGCCGCAGCGAGTCGTCCGAGCTGAGCACCTCGTCCTCGTCGAACTCGTCGTCGCTGTTCGAGGCCACCTTCTCGTCGAACTCCTCGTCATCCAGCTTGCGCGACCGCGTGCGCCGCCGCTTGCGCGAAGAACCCCCCTCGTCTTCGGCAGACTCGTCGCTGTTGTGCCCGATCTCGTCGTCGATGGCCGCCAGCAATGCGTCCTCGTTGTAGTTCACCGACCGCCCCCGCGTGCGGTGCGTCCGGATGGCGTCCTCGTCGCTGTCGTCGTCCACAGGAACAGACCGTTTGCGCCGCGTTCGACGCTCGTTCGTGTCTGACAACGACTTGTCGTCGGGCACCTCTTCGGCCTCGGACTCGCCGCTCGAAAGGCCCGGATACCGTCTTCTAGCTTTCATGGCTCTACTGCGCGTGCTTTCGCCGATATTGTCTCCGAATTGCCCGCGTTTCCAAGACCAGGGGCCAAGCTTGTTTGGTTAAGCAAAATCAAGACGATTTTTTAGAGGTGTACGCTGACATTATAAATTACGGGTGAGTACGGAGCTGGGCCTGTTCAGAACCCAAACTCTCTTGCGAGCTCCATCTCGTCGGAGAGCACGTCTTCGTCGTCGTTGGCCGCCGCAGGCTGGTCCGACGGCTGCTTGCCCGCAGGGGTGTACAACTCGTCGTCCGACAGGAACAGACCCGGATCGTCGTCAACAGGTTTGGGGGCAGACTCGGAAGGAGTAGGTGGGGGTATGTCCACGTCGGTTTCGTGTGTCTGTGCCTCAACCTGGATCGGCTCAAATGGTTCCCCCACCATGAGTGCCCGCTTGTATGTTCTCATCTGGCTCGTGCCCATGGCGCGACTCAGCACCGGAATGAAGTCCTTGAACTTGTACTGCGGGTACACGTCGTGCCCCCACACCTGGTAGACGTGTAGCAAACGCGTGAGGTTGTCGAAATGGTGGGAGTTGGTGTAGTTGTCGCGTCGTTGGGCAGGTCGCTTGGCGTGGTGGAACTTGTACTTTTTGAGTGCGCGGTGGAGCGCAGGCAGCCCGCGCGGGCCCAGGAGCAGCTCGTCGGTGAGCTTGTGCATTGTGCGCCGTTTCTTGGGGATCTCGGGCACCTCAGGGCCCTGCAACCCGAGCAGGTCTTCGTTTGATAGCGACATACGCGAAACTAAAAAAAATATGTGGGGGGCAGATTTCTAGCCACGATGGGTGGGAGCACACACCACCAGACTGGTGAGTGTGCATCTACAGCATGTCGCATGCCACAACACAAACACACAGGTGGCTGGTGCTGGGTTATTCTGGACCTAACCTACAAGGAACATAGTAGCAGCAATATTAACGTACATGCGGTGTCACTTCTCCACAGACAGCTCCTTGAGCCGGGACTGGATCGAGTGCACAGGGTTGGTCTTACCCAGAGGAAACCGTTGTTTCCCGGACTGGTTCAGCTGTTCGCTGATGGGCGACACGTTGAGGTGGTCGGACGGCGATTGGTAGGCGTTGCGCAGGCTGGTGCGGTCGTTCAGCTGCAGCAGGTGGCTATGTGCGTGCTGGTCGCCAGCAGGCTGCGCCTCAGGGGTGGTGGACACAGGCACCACAGGCACCACTTTGCTACTATTTGGAGTAGACATAAACAAAGACGGAAAAAAAACAACAAGGGACGATCGACTTTTAGGTATTTTTCGTATCAACTATGAACGTCAAGCAGTTGTCCATTTTAGTTCTTGCCGTGGTGGCGCAGGCCGGTGTCCAGATCGGCGTTACTCACAAAGTGCCGGAGGCTGAGTGCACGCAGCGCACGGCCAAAGGCGACGTGGTGAAGATGCACTACACGGGAAAACTGCACGAGACGGACGAGGTGTTCGACTCGTCGCTGGGCCGCCGGCAGCCGCTGCAGTTCACTTTGGGTGTTGGCCAGGTGATCAAGGGATGGGACCAGGGTTTGATGGACATGTGTGTTGGGGAGAAGCGGAAACTGACCATCCCACCAGAGCTGGCCTATGGCAAACGGGGGGCCGGTGGGGTTATTCCTCCGGACGCGACGCTGGTGTTTGACACCGAGCTCGTGGAGATTGTGTCTGCGAAGGACGAGCTATGAGCGTCTGGGGTGCAGGTACGAGTGCAGCGGGTCCACGCGTGCGCGCTTGGACAGTCCCACGCGGTACCGAGGCTGTGGGGGTAGCACTATGGGTTTGGCCAGGTGTGGGAGGGCCGTTTTTAAAGTAATCGAATTGTTGTTGTCCTGTGTAGACTGCGGAACGGTGGGGGAAACCGCGAGCGGCGGAGGCGGCGATTGGGAGGCGGCCTGGGGGCTGTGTGTGCTTGGTTGGCTTTGCTGGAGATGCTGGCTATAAATGACTGAGTGTTGGCTCTGCTGGCTCTGCTGGCTCTGCTGACTGCGCTGGCTCTGCTGAGTCTGTTCTCTGCTGAGGCGGACGGCCTCCTGGACGAGATTTTCCCCACTGAGCTCGTTGTCGCTGTCTGTGGAGTTTGTCACCTCGAGCTCGTCGTTGCCCTCGGAACTGAGCAGCGAGATCACCTCTGGACGCGGGACGCGGCGACGGAGCCTTTTGCGAGGCCGCGCGCCAGCAGCCAGGGCAAGCAGGCCGGATTCGTGGGCAATTTCCATGACGCGTTCTATCGACGCGACGCAAATTAAATTTCCTCACCGGAAGCGGAACAAATAATTAACCCCCCCGGCACGCCAAAAGGTTTTTCCCAGGCATTGCCGAGAGATCTACACGGTAAATTATCCTCCAAGCATAAATTAATTAATACATAAGGACTATCAGAAATAAAGCAGCCCAGTTCCACTCGGCAAGGAATTATGTTGTGAATCTAGCAAATGGAAGCGCAAATGTATCGAATAGTTTATGACTTCAGACTTAGAAAAGAGCCAAAGCAGCAGCAAGACCGGCACCGAGAGCAACGGAACCGTAGGTGTTAACAGCAGCACCGGCAGTGGAGACGGAAGAGGACTCGGAAGAGTTGTTGGCAGCCTGGACAGAGGCAACGGCAGCGAGAGCGACAATGACTTTAGAGAATTGCATTTTTATTGATGTATGTGGTGAAGACAAATTTTTACGGAACCTCCTCCCCTTTTATATCTCGCCACCTACCGCAAATGATTTTCTAGGAAAAATTTTCGTGCACGATCTTCTTATTCGTTTGGTAACCGCATTAGGAATATGAGGAAAAGAAATTTCTAGCAAGACAATAGGAAACACGCTTGGACAAAGACGTGCTTAGCTCACTACGCTTGCTGCCACTACTGTGGGTCCCCCGATTAGTCTACACGGTAATCGTGTCATCGGCGTGCTGATTTCAGTTGTCGGACCCTATTAAACTGCTAAAAATAAACCGGCTCGCCCACTTTGGTGATGAAATTTCCGCATTCGGCTGTAATTGAAAGCTATTAGCATAGCCTCCTTCCTAATCCGGCCTAGCCTGAGATTCTAGATTTGCGCTTCCTTCGCAGGTTCTCCTTTCAGACTCGTGTTCAGGCACCACCTTGGCGCGTTTGTCGTGGAGGGCGTCGCGTTTCTGCTTCCTTGCCCAGCATCCGCGCTGCTCCGGTTTGCTCCTCGCACAGTTGGTTCCGCATCCAGCGATAACGGTGGCCCGTGCAAGCTGTCCAGCTGAAACGCGATCTCCGATTGTATCGTATCCTGTGTTTCACACAATCTGCGTAGAAGATCGCTTGTGCCTGTTTGATGTACTTTTGAAATCGCAACCGTTGTTTCTCGCTAGCTCTTCACCGCTTCAGCAGGCCCTCCAGTTTTCCACCAGGTCCAAAACCACGGCAGCTCCCATCGCCAAGAGCCCAAGGCCGTGCTCAGGGCCCCGCAAGCCCATTTTCCTCGTTTCTTTGCAAGCCCAACCGAGTTTGAAGCCCGCTTATGTAATCGCTTACCCCGCCGCCCGATGGAAAAAAAATATTTTCTCCAGTGACTCTTGTTCATGTCTGAAGCCATTGCCAAACAGGCGCATCTGGCGTCAACCACCCTGAAAACGCTCTCCGACAAGGAGCGGTCGCTCGCGTTGTACAAGATCAAAGAGGGGCTCGAGGCTGCCAAGGACGAGATCCTCGCTGCCAACAGAAAGGACATGGAGCTCGCAGAGGCAAACCATCTCTCCTCCTCGTTGATCAAGCGACTCGATCTCTCGAAAAACGGCAAGTACGACTCCATGTGCGAGGGAGTTCTTGACGTGTCGAATCTGGAAGACCCATTGAACAAGATCACGTTGCAAACCGAGCTCGACGACGGCTTAACCTTGACCAGGCTCACCTGTCCGGTTGGAGTGTTGCTGATCATTTTCGAGAGTCGGCCCGAGGTGATCGCCAACATCACCGCTTTGGCCATCAAGTCTGGAAACGCTGCAATCTTAAAAGGAGGCAAGGAGTCGTTGAACACGTTCCAAGCAATGGCCAACGTGATTAACAGTACTCTTGATACCGAGACAAAAGTCCCTAAAAACGCCATCCAGCTCGTCAGCACTCGCGGAGAGGTCGGTGACCTTCTCAATCAGGACAGATACATCGACCTGGTGATTCCGCGCGGATCTAACGAGCTTGTTAGAAACATTAAGGAAAACACCAAAATCCCTGTGCTGGGCCACGCAGACGGTATCTGTTCGATCTATGTCGACAAGGACGCCGATTTGGAGAAGGCCAAGCGGATCCTTGTGGATTCCAAGACAAACTACCCGGCCGGCTGCAACGCCGTGGAGTCTGTTCTTGTTCACCAACAATTGGTGGATAATGGTAGCTGTCACGAGATTCTCGCCGCATTCAAAGACGCTGGCGTGACATTGCATCTGTCACAAGAACTGTACAAGGAGGATAAGGACACTGTTCTGGCGACCGAAACAGACTTCTCCAAGGAGTTCTTGTCGCTGGACGTGGCCGTCAAGACGGTCCAGTCGGTGGAAGAGGCCATTTCGCACATCAACTCGCACTCGTCCAAACACACCGACTGTATTGTCACCGAGAACAAAACCGTTGCTGACAAGTTCCTGGCGGGAATCGACTCGGCCGGCGTGTACTGGAACTGCTCCACCAGGTTCGCCGATGGTTTCAGATACGGTTTTGGTACCGAGGTTGGGATCTCCACCAACAAGATCCATGCCCGCGGTCCGGTGGGGCTTGAAGGTCTGGTTTGTTACTACTACCAGCTGCGCGGCAACGGCCACGTGGCGGCCGATTACAAAGGCGCCGGCGGCACACAGGTGTTCAAACACAAACGGCTAATCTAAACTGTGATTAATTAATCGACGCGTCGACCGACCCTAATTTGAAGGCAATCAATAAGTAAAACAAACTACATCAAATAAACGCATCTTTATTTTTCCCCCATCATGGACGAAAACTACGACGTTATAGTGTTGGGAACCGGTTTGACCGAGTGTATTCTCTCTGGACTGCTGTCAATTGACGGTAAGAAAGTCCTGCACATTGACAAGCAGGATTACTATGGAGGAGAAAGCGCTTCTTTGAACCTTACCCAGTTGTACTCCAAGTTCAAGCCAAGCAAGCCGTATGCAGACCAGTTCGGCAAAGACAGAGACTGGTGTGTTGATTTGATTCCCAAGTTTTTGATGTCGAACGGTGAGCTTACTAACATTCTTGTTCACACCGATGTCACCCGTTACATGGAGTTTAAGCAGATTCATGGCTCTTATGTGTACCGCGGGGGTCGTATTGCGAAAGTTCCTTCCAACCAGACAGAGGCGATCTCGTCTCCGTTGATGGGATTCTTTGAGAAGAGAAGAATGAAGAATTTCCTGGAGTTTATCATCAAGTACAACGAGGACGAGCAATCTACCCATGGTGGAGTGGATCTCGACAAGACCACCATGGACGAGGTGTACAACAAGTACGGACTCGAGCGGGGAACCAAGGACTTCATTGGCCACGCCATGGCTCTTTGGCCCAACGATGAGTACTTGAACGAGCCGGCCAGAGAAACGTACGACAGAATTGTGCTGTATCTTGGTTCTGTTGCCAGATACGGCAAATCGCCATACATTTACCCATTGTACGGACTGGGCGAGCTTCCACAAGGATTTGCCAGACTGTCTGCGATCTACGGCGGAACTTTCATGCTGGACACGCCAATTGACGAGGTGTTGTACGAAGATGGCAAGTTTGTTGGTGTCAAGACCAAAGAAGGAACTGCCAGAGCACCGGTTGTGATTGCAGACCCAACCTATTTCCCAGAGAAGGTCAAGGCCACGGGCCAGAAGGTGATCAGAGCCATGTGCATTTTGGACCACCCGATCCCAAACACGTCCGACGCGGACTCTGCGCAGATCATCATCCCGCAGAACCAGGTGGGCCGGAAAAACGACATCTACATTGCCACCATTTCCTCGGCCCACAACATTAGTGCCAAGGGCTACTACCTGGCCATCATCTCCACCATCATCGAGACAGACAAGCCTCACCTGGAGCTGGAGCCCGCATTCAAGATCATCGGCGCAACCAAGGACGTTCTGATGGGCATTGCCGAGTTGTACGAGCCATTGGAGGACGGGTCCAAGGACCATATCTATATCTCCAAGTCGTACGACCCTTCGTCCCATTTCGAGTCCACCACCGACGACGTCAAAGACATCTACAAGCGTGTCACTGGCCACGACTTGGTGCTGAAGAAGCGCGCCACCGCAGAGGAGGAAGCAGACCTGGCCGGATTGAGCTAAATCATAAATAATTAATTTATTTTTTATTATCTGTTATCATGTCATTGTACACCTTTTCGACCCCGACGTTGCAACGTTTACGCAAATTCCGCATCACCAGCGCCCGCAGCAGCACATTGCAAGCACAGGTGTACCAGATCGACGCGCAATCGTACGATGTGCAGTACGAGGAGCCCGAATTCGGGACGATCGACTCGCTCGACACGCTGCTGGAGGAATTGCCGGACAACTCGCCGCGGTTTGTGGTGCTGAGCTACTCCAAAACGCTGCCCGACGGCCGGCTTAGCAACCCGCTGGTGATGGTGTACCACCGGCCGCTGACGGCGAAGCAGGAGGCCAAGATGTTGTACGCGGGGTGTCTGGAGCAGTTCAAGAGCGAGGTGAGTCCGAACCGGTTCGTGGAGGTGGCGGACGAGGACGACTGGGACGAACTGCGCTCCGAGGTGGAGTAGCCCGTGGCGGCCCCCATCGTATTACCTAAGCAGCCCTAATATACATCACGTGACACTTATTTTTTTTCTCAACCATCCGTCCACCATTTGGATTTTTCACCTCTAAAAAAATTTTCCACACAACTATTCTACAACATGGGTCGTATGCACAGCAAAGTGGGTAGCCTCTAGCCCAATACAACGCCTGTGATTCGGGCTGAAGCGGTGGAAGCTGCTCAGCACCAATCGTTTGCCACGTATTGGATAAGTATCAACTAACCTTTTAGGGAAAGGGTATGTCGTCCTCGGCACTGCCATACTCGAGAAACGTTCCATCTTGGTTCAAATTGTCTTCTGACGATGTTGTTGAGCAGATCGTGAAGTACGCCAGAAAGGGTCTTACCCCTTCTCAGATTGGTGTTATTTTGAGAGACGCTCACGGTGTTAACCAAGCCAAGGTGATCACCGGTAACAAGATTATGAGAATTCTCAAGTCCAACGGTCTTGCTCCAGAGATCCCAGAGGACTTGTACTTCTTGATCAAGAAGGCTGTTTCCGTTAGAAAGCACCTTGAGAGAAACAGAAAGGACAAGGACTCCAAGTTCAGACTTATTTTGATCGAGTCTAGAATCCACAGATTGGCCAGATACTACAGAACTGTTGCTGTCTTGCCTCCAACCTGGAAATACGAGTCTGCCACTGCTTCTGCTTTGGTCAACTAGGTAGCCGCAAATAATAAACATGAGTGATATTAGCTGAGGTATTTTAAAACTATGTCGATTCCAA
The DNA here is from genome assembly GCF_020536065.1 of Ogataea philodendri. NCBI lineage: Eukaryota > Fungi > Ascomycota > Pichiomycetes > Pichiales > Pichiaceae > Ogataea > Ogataea philodendri. The sequence continues at coordinate 335,467 of NW_025763914.1, forward strand.
CGGTGTAATGTTGAACGGTTCGTTTTTCCATGCGAATGCGACAACTCCACCGTCTTTAAACTGTAATTCTTGCTCGGACAGATCTGCCGTCCCGAGTCGAAGTCCCTCCGCGTCCACCTGGACACGGCCTTCCTTCAGTTTGGGCTCCTGGGGCTCTTCAGCCTCACTATCGCTGTCCACCTCAAACGACGGCACTGGAACCTCCACTTCGTCCACCTGGTCCGCCTTGTTCTCCAACACCAGCCCACCAGACCCGTTCAACATCTCCGCCAGCCGCGTCTTCACCTCGGCCGCGTCGCAGTCCTCCGAAACGCTCACAAAAACCGTCTGTAGCTGTCTCTTGGCCTTGATAGTGATCATGCCAATCTCCTCCCCGTATAAATAAAAAACTTTTTTATTGCCGTATCTTTTGTTCCGCAAAATGAGCTCATCTTCGGCTGCTCCCTCTGCCACGGCCACGCAGGCCAACGTGGCTGGAAACTTCATAGGCAGCAAGCCGTCCACCGTGTTGTTCTTCATCGCCCTCTGTGTCGGGGTGATCATTGCTGTACTCTTCATCTTCTTCACCTTCAGATACCTTGTCCGTTCCAGATACGGTCTTTACAGTCCCGCTCCGCAGTTTGCCCGCAACCCGTTCTACATGGGGCCCACCGGGCGCGCGTCCATGAACGGACTCCAGCCGTACTTCGAACACGACATGGCCTTCAACTTCGCAAACAACAGACCCCCAAACGCTTCCCGTTATCACCCTTCTGATAGGTACTCCCGAAAAAGAAAGCTGACTCAGGAGGAGGTCGACGACCTGTTCCCCATCAAGACGTACGCCAAGTGGCTCAACGGCGGCCAGGAAGACGTTATCAACAGAAACGAGGGCGTCCTGGTCTACGAAGAGGACACCACCAGGCAACAGCAGCAGTCCACCCCTTCGCCCGCACACCGCGACGAAAACAGTATCAGCAGCGTCCACGAACTGCCGCAGGAAACTGATCTGGCCGACCAGGGCAAGTTCGAGCAGATCGAGCTCACCGAAACGGCCCCCGCTACCGCATCCTCCGTGGATCAGGACCATCTCCACTTCACCTCCGGAGTGTGTGCGATCTGTCTTGATAACCTGCTGGACGACGACGAGGTGCGTGGTCTGATCTGTGGCCATGTGTTCCACGCCGATTGCATCGATCCCTGGCTTGTCAACAGAAGAGGATGCTGTCCGATGTGCAAAAGAGACTATTACATGAGAGATCGCAGTCGGCGTCGCCACGGCAACCACGGACAGGGCGATCGCGACCTGGACAGTATCTTCAACGACTCCGACTCGATCTCCGACTTGTACTTCCCCAGATCAACAAAATATAAGGCCCAGACGTTGCTGGCTTGCCTCCAACTGGTGAGGTCCGGACAGTACTCTTCGAACACCGAGAACCCTGTTGCCACCGCATCAGAGGCTCCTCCCACCGCACCGCTTGAAGACACAACAAGAATGTCCAACACAGACTTCTCCAGACCGCCAATGCCAGACGTGCACGCGTTGCAATCGTCGATTCTCGAAATTATCAACGAGCGGCCGTTTTCGCCAGAAGATCTGGACAACATCGACGTCAAGGCGTTCGAGCATGTCAACACGAAATTCTCCTGGATCAGAACTGTGTTCTGGCGTATCATGGGCATCCACAAAGAAGATCTCTACTACCATTTTGTCCTTCATTTTTACGAACTCAACAGGGAGCAAAGATTGGCTCGTCAAAACGAACCTGCAGAACAATCTAACGATCAAAACGCACATCCGCCGCAACAACAACAAACTCCCGAACAAATGGTTTGATTACCAGTTCACTTTGGATACTTTAACCATTACTTAATTACAACGTTCCCTTCAATTTTCAACCGACAGCTTTTTTATTCCAGCTTCTGCTTCTTCCACTTCGTCTTCATCGTCATCGACGCTCAAAACATTGAAAGAAGACTGTTTAGGACCATCGGTCTTGATCTGCTTGGTTTCTTTAGCTCCCGACTTGGATGCTTCTCTTGGCTTTTCCTTATTCAGAGCAGAGCCACGGAGATTGCTCCAATCGATGGCAGGCTCCTGTTTCTTTGGCTTTGGCTTGAATGTGGTGTCGCTCTTTCTGCGAGCGCTCTCGGCCACAGAGTTTCTGGCCGCGCTCCAATCTGGCTCTGGAGCACGCTCTCTTCTTGGAGGACGGTCTGCACGCTCAGCACGCTCTGGACGTTCAGCACGCTCCACACGAGCAGGCTCTCTATTTCTGATAGCGCTCCAGTCTGGCTCTGGAGCACGGACGCGAGGCTCTCTTGGCTCTCTTGGCTCTCTGCGAGGTCCGAAACGGTCGCCCCGTGGCTCAGGAACATTATTTGCGCTGTCACGGACAACAGACCAGTCTGGCTCAGGAGCTCGTTCTCTTCTTGGGAACCGGTCTCTTCTTGCCTCTGGAGCGTCGGCCCTGGTTCTAGCAGCTCCCCAATCCGGCTCGGCAGCACGTCCCCCTTGGAATCTGTCTCCACGCTGTTCGGCTCTTGGGCCGTCACGCATCGATCCCCAGTCGATCTCTGCCTGAGGCTGGCGGCCTCCACGGCCCCCAAACGAGTCTTTCGAAGGAGCAGCCACGCTCACGTACACAACACGGCCGCCCAAGTCCTGTCCCGACAGCTTCAGAGCGTCCTCTAATGTCTTTCTGTTTTTAAAAGTAATAAACGCAAATCCTCTAAGGGTACCGGTCTGCTGGTCCTTAGGGGCATGGAAATCTAATATCTCGTCAAAAGGGTCGATCATCTTCAAATTGTCTGCGAAAAAGCCCTGAACGTCATCGTCCAGAATCTCGCGTGGCAGATTGTTGATTCTGGCCGTGTATGGAGGACTATCTGGAACAGGATACTCTCTTCTTTCGAAATCTCTCTCTTCGAAACCACCGCTTCTGCCGCCCGTAGGCTTGGAAACAGGCACCTCCAGAGTGTTCATGTCGAACTCCTCGTCCGCCCACGAACCTCCGAAGCTTTCGTCCGCAAGGAACGAGCCTAGATCCATCTTAACTTTGGTTTTAGGAGGCATGTTGTACTAAATGTTTGTGAAATGAACTTTATCCGGTTTAAAAATTTTTCATGTTAATCACCGCGTCTATCGCCGCGTCGAAATTAAATCTGCTAATTATCAGAGCAATAACCAGCCATGCAATCTTTCACACTTCCAACACTCCTTCTGGCTCTGGTTGCATCCGTGCTGTTGTGGAAAGTTGTCAGCGGTAAGCTGTGGCTATCTGTTGGTGGAATTGGCTTTTTCCCCAGAAATAACGGCCATCTGCTACCTATAGCAATATACAGTGTATCCGTCACCGTTGGCAAGCTTGGCGTTTCTGTCAGCTCGGTTGGAGTGGCCCTTCGTCCTTCTCGACCGTTTATTCGTGTCTGTGTGGACGGACTGACTGTTACCAAGTCGAAGTCTTCGAAACAACGAGTTTCTGCCCAGTCTTCCTCGTCCTCAAGCAGAGTACCATTAATGTTCCTGTCCTTGCTCGACTACCTGGTCTACTGGGTCCCAGAGACGATGCTTTTGGTTTCCAACGTGAAGTTCAACGAGATGGAAGTCCAATCAGCAGAAATCCGTCTCTCAAAGACTCATTTGCTCCGACTCCATGTTTCTGCTGCCAAAATAGACTTCCGCCATGAATCGCTCCATGGCCACGTATCTTCCCTTTCTGTGGAAGCCACATCCTCCATTAGACTTAGACAATTCCGTCCAAACGCAAATATCGTCGTTCAGAACGGTTTCCTGGCCATTGAGTCCGTCCCCGTGAAAGTCCAGTTCACCGCCTTGAAATCCATCGTTACTCCGGACTCGGCCAGTCTGAGCCTGACCAACATCGTTTCCAAAGATCTTCTCGACCTTCCCGAGATCAGCTATACGCTCAACTTTGCCGAAATGGTCTCGAAAGTGGAATTACCGTCGGTCTCTGCAAAAATATCACTCTCTTTGATATTTGTGCTACTATCCACCTTTATCAAGCCATATGCCTCCAAATCGTCAAAGTCGTCGCAAAACCCTCCTAAGTTCGTTTTTCTGCTTCACAATCTCGACCTCGAGCTGGTGCTGGCCAACGATTTCCACGTCCGTGTGCTTCTGGAGCAAACCTCCGTCTCGTCCACCACGGCCGTTGTGCAGAAAGTCGTGCTCCAGATCGAGCAGCACCAGAAGTGGCAGCGACTGCTCTCTATCCAGGACTCGCGCGCAGAAATAGCTGTCCCCGTGGAAATCTCTATTGGATTCATCAAGGCGTCCATTCCGCACGAGTTCCTCATCTACAAACTGTTTGACAGCATCACCAACACCATCAAGACGCTCAAACAACACCTGTACACGCTTAAAACGGGCGACGAGTCGCTGGTGATCGAGCCAAAGGCCAAACCGCCGATTCTGATCCCAGAACTCCGGTTCCACGCCAAAATGGTGGCACTCTGTTTCGAGGCCGACCCGTTCGAGACCCAGCTCGCCATGGCGTACCAGCTGGGCAAGGTCGAGCAGCGGTCGCGACTCGCCAAGCTGGACTATCTCGACAACCCAGAGTTCCTGGGAAAAGTGTACGAGAACATATCAACTTCGTGGGTCAGTCTCGTCAAGGAGTATACCTCCAAATTGGCAGCTACCATCGCCCAGAACAGCAGTTTCCTGGAAGGAACAGACACCAGTCTGGCTTCTACGAATGCTCCTGTTCTGTCATTGTACCTGGAATCGCTCGAGCTCAAGCTTGCACAGCCCAAACTGCCCTGTTCGCTGCCTGACTACATAAACCGGGTCGGCAAGGGCATTCCCCACGAAACCGAGTACACGACGCTGGTGCCGCTGCATGCCGACCTGTCTGTGGGCCAAGTGCGGGCCCATCTGATGGACCTGCCGCTGCCGTTGGCGTATCTGCCGTGGAGCTCGGATAAGTCCACCGGGTTGCAAATTACAGGCAATCTCGTGCTACTGGAACAGCTGGGCGGTGACTGGCGATGGGTGGACGTGAAGATCAACGAGTCCACGTCGATGAAGATCCCGCGGTCGTTGTCGAGCATGAAAACGCTGCTGGAGCTGGACGCGGTGGTGAAAACCGACCAGACCATGCTTCTCACCTGGGGAGCAGGCATTCAGCCCATACTACGGCAACTGTCTCTCTGTGTGGACAGTTTCAGCAAGCCCAAGATGGATCCGAGTCCGAAACTCGGAGTCTGGGACAAGATCAGGTACATTTTGCACGGGTACGTGAACCTTGTGTGGGCCACAGACGCAGACCTGCGTATCAACCTGAAAGGGTCGATGGACCCGTACGAGATTTTTGGGCCCGCGGCCGGGTTTTCGTTTGTTTTCCGCAAGAGCGTGCGACTCGAGCTCAACAACCCGCACAACAACCCGTCTGATTTCGTTGTTGTGCGCGCCAAGGAGACGTATTTCGGCATCGCGAACCACAGCGGAGAAAAATTGCCGTGCTGGTGCGCCCAAACTCCGCTCTACTTATCGCGCGCGTCTAAAAATCCTCTATCAACTTCGTTATTTGGCTGCTACCTAAACCCGCAGTTCTTTCAGCCCGTTGCGCCCGTGGTGCGGTTCAAGCAGGCAGTCAGTCTGAAGGGCGAGATCGAGTTCAAACTCACGTTCGACTTCAACCAGCAGGACGAGTCCGTGCAACCAAAACCGCACTACCTGGTCACAATGGTGCACCCGCCGTGCGACGACAACCACGACTCCTATGCCGGGTTCCGTACGAGCAACATCCACATGGGCATCCAGCTCGCCACCAAGGACGCAGAAACAAACTCGCTGTACCTGACACCCGTTTCGTTCTCGTACTTTACGCAATGGTTCAAGCTCTTTGGCAACGGTATCTCGCTGCCCATCAGAAACGGCTCGTTGTTCCAGAACAACCCGGAGTCTGTCAAGTTTGGGTCGCATCTCCACTCTTTCGGCTACCAGTTCGACGTCAAGCCGCTGTATCTGTTCCACGGCTACCGTATGGACCTTGACGACAAGGAAAATCAGACGGTCTTGGGTTTCAAGGGCAAAGTGGACGGGTTCCATTTGGAGTTGAACCAGAACAAGGAGCCCATGGTGCTGAAGAACGAGACCCTGCATCGACAGGTGAAACTAATGAAGATGAAGTTCAGTACGGGCCGGGTCGAGTTCAAAGACGTTGACGTGCGTGTTTTGGTAGCAGCGGCAGAAAAGCTCGATGGCGATCAGTTTCCAACCAACTGTCACTCCTGGTTCGACCGCGAGGACCTGGAGGAACAGAACCTGCCGTCTTTTGGTACCGTCTCGGCCAATTACCTGCATTTGTTCCATTGCATGGACATGGCGTTTTCTATGGATAACGCTGCCAAGGGATTCACCAACGTCGTGGAGGTGGAGCAGCCGCTGATGCGCTGGAACACCTCGCTGCGGAACAAAGTGTTCCAGTACCTGCATCGTGTTGGGTTCCGAAACTCGTATACCTACTACTCGAGCTACCATTCGCTGAAAGTTGCCGAGCAGAATTGCAACCGCAACAAGACCGTGACCGATTCCGAGGACTCGGTCAGTTTTTCGAGCCGCGAGTTGCGAATCGACAACTTCAACGACGACATTCGCGAAATCAGTAACTCCTCCAGGAATCTGATCCCCATGGACGACTTTCTGATCAAAATTAAACGGCCACAGATCCAGCTGATTGAGAACGAAGAAGCCGACTTTTTTATGTTGCTGAGCACTCCCGAGATCAACATCAGCGTCATTTCGATCAGCGACAAGAAAACTTTGGACAACGTTTCGTCGCAGCCTGTGGAGCGGCGGCTGGGGTCGGTTTTGCACGACACTGACGTTTTCTTGCTGGACCGGTCGGTTTCGACTGAAAACGCCAACTTTTACGGATCCACCAATAATTGGCCCCTGTTTCTGCCCGAACCGCCAGAGAAGTACAAGATCTTGTCCAGGACGTCGATGTTGGTGAGATATGACAAAATCAGCGGTCTGGTCAGCGATAATATCCGCGACAAGCTCATGTTCAACATGGAGCGGCTGGAAACAAAACTGGACTCGGAGCAGGCCCGCGCTTTGTACTCGCTCGTCACCAAACTCCTGCTCTACTCGGAGCCCAGGTCCAAGAAATTGGATGACGCAGTCAAGGAGATGGTCATGGTGACCGACTTTGGCAACCTGGACGCCATTTTCAAGCGAGTCCGTGTCATTGCAGGACAACTACAGTACCTGGACAAACCGTCGTCTTTGCGGAACAAGCTGCTGATCGAGCTGTATACCCGGATGCGAGTTTTAGTGAAAGGCGGCGGCGATGATAGCGAGCTTGAATGGATATTGAAAGCTGGGTCTATAAAGATGGACTTTGCCGACCAGAACCAGACATTTTTGCGGCTGGAAATTGTCCAGGGAGAGTTCAAGCGTGTTGCGCTGTCTGACGGGACAACTGTCAATAGGGTTTCTGTGGGTACGTTGCAAGCACGCAACATGGATAAGGCGATATTCCCCGACCTGCTTTCTGGAATGGAGTCCAGCGACATGGTGGACATCTCGTGGACAATGGCAGATCCGATTGGCGGGATCCGTGTGGCCAAGAACGTGGAAATCCGTTGTTCTCCGATCAAGTTCGGACTCGAAGAAGATGTTGGCCGTCGTGTAATAGAGTATATGATGGGAGACAACGAGAGCGAGGAGATTGACGAGAAAACGGACACTTCGGACAACAAAGACGTCACCACGTCGTCGGGGCTGATGATGAGCCGTTCGAAGCAAAATTTCTGGTTCCAGGCCATTCAAATGGAGCCTATTCTGCTAAGCATTTCGTTGCGTGCAAAGGGATTGAAGAAACTTTTGAATGTGACTGGGTTTGAGCTTTTGTTGCCCCCATTGGAGCTGTCCAACAAGCTCTGGGCGATGGAAGACCTGCTCGACCATCTGAAGAAGTACATTTTGCACTGTCTCAAGATCCATTTCGGCAAGATCTTAAAGCACAAGCTGACACACTGATCAGCTGAAATGGACCTGGACGTGTCTTTTTTTCTGGTCGGGCTCACTCGGCGTTGTTGGGGTTCCCTTTCTCTTGCGCTCTTTCTTGGGAGTGGCCGAGTCGAGACTATCGATGGCGAGTTTGGCGGGGTCGAACCCAGGCACTCCGTTGATGGAACTCTTTTCAAACGCAAACAGCGATTTCAGTTCTTCCAACGGATACTGGGTCAATTGCGTCTGAGACAAGTCCGGGTTGTCTGGGTGGAAAACAATGGGCGATAGCGAGCGGTCGGTGGGGATCGAATGTTTGCCTGGAAGGTCGTTAACGTGGTTCTTGTACGACTTTCTGAGCTTGACTCCCTTGGAGCCGTCCGGGTTGACTCTGGCGAGCGACTGGGCAATTGGCTGCAGTCCATACAACCGAATAAGATCGGTGTTAAAAGAGGGCTGGACAGGCTCGTACTTGACGTCCTGATCAACAAAATAATGCATGGAGCGATAACAATAGAAATTAAAGTGTATTATATAATTTAGAAAAAGGTCTTTTGCCCAAAGCAACTCACGTGACCGAAAATAGGGCTAGAAAATTTTTCAGAGCTAAATAAAATATTCTTTACGATAATCTTTTCATCAACCATGGCTGCATCGCTCCCACACCCAAAGATCGTCAAGAAGCACACCAAGAAGTTCAAGAGACACCACTCTGACAGATATGACAGAGTGGCCGAGAACTGGAGAAAACAGAAGGGTATTGACTCTTGTGTCAGAAGAAGATTCAGAGGTACTATCCGTGAGCCAAAGATCGGTTACGGATCCAACAAGAAGACCAGACACATGATGCCATCCGGCCACAAGGCATTCCTTGTTAAGAACGTGAAAGACTTGGAGCCTTTGCTTTTGCACACCAAGACCTACGCTGCTGAGATTGCCCACAATGTTTCTGCTAAGAACAGAGTTGCCATCCTTGCTCGTGCCAAGGCTATTGGTGTGAAGGTGACCAACCCTAAGGGCCGTTTGAGTCTTGAGGCATGAATAGGTAGATGTTTAATACACTGAAAGAGAGTTGTTAGTAGAGATAGGGTTGGAGGAAGGAGGTTGACGGCCACAGCGGGGCGCTGTTATGGTCAGCACGTGTTGTTCACGTTTGTTGTGCTAGCTTTGCCGTGTCTGCAATCTCCCATCTTTCACTGGCCGTCCTGCCAGTCCTGCCAGCCAGGCGGAGCTGGGCCTCCATATTTTTATTTTCTTACGTAAACCAGATTCTTTATTCCCATGTCAAAACACGGTCCTTATAGTTCGGCCAACACGCCCAATTACCTCGACGACTCGGGCCCCAACGGCCTGGGCGACCTTGTGGACCTGGACAGTCTGGACGACCCGTTTGCTGACTCTCACGTCGCGGCCCCGGAGCCTTCCTCGTCCCGGTTTGCCAACGTGGCGAGTGACTACGACAACATCGACCCAACCTCGCGCGACAACCCGTTTGATTCGGACGTGCTCAGCGACTACGAGAGCGACAGTTACCGACCGCAGGGCTCCAGCGGGCTGCGCGACATGGTCAACCAGCTCAGAACAAAAATGGGAGGACCTGCCTACAACAACGTGGAAGATACGCACGAGCCTTCCCGCAGCGTTAGAGACGAGGACCCAGAAACTTCCGCCGCCAACAGGTTCGACATCATGCGGTACTTCCGCAAGCGTGGCAACGACGACGACAACAGCCCACGCACCATCTACATCAACGATCCACAGACAAATGCTCGGTTTGGCTATTACGACAACCACATCAGTACAACAAAGTACAATTTTGTCACATTTGTTCCGAAGTTCCTGTTTGAGCAGTTCAGTAAGTACGCCAATCTGTTTTTCCTTTTCACCTCGGCGATCCAGCAGGTTCCTTCTGTTTCTCCTACAAACAGATACACCACCATTGGTACGTTGATGATTGTTTTATTGGTTTCTGCTGTTAAGGAGATCACAGAAGATATCAAGAGAAACTCGTCAGACAACGAGCTGAACAGGTCCAAGATCGAGGTGCTGGATATCCAGACCGGAGAGTACGTGATCAAGAAATGGATTAATGTCAGAGTCGGAGACATTGTGAGAGTTAAAAGCGAGCAGCCGTTCCCGGCAGATTTGATCTTGCTCAGCTCGTCGGAGCCAGAAGGACTGTGCTACATTGAGACTGCTAACCTGGACGGAGAAACCAATCTGAAAATCAAACAGTCTAAGGAAGAAACCGCTGGTCTTTTGGCACCTCAAGAATTGGTGCGTTGCCAGGGAAAAATCATGAGTGAACGTCCAAATAGCAGTCTGTACACGTACGAGGGCACGTTGTATTTGAACGGACGTGAGATCCCATTGAGTCCGGACCAATTGTTGTTGAGAGGTGCCAGTTTGAGAAACACCGTTTGGATCCAAGGTATAGTGGTGTTCACTGGCCATGAGACAAAGCTCATGCGTAATGCTACCGCCGCTCCGATTAAAAAGACCGACGTGGAGAGAATCATCAATCTTCAGGTGATTGCTCTGTTTGGAATCCTTTTGGCATTATCTGTGGTCTCTTCCATTGGAGACATCCTCAACATCGCGTTCATGAAAAACCATCTGGGATATCTTTATTTGGAAGGTACAAGCAAGGTGAAGTTGTTTTTTGCAGACATTCTCACGTACTGGGTGCTATTCTCCAATTTGGTGCCAATTTCGTTGTTTGTGACTGTCGAAATCATCAAGTATTACCAGGCTTTCCTGATAGCCTCGGATTTGGACATGTACTACGAGCCAACAGACACACCAACAGTTGTGCGGACGTCTTCCTTGGTCGAGGAGCTGGGTCAGATTGAGTACATCTTCAGTGATAAAACCGGTACTTTGACAAGAAACATTATGGAGTTTAAAACATGTTCTATCGGTGGTCGCTGCTACATTGGCGATATTCCTGAGGACCATCAAGCAAGTGTCCAGGACGGAATTGAAACTGGCTACCACACATTCGACCAGCTCGAAATTGATAGAAAAGAACACAGAAACGGCAAAGTGATTGACGAGTTCTTGACACTGTTAGCAGCCTGTCATACTGTCATTCCTGAGGTTAGAGGTGACATCATCAAATACCAGGCTGCGTCTCCAGACGAAGGTGCTCTCGTGGAAGGAGCTGCCATGTTGGGCTACAAGTTCAATGTCCGTAAACCTTCCAGCATCAGCATCCTGGTTGACGGCCAAGAACTCACCTACGAGCTCTTGAACATTTGCGAGTTCAACTCCACGAGAAAACGGATGAGTGCCATTTTCAGGTGTCCGGACGGAAAAATCAGACTGTACGTCAAGGGAGCAGACTCGGTGATCTTGGCTCGTCTTTCTGACGAGAACGAGTTCGTTGATGCCACCACCAGACATCTGGAGGATTTCGCCGTGGAAGGTCTGCGGACTCTTTGTATTGCCACAAGAGTGATCCCAGAGTCGGAGTACCAGGACTGGAGTCAAATATATAACAAGGCATCTATCAGTTTGGAGGACCGGTCGCAGAAACTTGACGACGCTGCTGAACTGATTGAAAAAGACCTGTTTTTGCTGGGAGCAACTGCTATTGAGGATAAATTGCAAGACGGTGTTCCTGAGACCATCCAGGTGCTTCAAGAGGCCGGAATTAAGGTCTGGGTGTTGACCGGAGACAGACAGGAGACTGCGATCAACATTGGAATGAGTTGCAAGCTGCTCAGTGAGGACATGAACCTGTTGATTGTGAACGAGGAGTCCAAACGCGAAACCAGAGAGAATTTGCTTGATAAAGCAGAGATTTTGCGTAGCAACCAATTATCGCAAGATGACATCAACTCGTTGGCCTTGGTCATTGATGGAAAATCGCTTGGTTTTGCTTTGGAGTCTGATCTCGAAGACCTGCTTCTTGAAATTGCTGTTCTCTGTAAGGCTGTGATCTGTTGTCGTGTTTCTCCGCTGCAGAAGGCTCTGGTTGTGCGTCTGGTGAAGCGGAAGAAGAAGGCTCTATTGCTTGCTATTGGAGACGGGGCTAACGACGTCTCGATGATCCAGGCTGCCCATGTTGGTGTTGGCATCAGCGGAATGGAAGGTATGCAGGCTGCCAGAAGTGCAGATTTTGCCATTGGTCAGTTCAAGTACCTCAAAAAGCTGCTGCTTGTCCACGGTTCTTGGTCGTATCAGAGACTCTCATTGGCCATTCTTTACTCGTTCTACAAGAACATCACTTTCTATATGACCCAGTTCTGGTACGTGTTCAGTAACGGGTTCAGTGGGCAGTCGATGGTGGAGTCGTGGACTTTGACCTTGTACAACGTGATCTTTGTTGTTCTGCCTCCATTGGTGATTGGTATTTTTGACCAGTACATCACAGCCAACATGTTGAACCAATACCCTCAACTTTACAAGATTGGACAAGCCGGCCATTTCTTCAATGTGGAGATCTTCTGGTCGTGGGCTGTGAACGGATTCTACCACAGTGCTATCATCTACATCTCGTTGATCAATATTTTCAAGTACGGCAACCAACTGAGCAACGGAACAATTCTGGACCATTGGGGATTTGGTATTGCAGTCTACACCACCTGTTTGGTGACCGTTTTGGGTAAAGCTGCTTTGATTTCTTCGCAATGGACAAAGTTCACTCTCGTTGCCATTCCCGGTTCGCTGGCGCTGTTGATTGTGGTGCTACCATTGTATGCCACCATTGCTCCACACGTTGGTGTTTCCAAAGAGTACTGGGGAGTTGCTCCGCGGATTTTTGGGTCGTTGGTCTATTGGATGACGATTCTGATTGTACCGATCCTGTGTCTGCTCCGGGACTTGTTGTGGAAGTACTACAAGAGAACCTGGAACCCAGAGTTCTACCACAAGGTGCAGAAGATCCAAAAGTACCAGATCCAGGATCACAAGCCGCGGTTCTCGTCGTTCCAGAAAACGATCCGCAAGGTCAGACAGGTGCACCGGATGCGCAAGCAGCGTGGTTTTGCGTTCTCGCAGGATGAGGGCCAGGAGAGCATTATCAGAAAGTACGACACCACCAAGATTCGTGGAACTTACGGCGAATTGGATTAAGCTATGGAGTTTTGTTTTCTGAGCTTCTGAGCTTCTTTCAGCTGTGCGGTTTGGCTGGTTTTCGCGGCGATCCTATCCAGCGACGTGATGGCCGCCACGAGCGTCTTGTTGTCGATCGTCTGGGCGGTTTCCCGCGGTTCTGGCACTGATAAGATGTCGTTGTCGAAAACATAGCCGTGGTGCTCGAGAAACTGTTTGGTATCTGGGAACTGGTCTATTGACTCCAGAGTTGTCAGACGCACAACCTTGTACAGCTCGAGATGGGTCTGGAGGATACGGAGCCGCATCTTGGCCCTCAGGTCGTCAAACACCTGCGGAACAAGGTCGGAGTACTCTTTGGCCAGAGTTTCCACGGTCTGGTAGAAATGCGTCGGCTGGCTCGTTTGGAGGCTTTGAACCAGATGGCAGCAGTGCGGGTCCACCAGCCCGCCGTACTTGACGAGGTTCGTGTGCCGTTTGTTGTCTGCAAGCACGGTGTTGATGGCATAGATGCTGACGACGTTCTGGAGCACGTTCTGGGGTCTGGACACAGGCAGCTTGAACAGGATCTGGAACTGGTCGTGCGCAGAGCCGTAATGGCCCGTGTTCATGAGCGACTTGGCTAGAATTGCGTACGACTGGAAGATCGCATCCTTTGTCAAAAAGGCCGGCTCGATGTGCGAGTGTCTGGCCAGCAGCGGCGCCAGCTGGGCGATGTCCCGGTACTTTTGCTGGGCAAACAGCTGTTTCAGGGTGAAATAGTGTAAGTAATAAAACGATGCATTCATTGACGCGACGGTGGCCACGCGGTGGACCAGTTTCAGCAGCACCGCGCCCGTGGTGTCCACGACACCGGAAATGTCGTGGAGAAGGGTGTAGAACACGGTGACGATTTGCGAGCTGCCGAACACCAGCGAGACGTCCAGGCGGGCCAGCAGAGTTTCCAGCGCGTGTGCGAACCGCGCGGAGTGGACACGTCGCAGCTCGTGCGGCGAGTTTGTCTTTAGCACACCGGCCAAGAGCGCCAGCTGTTGGAGCAACGAGGGGCTGTTTTCCACCCGGTCCAGCACCCGCGAAAGCTCGTTCTCGGCCACGTAGTCGTGCACCAGCGCACACACCACGCGCCACAGCTCGTCAACGTTCACAGACGGGTCGTCCTCCGTCGGCAGCGAGTCCAAGTCCGCCGTGGCATACATGTAGGAAACTTTTTGGTGAAATAAATTTAAAGGCAGTGCTAAATGTTACTTCTTGACGGGGCCCTTGGAACAGAGCTTGAGAAGCGCGGAGTCGACGTGTCGGGCGGCCTGTGGTCGGGCAGGGCGCTTGTTGAGGTGCCTGACAAGGTTCGGCAGGTGCACGCGGACTATGTGGCCAGTGGAGTTGACATCTTGCTCACAGCCACCTACCAGCTGTGCGACGACAACTTGCGGCAGCAGGGACTTGATCCGGGCACGGTGTACGCCAGAGCCATTGAGCTGTGTCGCGATGCGGCCAAATCGGGCTCTCGTGGGTCTCGGGTGCAGATCGCCGGATCCATTGGGCCATATGGCGCATTTCTCGCAAACGGCGAGGAATATACGGGCAATTACGGTACCGTTACCATGGGAACACTGCAAAAATTCCACCGTGGACGCCTGGACGCGCTGGAAAAGTCGCCGTACGTCGATCTGCTGGCGTTCGAGACGGTGCCGTCGTTTTTGGAAATCAAAGCCATCGTCGGCCTTCTTTCCCACGGCACCAAGCAATGGTACCTCAGTTTGAGCGTGACCGCGACCTCGCTTGCCGACGGCACGTCGTTTGACGACGTCGTCGACTGGCTCGACGCCCACCCAGACCCAAAACTGGTGGCTATTGGAGCCAACTGTTGTGGTGCAGGGGTTTCTGTGGAGGTGTTGAAGCGGCTGGACAGCAAGCTGGCAAAGACAGCCAATCTACAAGGCGTTGGGTTGGTGATTTATCCGAACTCAGGAGAGGTGTACGACGGCGAGAAGAAAGTGTGGACGGGCAAGAAGTCTGAGTTTTTGGTAGCAGCACACGAATGGCTCCGTATTCCTCGCGTCAAGATCGTTGGAGGGTGTTGCAGAACAGGTCCACGTGACATCGGTGAGTTACGCGAACTCATTGACAGCAAAAGTAGTTGAACATAGTGAAAGTAATAACTGGAGATTTATAAATTCATGATATTTAAATTTCAGCTATTTATTCTACCTACAATTCGTCTTTTGGAGTAAAACTCTCTGGAGAGCCTGCGATTGGGTATATTCCGCAATCGTAGTCCCAATTGAGCATCTTGGACTCGGCGCAGGCTGTCTGGTCCCACGATGAGCCGTAGACGATGGCGGTTCTTTGCACAAAGTTGTAAGCTGCCAGGCTAAAGATGGCCACAAACAGAGCCAGAGCCACGTACTTTCTTCTTGGGAAAACGCCCGAGTAGATCACCTCCAATGTCTGGCCCAAGGTGAGAATTCCAAAGTAGAGGGCCGGCAGGTAGTGGTGGAGAAACATTTGTCTATCCATGAGGAACGAAGGGTAGTAATGGATGAACCAGCCGACCAAGAAGATGGCGGTGTTGAGAGCGTAGTTAAACACAGCAGGGTTCTGAGGCAGAGTGTAGCCCAGTTGCCATTTCAAGACGTTCCAGGCAATGAAGAATCCGAAAGGAACAAACAGGAAAGACGACAGCCACCAAACAACAGGGTTGCCCAAAAGATACACTTGTCTGTCTCCTTCCTTCCAGTAGGAAATACCTCTTTGGAGGAATGGCCAGGACTCTGGTCTGGACTCGAAAACGTGAGGAGCTTTGAGTCCCTTGTTGATCTTCCACATGATCTTGTGTAGTTCCTTGACTTTCTGGAAAAACGTGAGGTCCTTGTAGGAGACCTTTTCGGCCACAGCAGGGTCCAAGAACTCGTTCTCGTTTTGCTCAATGTACCAGTACGACAGAGGCTTGATACCTTGGCCGGCACAGGTGACTTCCTGTTGCTCGAATCCCCATTTTGGCAGCTTGGTCTCGTGCGAGAACAGGTAGCAACCGGTCATGGCGTGTCTGAGACGGAAAATGGTGTCTATTGCCTTGACGGTGTCCTGGGCATCTCCAGGAACAGATAGGTCCCTGGCGATCTCCACAACAAAGTCGTCGTTTGGATCTCCTTCGAAACCTTCGTAGCCGTAACACGAAGCCTCGTTCTGCCAATCGATCTCCGACACAGAAGGACGGATATCGTGGGAATGCAGACGTCTGTGGGTCAGGGTATGGTAGAGTCTGATTTTTGTTCCGTCGAGGATTGGCTCGAACGAGGTTGGTGGCTCCGACACGTTGTAGAGCTCGATACGCCATTTGTTGTTTGCGTCGAGATGTGGATACAAAGTCACTTGTTGCTGGCCGGATCCTCCCTCGTAGAGAGAGTTGTGAGAGTGGAGGTAGCCGCCGTTGGTCTCGACGTGTTTCAGGGTGACGACGGAGCCGACTCCCACGTCTGCCAAAGTGGACTTAGGCACGGTTGTGTCTTTGAAGGAGGTTCTGAACGCAGACGAGAGGAAGGCTGCTCCGTCACCTTCCTGGTCCAGCAAGGACAGATGGACCTGGAACGAGATCAAGTAAATGATGGCTGGAATGACCAAAAGTGTCACAAATTTGATAATGTTCTGCTTGACGATGGATTTTGGAGATTGTTGCAGATCGCCAACGGAGAACCAGAACTTGATGGCCGTGGCGGCGCCGACCCAAACGAGGGTGAACAGACCGACCCATTTGGACGAGCAGGCGAATCCCAAACACGTGCCTGTCAAGACGAGCGATTTCCACCAGTTCCAAGAGAGAGGAGTTTCTATGTTGAGCTTGGAGGCAGAGTAGGCTGTGGCAGCAATGAAGAACAGCAGCGGGGAGTCCAGCAACACGAAACGGGAGATTGTCACGTTTGCGTTTTCCAGCACAAGCAATGCGGACGACAGAAAAGCCACGATTGGTTTGGCACCGGTTGTTCTGAGAGTCAGGTACAACAAGACAACGGTTCCGACACTCAAGACGGCACTAAGCTGTCTCATGAGAACGTATGGAACGTTGGAAGGGAACACGTCGCCGATCTTGGCGAACTCAAACTTGCCGTTGAATCCTCCCAAAGCACCCACTGCCGCAAATAACAGCTTGGCAAGAGGAGGATGGACGTCCATGAAAAACTTGCCGAGGATGTACTTTCTGGCGAACCCGCCGAAGTGGACCTCGTCGAACACCACGGAATCGGGGAAATTGAGGTGTCGCAGACGAAGCACGCTTGCAAACACGGCCAACAACAAGACAAGGCCCTTTTCAGAGCTCGAAATAACTCGCCGATTGGCCAGCGTTTCGGGCGTCAGAGTCGAAAGCAGGTACTGGCGCTTAGGTCCGGTCTGTATGCGGAGTTCTGTTGTTTTGTCCGTTGCCGACGGCGCTAATTTGACAGATTTCTTAGCCATGGTAAAAACAAGACACGAAAAAAAGTGTTACCGGGCGATTTTGAAAAATATATATATCAACAGGGTCAAGTTTGTGTGGGTTTATTAAATGGGATGATTCTATAGCAGATTACTTGGTACGTCTTCTTTTCGAGACGCCTTTAAGAACGTCGACCTTCTTGCCATGTTTGCGGCCGCGTCCCTTGCGGACCTTGTTGAACGGAACAAACCCAAGCTTCTTCTCCTCGGGACGGGCCCCTTCAGGTAACAAGTACGCAGGGACCCGTTTCAGATGCGCGTCCGCACGCACACTGGCCAGGTCCTTGTCGTGCCGCAAAGTGACCAGGTCCTGCGGGTTTTCCTCAAAGTGACGCTTCAACTTCTCCGAGGCCATCAGTTCCTGCTTGATCTCCTTCAGCCGCGCGTCGCGCACAGCAGCCCGCGTGATCGACCGGAACGAGTCCTCCATTCTGTATCTGAACGCTTCGACCTGCTTCATGTTGAACTGGTACGGCTTCAGTTCGAACCCGAGCCTGCTCTGCGACCGCTCAATACGAGCAAGCACTTTCTCGTCACGCCGCGCACTGGCCAGACTCGACGCCTTGTGCTTGCCCCACTCCTTCGCAGCAACCACAAACGACAACGCCATCCCGCTTTTCCCTCCACGCGCAGTTCTCCCCACCCTGTGCACATACGTCTTGGACGACGTTGGCAGATCAAAGTTCAGCACACATGCAACGTTCTTGAAGTCCACGCCTCGCGAAACACCAACCTCCCCGCTGGTCTCCTCGCCGTTCGACTCGTCCGTGGCAATCAGCAGATTGTACACGTTCTTGTTGAACTCCTCAACAATGTGCAACCGCGAATTCAACGGCAGCTCCGAGTTCAACAAACACGACTTGATGCCAAAGTTCTGCAGAAACAGTTTCAACTTGTATCCTCTGTCCAGCTCGTTCACAAACAACAGGATCTTGCCCTTGATCAAGCCGAGCTTCAAGATCACATAGATCAACAGAAACTTGTCCAGCTCGCTCGTCTTGATGTAATACTGCACCAACTGCCGTTTGTCGTTGTCGATGTCCTCGAGCTTCAAAATAGCAGGCTTGTTGCAGAACTTCTCCTTCAATTCAGTCACCTCCTCGTTCAACGTGGCACTCATTAAAAACACCTGTGTGTTGGCCTTCATCCCCAGAAACTCCTTCAACTTCTCCAGGTCGTCCTTGTATCCATAACTCACCATCAGGTCCACCTCGTCAATCACCAAAAACCGCAGATTCGACAGCTCCAGACTCTTATTCTTCTCCAAAACAGAAACAAGCTTGGCCGGCGTGCTCACAAACACCTCGCGGCCCTCTTTGACCAGCTGGGTCTGCACCTGGTCGCTTACCGTGTCGTTCAGGTTCAAAACACGGACACTGCGGCCACAAAAGACCGTCAACTGGCCCAGAAACTCGGTCACCTGGTTACTCAGCTCCTTGGTCGGCACCAAAATCAACGTCTGCACGCCATTGGCCGCCTCGACCGTCGTCAGTATCGACTGCACAATCGGAATACAATAAGCTGCCGTCTTTCCCGAACCAGTGGACGCTCTCGCAATGATATCCTTACGCTCCTCCAAAGAAAGCTTGATCGACTGACTCTGGATCAACGTCGGATGCTCAAAGCCCAACTTGTTGATGGCCTGAATTAGACGCGCGTCTAAACCAAACGACTCGAAGCTGACACCGTCGTCAACGTAATCTTGTGAAACAGATACAGACATTAGGATTAATCAGTCTTAGAAAAGATTTCTCTACAAAAAAAATTGATTAAAAAATTTATCGATTACCTAATCGGGACGAGGATCAATCTTTGGCAGAGTCTTCCTTCAAAGTGACAATCCGGTTGAGAATCAGCTTGTCGTTGGTAGAATCCTTGTCCAAACAGAAGTATCCCACACGCAGAGCTTGGAACCGGACAGTCTCCTTGCCGGCCTCCTCGTGGATGCTAAATTGAGGGTTGGTGAACGGCATGTTCATTGGAGACTTGGTCTCGATCTCGTGGAAACTTGGCTCTATGATGGCATTCTTGATGATTTGCTCGGAATCAGGGTTGATGTCCGCCAGATATCCTTCAGGGTTGGCAGACGGGTTCTCCGACTTGAACAGTTGGTTGTGGATTCTCACCTCTGCGATCTTCACCGGCGAGTTGTACTTCGTGCTCTCCGGAACCCAATGAATGTACGTCTTTGGTTTCTTGTGCACGGCAGGGTCGTTCAGATACTCGGCATGGATCAGAACAGGAGCGCCAGACTCGTCTCTGTCCACGCTGGTCACCTTGATGTTGAAAGGAACTCTCATTAGTCCAACAGGCTGCTCTGGGGCCAGTCTGAAGTAGTCCTTGGTGATTGTGTCTCTATAGTCCGACTTGTCAATGTAAACGGTCTTGGTGAATGGAACTCTACGGGATCCAAACTCCGGAGATCCTGGCTTGTAAGGAATTTCCACCAACTCCTCATAATCGTCGGCCAGGTTGTCAATGACCACCTTCAATGGGTTTTCGATCATCATCAATCTTGGAGTCGTGTGGTCCAAGTACGTTCTCACAGCAGTGTCGAATCTCACGGCCTGGATGTTGGTAGTCGAGGTGGTGACTCCCAAAGTGTTGATGAAACTCAAAATGGCTCCTGGAGGAACACCTCTTCTTCTCAGCGACTCCAAAGTGTACAGTCTTGGATCGTCCCAGCCACGAACATATCCCTCGTTCACAAGCTTGGCAATCTTTCTCTTGGACATGATCGTTCCACTCAAGTTCAACCGACCATATTCTCTTTGCGCTGGTCTATAAACGTGCAGCACGTCACACAGCCACTCGTAACTCTCTCTGCTGAGATAGAACTCGGTGGTACACAGAGAATGACTGATGTTCTCGAAAGAATCGACCAAACAGTGTGTGAAGTCGTATGTTGGATAGATCTTCCACTTGTCGCCTGTTCTTTCGTGCTTGGCATTCAGCACACGGTACGCAATCAGGTCCCACATTTGAGGCGATGGCGAGTTGATATCTTGTTTCATTCTCAAAGTGGCCTTACCTGGCTCGTAATGGCCGTCTCTCATTTTTCTAAACTCAGCCAGCGACTCCTCGACCGGCCGGTCCCTCCATGGAGATGGGAATCTCTCTCCACCAGGAGTTCCATCCGCCTTGACTCCTCTTTGTGCCTTGATTTCCTCAGGGGTGCAGTGATCAACATACGCATAGCCAGAGGTGATTAATTTCTCAGCCAGCTCGTACAGCTGGTCAAAGTAGTCGGAAGAGTAGGTGATTTTCCAAGGCTCGTATCCCAACCACTTGACACACCGCAAAATAGAGTCGAAGTACACCTGTTCCTCGGCTTCTGGGTTAGTGTCGTCGTATCGCAGATAACACACGCCGTCGTGGTACTTTGCGTAACCAAAGTTCACCATAATGGCCTTGGAGTGCCCGATATGCAGGAACCCGTTGGGTTCTGGCGGGAATCTCGTGAACACCTTGCCTTTGGTGACCTTCAGGTGCTCCTTCATCAGTTCTGGCCATCTTTGTGGGTTCTCACCTGGTTTGTGCAAATCACCAAGGAATCCCTCAGTGAACATGTTTCTTTCTGGCTCTTTAGCCTTAGTTTCTGTCTTGGCCTTTGATGGCTCCTTCTTCTTCTTCTCCTTCTTCACCACGTCTCTTTCATCCTTAGGACCAAGGTATTCCAACGCCAACTTATCAACAGTAGGCTTGAACATCGATGGAGAGGCCCATTTCAACTCTGGCAAGCTTCGCACGCTTCCCAGAATGTTAGGCACCATCTTGTACCGTTTTTCCAAAAACTCGTCCTTCAACGACTCAATGTACTTTCTGATGGCATCCTCAACGTCCTGCTCAGTAACTGTGATCCCCACTCCGGATTTCTCCCTCATCTCGTCCTTGTTGAAGTCAGATCCCGCAGACTTGACATACTTGTAAGCTTCAGTCACTTGCAAAGTGGAGTTGAGCTCGCCGTCGTCAATAGCCGCAACAATATCCTTGTCGTGGACCAGATCCTCGCCCTTGATCAGCGTTGCCAAATGGTGAGTCAAAGTGCTCTTTGTCTTATCCCACTGGACGTTATCGCCAGATAGCCGGATCAAATGGGCCAATGAAGAGGCAACCTTAGTGTTTTTCAGGATCTCGCGCGCTTTGGATTCTTGGAACCCAATTTGGGAGAATAACGTAACAAGGTCGTCCGTCATTTGTTAGTGAAGCTAATATTCTAGATTATCATCTTTTTTTTTGTGAGAGGCCGGGTAAAAAAAGAAATACCAGTGTCTTGCCCTTTATTTTCCCAAAAAATCGATAAATTACTATTATTCACGCTATTTACTATTATGTATCGTCTTTGATAAGCAGCAAAGATTAGCGATCAACCATGTTTGTTGGCATTGATTAGCACAACATAAAAATACATTTAGCGAATGACAGAAAAAAACTCACATATGTTAATGAACTTGGGGAGACAGCCTGCTACCAACTAAGATCAACTTAGGCAGAAAGAATCAGCATAGCCGGCAACAGGGTCAGGATTTTGGAGATGATGCGAATTGGACCCGAAAAAACAGTAGTTCTCAATGATCTTGTTGTACAGTGGGTCGTGCGGAGGTCTGGAGCTTTGGGAACCAGTGAATGCGGAGACCGACTGATTCTTCTTTGGAGTCGTTTTGGATGCAACAAAGGTGGAGTTGGCGGTGATTCCCTTTAATGTAGGAATGGATGTGTCGGAGTTGACCTTGCGAAGTAGGTACTGCTTGGAGTTTCTAGGCTCAAACCCAAAGTAGGAAGGAGACGAGAACGAGTCATTAAAGTTTAAGTTGGTCTTCAAACGGAACTTGATGTCGTCCAGGTCTGTCAAGTCTCTAGGCGACTTGTAGCTGTAGTTTGACTTTTCAATCTTTCTCAAAGACACTGTGTAATTTTGCATATTGTTATTGTCCCAGTATTCGGTCTTGTTGACCTCGTACTTGATGCAGAAACTCAAGTCCAATTGAGATTTGTAATGGCACAAATCTCTGAGCTTGATTATGAAAGAAAACTTGTCGTAGGAAGCTTCGGAAGACGAGTATCTGAAAATGTGGTTCGACGAGATGTAGTTTGCGTTGTCGATCTCCACAAAACTCTTCCAGTTGTCAAAGGTGAGCTTGAGGAGGATTTTCTTTTCGTATCCTAAATTGCGCACAAACACAAAACCGATAAGGGAGTCCTTGACGGAGTTGAGTTTCAAGCTTTCCAAGATGATAGGCTTGTTCGCGTTGAACTTGCTAAAGTTGAGGAAATTAGAGTTGTAAGGGACATCGTTGTATGTGATTTCCCATGAGTCATGATTTTCTAAATCGCTATCCGATTCGTCCTCTTCTGAGGAGCCCTGGAACCCCCAGGATGGAACAAGGGACGGAGAACCCAGCGGAGATGTGCCAGCAGAGACCGCTGTAGGTTTTTCAAGTTTATCGAAAAACTTGATGTCCTCCAACCTGTTTGCGAATCTCACCGACTTGGCGTTGGGCATAGAATTTGATCTTTGCAAAGAGGGCAATTTTAAAGAGGATTTTACCAGCTCTCCTGATTTTTTCTTCAGGAGGTTTGGCTTCAGCTCTGTGATTGTAGACATGGAGGATGAGGAGGCGTTGTCATGGCCAAAAATGACCGTTGTGTCATCGTTGATGTTGAGATCGTCTTCTCTATCTGACGATGACCGTATGAAGTCGGTAGTCGATCCTGCGCTTGAGATGGTTGACAACGGTGTTGATATAGACAGGGTGCCCTCCTCAGGAGAGGATATCAGACTGGATGAGGCGGATGAACATGGATGTTGCGACTCTAGAAGCTTGTTGTTCAGGTAAGCAAGGTTGTTTGTAGTCAAAGGGGCTGTGTCAAACGACTTAGGACCCAGATATGGCATCTGCGTAGCACAACTATGGGCAAGACTAAAAGGTGTCAGGGGAAGTGTGAGGAAAAGGCACTATTTAAATGGGGGACAACTTGAAGCGGAGTATACTCAATATCAGCAAATGTAGCGTTATAATAAGGAGGGAGATTTTTGTTCGCTGCAGAGTTGCTGCAGCCAAAACAAATTATCTCCTCTTTTGTTTTTTTTTTGTGAATAGTCTTTGAAATCGGGACGTCCGATAAAAAGTTTTAGATCCGACAGAATAGCCTGACGAAGTACCGAAAACCCGGGGGGATCAGCTGTTCGGTTAATATACCGTGGTGACGACACCTGATGCTCTGGAAACTCCTGCATTGGCCTGGCCAACCACTGTGACACGAGCCATCGATGGAATTTGCAACGTTTCACACGCCACGCAACTCGATCTGATACCACAGAAATACTACTCAATCTGCAGCAAACACGCTCTGCTACGGAGGAATTGGAAGGGGCGACAGGGCGCAATTCCATATAATAATATAAGGTACCACGCTTGAAACAGTGTATGCAGCGCTTTTGCGCGCGCCTCCACCATTACGTATTTTACTCTTGTACCCCAGAATCTATAGACAATGTTGACCCACTTGAAACCAACAAGATGTCACTGTCCGGAAATCAAAGGGCTGCTGATTTAAAATTTTTTCTTTCGGCCCGCTTAAATTGTTGGCTGATTGCGCGAAATTGGCCGCAACAAAGCCGCAAAACGTCCCACCTCACGGAAATTATCAGCACGCTACATTACCCAAAGTAGACCGTCTCGTCCACACACCGATGGCGTACTGGTAATGGTCCCACAATTTGCCCGGCCATCATTGTGGGGTGCATGCCCCCAATACCACTGATGGCAGCTGTCCAACAAATCTAGGCCAAATCGGTCTCCGCAAAGTACAGCGGGAGTCTGGGGCGGCTCGCATTGCAGCGGAGTTGCGCGACTCCGGCCGGTCCTACACAAATCGGCTTAGGTCATCACCCTTTCTGTCAAGCCGATAGCCGACTCGCAGGATGCCCAGTTTCCAAGAACCCTTGCTTGAAAGCGTAAGAAACGTCATGTTCAGGAATGGAATCCCGTGAAAACCAGCCCCGCGCGTCTTGCTCATTCTGACAAAATAATATCTTCTTTTTTTTTTGTAAATGCCCAGATGATTCAGCCGTTAGAAATTGACACATCTCTGCACCAGATGCTAATTTCGGTAAAAACCCTGCTAGCCATCTTTGCAAAGCACAACCGTTCTAACCCCATTGGGGACGGACTATTTCCAACTTGGAACACCGAGCTTGCCCAAGCGGGCAACTACAAGCTAGCCTCCCGAATTATAAATACACAGCACACTCTGGCTAATGGAGTTAGTCCGTTCCTTTCCTTACTAACTACAGTCACTCCTTATGCTGTTGAAAACATCTGTTTTGTATCTTTTGCTCACCTCTGTGATGGCTCTGCCTGTCTTTGACAAGCGTGAAGCTGACCAGGGCAAGACCGTCACCATCACCTCGGACGGCAAGGCGTACACTTATCTGGAGAATGTTTATACCAGCACCGATTCTCCGGACCAGACCATCACTGGACAAGTGACATACACCACGTCGTACGAGGTTGCGGTGAGCCAGACCGACGAGGCCAGTCCGTCAAGCCAGACGAGTGAGACGAGTGAGACCACCGAGACCAGTTCCAGCAGCTCTAGCAGCTCTAGCAGTTCGACGAGCCAGACCGTGCAGAACGCCAAAGCTACCATCACAGGGGACCTGGTCATGACGTCGAATGTGGAGAGTCTTTCGTCGAGTACGTCCACGACAGGCTCGAGCTCCACCACGTCCGCGTCCTCGTCGTCCTCTTCCACCACGTCCAGCTCCTCGAGCTCGTCCACCCCGTCGGTCACGTCGTTCACTCCGTCCGCTTTTGCGTCGTACACCCCCTACGCGACCGAGACCGCAGATGGAACCTGTTTCGTCTACTACGAAGACCAGGCATCCGGTGACGACTCCTCAGATACTCCAACAACCACCCAAACTTTGACTGTCACCGTTGCTACCGTGACACTAAGCACCACTGTGTAACGCGAAAAAATAATTTGAAATAAATAAATAATAACATGTTTTCCGATCTTGAACTCGAGTACGATCAATTCAACGGGTCCGTCACGGACCTGGCGGAACAACCCGGCAACGAGTCCATGGAGTCGATGGTCGGAGAGACCACCAACGAGACCGTCGAGTCGACCGAAGACGTGCTCGTTGTCCCCAAACAAAGAGACTCGGACAAGTACCCGTTGAGAATCGCGTCGCATTTCACCGCCAGCAAGAAAGTCAAGTCTCCCGAGGAGACCCATCTGGACGAATTGTCCAAGATGAAGGGCGAGTTCGCGAAAAAGGCGTACAAGATCGGCAAAGAGATCGCGTTCTTGGAAGTTCTTGTTCCGCAAATGGAGGACGGAGTCGAGCTCGACAAACTCAAGTACGCGATGCGCAAACTCGAGGAGCGCAAGGAGGAAATCAAAAGACAGGAATACAACCTCAGCATCCGCATCAACAGACTCGAGAAGAAAGTGTACGGCGAACAGGGCTACAAAGTCGACTATTGGGTCCGGGGAGTGAGCAGCTAACCATTCCAGCCATTCTGCTCAATGTAATCCGCTAATGTATACTATATAGGACAATATTAATTCATTATTTACCACTGTGCTCTGGCAACCGCGTCAGCTGGCCCTGGTTGCTGTAAAGACTCATCTCCACATGCTGTTTCTTTCCGTCCTCGAAAACGTTACACCCGTACACCTCGGCGTATGGAGGAGTGTACAAGTGCAGGCTCACAGCGGGAGTATTTGACTGGTTTGCGATTCTATGCAGCCCGATGCTGTCCTCTATATGTGCGACATCGTTCTCGACGTATGTGTTGATCTGTGTAGTGCGTAAAGTCGACTCCTCAATCACCTCTTCAGTGAGCTCTCCAGCCAGGATCTTCATCACGCAGTGCGCCCCGGCGTGATCGTGGATAGCCGACCAGCGGCCAGGGTTCCACACGAGCAACAACAGGTTCCCGTTCGGGCCAAAGCTGTCGACGCCGTTGCGGGTGTATGCGACCGTGTCGTCTGTAAAAGCATATTTTGCCCAGTCCGCTCGATTCGAGGTGTACCGGGCCATCAGGTTCATCAGGGCCTTGTGGTCGATATCCGACGTCTTGAGAACGGTGCCCGTGTTGAGCTGGTCGTCAAACAGCCGGCGCAGCTGGCCCAAGTCGAGCTCGCTTTCCACCGTCATGATAAGGAAAAAAAGACAAAAAGGGAATTTAGCGAAAAAAAATGTGCTGACTCTGAGGATCGAACTCAGGACCTCCAGATCTTCAGTCTGACGCTCTCCCAACTGAGCTAAGTCAGCAACATACCAGAAAGGAAGGTACCACCTGTACAAGACGAAACATAGCCAACACCTGAAAGCATTGCAACCACCTTCAACACAATCGAGTGCTCCGCTGTTCAACATCAGTTTGAAGCCCGCCGTGACAAAATACCGCCAGCCGCATTTTCCAGCCCAGCACTTCAGGAACATGCCCTGGAAAAAAAACTTCACTTTTTTATTTTCCCACCTTCTTCTCGTAAGTACCCTGATGATATTTGATGTTGCTTGACTCCTGAAAGCACGATTTCTCAAAGACTACAACGGTATCTGAGTACTAACACGCCAGACTATGATATGAAGCGAGTCAAGAACTCCGAGCGATACAATAACCCGCTCCCTGTTGGGTTTACGGCCATGAGTCCATTGAGCTGGCTGGTTGCAGCAGCTGTGATGACCTGGCAGTACTGGAAACACAAGCCGCACGTCGACGCGGAGTTTCGCGTGTTTGGACCAGACATGAAGTTCCTATGGGACCATGGATTTTTTGGCAAGGGAGTGCTTTCGAGGAGCGAGCCTACATGGCAGGACAGGACCCGGCGCCGGGTTCTGGGGATCGAAGGACCCAACGCAGACGAAGAGGTGGTTTTGCAACGACGCAAGGCCCGCGCGCTATTTAAACAAAAACGCAAGCAGCTGGACGAGCTGGAAAATTTTTATAAGAGAGAGAACGACAAAAAGGGGCTCGAGGAAGTTGCTTTGAAAAAACGAGAACTGTCTGTGGAGAAGTTCCAGACGGACCGGCTGGTGCGTCCCGAGGACCACGAACTGGTCGTTGGCTCGGACATTGTCCAGTTGGAGTACTTGCAGCTGATGCCTGAGGAAGTTTTATTTTTGCAACTACTTGATGCGGTGACGTGCGACGTGGACTTTGTGGGTCTGTTCCGGTCGCTGGCGTCGGTTTCGTTCTGCCAGCGGTTCCTGGTGTACTACCACTACCGCACGCTCGGGTGGGTGGTGAAATCCGGCCTGAAGTTCTCGTGCGACTTCATTTTGTACGAGCGGGGTCCTGTTTTCCAGCACTCGCAGTACGCAGTCAAGATCGCCGAGCCCAGCTCGTGGGTCGACGTGTGTTCGACCAGCCGTGTGGTGGGTGCTGTGAAGAAGAAGCTGATCTTGGTGTATGTGGAGCCACCGAGCGACTTTGATGCTCTGGTTGGCCGGCTGACCAGCAAACAGTCTATATTCAAGTTTCTGAGCGAGTTCAGCCTGGACGAGGTGTTGATCAAGCGATGGTCTGCGAGCCGGGGCCGCGACTAGCCGTCTACTGTTTCCAGTGTTTCTCGACCCATTTGCAGTCTCTAATTTCGCCTTTAAAATCGCCCAACTCTTTCTTGTCCATCTTGGCTATGCAAATGTAGTTGTTCTTGTCCAACACGCACTTCTGTTGCGAGTCGGGGAACGGACACGGACAGTCCACCGGATTCGCCACGCACGCAAAAGTCTCGGGACACAGATAGTTGGCACAGTCTGCGTTGAGCTGTTTGTTTTGGTAGTCGAATTGTTCTGGCGCTTGTCGCTGGTGGCCAAAGAAGTTCTGGAAGAAATCGGCTCTTGCCAGCGCTAACAGCAGGAAATACACAAACATCATGGTATGGCCTTGTGAAATAATTTTTTAAACCTCAACTTTTTTTCTTTGTCTTTATTATGGACTCCATAACAGCAGAGGAGTATCTTGCCAGCCAGCTCCAATTGGAGAAAGAGGCCCGTGAGCTTATGCCGTACGACCCCAAGGTGTGCACGTATGTTCTGGGCCCAATCAGACAGCAGGTGTATGCGTGTTTGACGTGTATGCGCCAGAATGGCCACCCGGTGGGGGTTTGTTACGCGTGCTCGATCCAGTGCCACACGTCGCACGATCTGGTGGAACTGTTTGCCAAGAGGTCGTTCACGTGCGACTGCGGTACCAGCCGTACACAGAAACACGGTGGGTGTTTGCTGCGATCGGGCAACAAGAAGTTGTCTGTGGATAAGCAAAAGCTACCAATTGACATCCCCTCGAGCACCAACGCGTACAACCACAACTACAGCGGGACTTTCTGTGAGTGTACGACGAAGTACGACCCTACAGACGATAGCAACATGTTCCAGTGCGCGTTTGGCGACGCCTGTGGCGAGGACTGGTTCCACGAGGAGTGTATCATGGGCATGCGGCCCGGCGACGTAAATCGGCGTCAGATCAAACAGGAGGGCGAAAACAAGCTCGATTCGTTGTCGGAACCCGGCCTGGACGCGGCAGAAGACCAGAAGGACAAAGAAGTGCCGGAGATCCTGCCGTTACCAGGATTCCCCGACCTGAACGAGTTCGAAACAATCATCTGCTGGAAATGCGTTGCGAAGTACAAGCCGGAGATGAAACTGCTAGCAAGCGAACTCGGCTGCAGCACAATACACACAAGACCGAAAATAGACACAGACACTAACAAACGGGTCAAGACCGACCCGTCGTTCACGATTTTCTTGAAAGAGGACTACAAAGAGAAGCTGCAGCAGCTGATCACTTTAAACAAACCAGAAACCAAACCTCTTGTGGAGCTGCTGAAAATCCACACATATTTGTACTTGGAAGACTCTGTTTACAAGCCGCCGGAGGACTCTGACGAGGACTCGTCAATATTCGAGCTGGGACTGCGCAACCTGGGCCAATTGCCTGTGGAGAGCGCAATTTCGAGTGTGCACGCGTACGAGAAGGTCAAGACGAAGTTGACAGAGTTCCTGAAGCCGTTTGCGGAGCAGAATAAGGTCGTCACCGAGGACGAGATC
The DNA here is from genome assembly GCF_020536065.1 of Ogataea philodendri. NCBI lineage: Eukaryota > Fungi > Ascomycota > Pichiomycetes > Pichiales > Pichiaceae > Ogataea > Ogataea philodendri. The sequence continues at coordinate 365,034 of NW_025763914.1, forward strand.
CGCGCGTTCTTTAATAGAATGGACTAGCTCTCCACGTTGCCAAGTGTGGTGTACGGGTGTGCTGCCTGTTTTTTTATCTCAAAATATTCAAATAGTCACAAAGCCCGGTTTGCGCATTTTGGAATTACAAACACATAAATTACGGGCACTTACCATGTTGGGACTCATTGCGGTAGGAATCATTTTAGTGGATAAGGCAGTGAAGAAGGCGGACGAATCCAGGAAACAGAAGCAAAAGGCCAGTCTTGTTCGGTACACCGAATCAATGGACCCTTCTCCGCCTGCTTATCTGAAACTGTCAAGGTTTATTGGCAGCAAGGAATTTGGATCGCCGATCCACACTAGCGTTCCGCGCAACATTCGGTTCATTGAAGTCAACTGCAACAGACACATCGAGAGTATCAAGTTTATCACGTATTCTGGCGACACCTATATCTTTGGGTTCTGGAAACCCGTGAAAGACACGTACCGGGTGGAGCTTGCCCGTGACGACCAGATCACCAAGGTGACTGTACGGTTTGGCGAGCACCTGAACAAGATCCGGTTCGAGACCAAGCTGGCTGGCCAGACAAAGACCATGGGCAACAGCATTGGGGGCAAGCAGATCGAGGTGCCTATTGATCAGAACCGGCAGCTGGCTGCGATCAAAGGTATGTACTGCGAGCACATCAGCGGGATCCAGTTTGTTATGTCCATGTGAGCATCATGGAACGAGAATTATTGGTATGGCGTGCTACTGCGGCTTGCGCGAACACGGCCGACAGTGGCCTTTTCTTTGGCAATGTTATCGAGAGATTTGACGTATTTTTCCAGGAACGTATTTTGCACCTGTAATGCCTGCGTTCTTTGCTCGTAGAATCTGATCTGCCCGTCAATTACTGCCTGTTGCAGCACGCGGAACTGGCCCTTACTTTCTGTTTCGAGCGATTCGACCGTCTTTTTGACCTCCATCAGTTGCGCAGACATTTCAGCCGCACCTGACGACTTTTGCTGGTACTGTGTGCGCAACAACTCGTTTGTATCTGCCAGCTGGCGGTAGCTGGTTTCCCGCGCCGCCAGTTTCTCCTTCAACTCGGCCACTTTGGCCCGTCTCTTGTCGATATCGTCGCCCAGAGCTCCCAGCTTGGAGTGTGTTCTGTAGTCCTCGAGTCTGTCGTGTATTTGACGGCTGGTCTCGTCGAGCCGCACGTCGTCGTCCTTGTTCTTATCTGCCTGCTTGGCCAAGCTTGCAGCAGTCGTCTTGGCCGTCTGAAGCCGGTTGAACTTGTCTCCGATCTCCACCACGCGGTCCTCCAGGTCCTTCTGTCGCAACGAGTCGTCCTCGTGGATGTTCTGCAGCAGGTACGCGAGCCGGTCAACCACACCGGTGATCTCCTCAAACCGGTCGTAGATCAGCCGTCCGAGTTTCAGCTGGTACTCGTGGTACGTCAGCCCGGTGTATTTGGCCTCCTCGATCTTTGGCTTCTTCACCTCTTCCTGCGGCTTGTACTGCTCGCGGTAGAACTCGTACCGTTCCAGCTGGTACGACGACTCCAGGTCCAGACTGTCCAGTGCTTTCAACGCGTCCTCGTCGCTCACCTCGTGCGCCGGGGCAGAGTCCACGTGCGGATACGTGCCCATGCCGTCGAGCCAGCTCACCATCTCGTCCACGCTGACCGTTTTCGCAGGAGCCGCACGTTGCGTGAGAAACAGCTTGGCCAGATGCTTTTGGCGCTCGAACCCGGTCAGTTGCGGACCAAGAGCCAGGTCAAAGTACTCGACTCCGTTCAAATGGATTGGCTTGATGATCGGGATGCTGAGATTCTGCTCGAGCTCCGAGTCCAACGAGATCACAAGATCGCTCTGCAGTTCCTCGAAGTTGACCAGGCTGTGCAGCTGGTTGGACAGAATCAGATAGATGCTCAAGACTCTGTCCTTCTGCTGCTCCAGTTTCTGGAACTCGGCGCTGTTCTTGGACACGCGCGGCACGTAGTCCTCTGTGGGGTGTTTTTTCCCCGTCTGGGGCACAGAAACACTGGCCCGGTGGAGTTCCTGCTTGGTGAAGTCAAAAGATCCGTGGTTGTCGTAGTACACCGAAGAGCCACTGAACCGGTAGTATTGGAGGTTCTTCTTGCCAATGAGGATGGTTTCAATCAGATCGAGTTCGCGCGAGTTGGCTGCGGTGATAATGATGGTCAATTGGCGGCGTTTGTCAATCAGTTTGTTTAAACAGTTGTCAATGCAAATATATTTGGCAGAAGAGGCCTTGAGATCTGGCTTTGTGTCCATCAACAGCAGGTTTTTGGACATAAAATGGTCCACGAGCAAACTCGAATGGTTGGATATCTGTTTAAGGTTGAGTAGAAACAGTTCCAGCATGGCCTGCGTGCTCAGAACGTCTGTGTCCATCTCGTCGTCTTGTTGTTCAGACAAAAGCTTCTCCAGATACGGCTTGTGCAACTTGACGAGCAGTTCCGACAGCTCTTTCTGGAGCGCGGTCTGGCCAATCGGGAGAAGTAACGGGCTCAAAAACACGCCTTGCGGGGGTCTAATTGGCCCGTTCTCAGCAACAGTTCCAAGACTCATTTATTTACAAAATATAATATCCAGCTAAAAAAAAACCCCTCGGACTTGGCCTTTAATTTTTCACCACAGGTTCGTGTTGAACATGTCTCTATAGGAGGCCATACCTCCACAGCCGGCGATCTCGTACAGTTTTTCGGCCTTGGGCGTCCAATCGCGGATGTTCTGCATTCTACGCTCGCTCTTTGGGTGCGTGCTCATCAGTTCAGGCACGTACTGGCCGCTTTTTCTCTCGTACTGCACCATTCTGTTCCAGAAGTTTGGAGACTCGTGCGGGTTGAAACAGGCCAGCGACATCACCATCAGACCGATGTAGTCGGCCTCGGTCTCCATCGCCCGCGAGTTCGGACTTTCCAGTAGAATATTCGACAGTATTGGGTTGATGTTGGAGGTGCCAAAAACAGTGTTCAACACCACTGCCACCGCCGTGTACAATGGCGCAGCAGATAACCGTTCACGGATATGATGTGCCAGAAGATGGCCCAGCTCGTGCGCCAAGACCGTCGCCAGCGCGTCGTCGTTCTGCGTCAGCTGCAAAATCGACCGGAACACAAACACCTTGCCATCTCCAATGACAAATGCATTGGGCGTGGGTCTGCCCGAAACTCTATTAACATCGTCGATGACGTGGATCTTCCAGTCGATTGCCGGCAGCGTGTGGCTGCGCAGGTCCTCAAACAGGTTGGTGCGCTCGCCCGTTTCCGGGTCCACAAAGTTCTGTGCTGCGGCAATCAGTCTTGTCATGATATTCTTGACTCTAATGGTGGTCGGATGGTTTTGCGGCAGAATCGCGTTATGGTACTGCTGGATCAGCCCCTTGTAGCTGGACTCCGCGGTCCACGATTCCATCCACGCCGGCGCCAGCATCAGCCGTGTGCGGTGGGTAACCGGGGCCTGTTCTAGATGGGTGGCAACAACAACGGCCAATCCAGCCCCACCAATGGCCAGGTTCCGGCGGCCCTTGGGCGTCAATTCAATCGTCCAGCCCGTCCGACTGGTCTTGTTGCCAAAATGGTGGTACGTCGAGTAAAACCGACCCAATCGTCCCAGCCTTTTAAACATTGCTTAAATATTATATTATGCTAAAATTTCACAGGTAAATATTGATTTATTTTGTTTTTTTTCTAAGGGATCCGATTTCAGTTCCAATTCCATGTCTGACGTCTCTTTGACCCATCCGCTGGTCTTGCTGTACGGGTTCGGGACAGCCAGCGTGGTTATCACCGGGTACGCGTTCTACTCGCGCAATCTCAAACGAATCAACCTCGCAACAGATATACCCAATTACTGGTTTCGCAGAAGATACATGTTTGGCAAGGTCACGTCTGTCGGGGACGGAGACAACTTCCATTTTTTCCACATGCCGGGCGGCCGTCTTGCTGGCTGGGGATGGCTGCGGCAAGTTCCCGAGATCAACACGTTCCGCAAGCTGAAAAATAGAACCGTCAGTGTCCGTTTGTGCGGAGTAGATGCCCCAGAAAGAGCACATTTCGGCAAACCAGCCCAGCCGTTCAGCGAAGATGCGCTGCAGTGGCTCCGTGATTACATCCTCGGCCGCACGCTGTACGTGAAGCCGCTGAGTCTGGACCAGTACCACCGGGTCGTTTCCAAAGTGATGGTTCTCAAATGGAACGGATTTAGAGACGTGAGCGAGGAAATGATCAAACACGGGATCGGGACCGTGTACGAGGCCAAGCATGGAACCGAGTTCGACGGGAAAGAACCGTTGTACCGGGCGTGGGAGAAGTACGCCAAGCGTGAAAAGCTGGGGCTCTGGAAAGACAAAAATAAGAAAGGTTTTGTCAGCCCGAGACAGTACAAGGACATGCACAGTACCTAAGAGCTGCTCAGCACTTAACGTCAACACCCCGTCTTTTTTCCTCTTCTCTCCACTCAAACATGACCTGCACAGCAATCCACAGACAAACACTGCTCAAGATGAAAAACACATACCCGTCCAGCGTGGTGAACATGTCCTTTAGCAACAGCACCAAGCCGTCTTTGCCCAGACAGAAACCAAACAGGTTGGCGAGCATCATCATCCAGATGTTGATAATGGCCCCGAAAGCACACAGATGTCTGAACCACCACTCGTGCTCGTACGGTTTCGCAAACTGGGTGGCTATCATTTCTGGGAGCAAGAACAGCACCACGAGCCAGCCCCAGATCAGCAGTCGGAGCTCGATATCGTGCCAAACGGCGACAAACGTGAACACCGCCAGAGAAGCAAGAATCCGGCTCTGCGAGCCTCCAAGTGGCACGTACACGTATCTGACGACCCACTTATTGTACGAGCGGTGCCAGGCACGCCAGAACTGCACCGTGGAGTAGTTGTTGTCCATGCATCTAATCATATTTTCCGGGGTGTCGATGCCGTCGCACAGGGCCCAGAATCGAAACAGTCTCCATGGAATCAGCAGCTTGAGCCAAATAATATTCAGATTGAACAGACCAATCATCGAGATCTGGAATGGCGTGTCTCCGTCCCAGGCTTTGGCCTTGGAAACAGCAACAACATAGATATAGTGGAGAATGAACTCCATCAGTAGCATACAATAGACTAATATGACACCGTATTTTGCGGTTCTTTGCCAATTGATTGAACTTAGAGGCTTACGGCTCTGGTAGATGTAGTCGTTGAAAGTGAGAATAGGCCCGGCAATGAACAACGGGGTGTAGAAAACGTATGCCATGTAATTGGACAACGAGTAGTCCGAAGCTTCCAGGTAGTAATTTTGTCTTTCTCTTTCGTTGAGTTCCTGAGATTCCTTGGTTTCTTTGGTCTCCTTGTCTTTCTTCTGTTCTCTCCACAAGTAGTCGAGGTTGAAACTGAGAAGTCTAAGCAAAGTGAAGTTGAAAAACACGTCCCATCTCTCGATTAGGCCTTTGAACGAGTCCATGGACTCGAGTCCAGGGACGATCTGCGAGAACCGCACCTGTCTGTATCTGTCGTTGAGGAACAGGGTGCCGATTCCGTAGATCCATAACAGTGCAATGCTTAGCTTTTTGATAGGCACTCTGCCCAATGCGTACATGACTGCGGCATGGAACAGGATCCGCAGACAATTGAATCCGTGCGCGCCAAACAGAAACACCAAACCAAACACAAAGTCGAACGTGATGTTCTCGATGCCAAAACTAGTCACCAGATTCTTGAGAGCCAAATGGGCAACCATGAGAACCGTCAGCATCGGAATGTTGTCTCTGAAGAACCGGTATTGGCTATCGCTATTGTCGACCTTTCTACCAAACAGCCATCCGTCACTCAAGATCCGCTCGTATCTGTAGTAGTTCGGGTTGGTTTCGTTGCTGGCTTCCATCGCGGTCTTGACCATCAATGGAACGACAATCAGGAAGGCCACCGCGTAAAACTTGAACTCGAGCGTTTTCCATCTCGACGGACCCGCCCGTTTGATGATCTCGGCCTTCTTCTTTGGATTGGCCGGAGCACACAGACGCGCGTCCAGCGACTCCAGCGCAAAGAAGTTGTAGATGGAGGAGATCATTGGGTTAAAAATAAAAAACATTTTAATTTCTCCTGGTGTCTGTCAAGTTTGGTAGCACAGACACAGAATTAATTGCCTAGCCACCAATAACTCTACGCATACTTCTGTTTCATACTCATTAGCCAGCTTTCGGTTTGTCTCGTATATACAGTCACTCATTTGTTGATACCTCTCTTTTCCAAGAAGTCCTTGGCCTCGTTGATCTTGGTGGCCAGGAACGGAGACCCGCCCTTGTCCGGGTGGTTCAGCAGCATGATTCTTCTGTGGTTCTCCTTCAACTTGGCTTTGGACAAAGTGCTTTCCTTCAGGTCCAGTATTCTCAAGGCTTCTCTGGCGTTCATCTTTGGGTCAAACCCTCCCTTGTAAAATTTGGCGGCACCGGACGAGGTCACCTTCTTGTAAACACCGGCAGCAACGTATGCGGCAGCAAACGCACCCAATCCAGTTATCACCGGGTGCTCAGACATGTAGTTGGAGGCGGCGTCGAAGTACTGCTCTGCGGTCGAAACAGTCGGTCTGGCGGCCTGCTGAGCAGTACCAAACGAGCCTTCACCCTGTGTGCTTTGCTGGCCCTCGTCAGCGACCGGAAGCGTCGGTATGCTGATGTTTTGAATGTTGGACATTGGATCTTTATTAAATTTTCCAGAGAAAAAAAACTTGAAGAGAACGGAGGAGCCAGAGCAGGTGACGTTGGTCACATGCCACGTACTTTGCCAAAAAAAAAATTTAAATTTTGAAAAATTATTTTTTTTATCACCCATCATGAGAATCTACTCCTGTCATTTCTGCTCGTCGCCAGTGTATCCCGGCCACGGGATCATGTTTGTGCGGAACGACGCCAAGGAGTTCCGGTTCTGCCGGTCGAAGTGCCACAAGGCGTTTAAACAGAAGAGAAACCCAAGAAAACTGAAATGGACCAAGGCTTTCAGAAAAGCTGCTGGAAAAGAACTCGCTGTCGACTCTACGCTCACATTTGCCAGTAGACGTAACGTTCCTGTGCGGTATAATAGAGATCTGGTGGCCACCACGCTGAAGGCGATGTCCAGAATCGAGGCCATCAGACAGAAGAGAGAGAGAGCTTTCTACAAGAATAGAATGAGAGGCAACAAGGAGAGGCAACTTGCTGCAGACAGAAAGCTTGTGGAGGACAACGCAGAGTTGCTCAAGATGAGAGAGGTGGAGCTGAGAATAAAGGCCGAAAAGGCAGCTGCCAAGGCAGAGAGACAGCAGCAGGAAGACGAGATGGACGCCGACGAAGACATGGACGAGGACATGGAGAGCGAACAGAGCGAAGACGAAGAGGAACAACAAGCGCAAAAGATCTTGCTCAGAAACAAACGCAAGTCGAAGGTCAAGTTTTAAGTACCTTCGATCAAGGCGGTGCTACTTTTATAATAGCGGTTTGTACGAGGAAAAAATATTATCGTTTTATCATAAACACAATGGGCCGGGTTCTTGTGGATTTTAGCAGGTTACGGCTGGTGATCTGCGAGGACTCGCAGCCGGCGTATTTGAGGCTCGTGGCGCAGACTCTGCGTTACAACGAGGAGACCGCGAGTCTACGGATTCGCAACCTGATTCCCATGCAGGAACACGAGACCTATATTGGGGAATTGGACGTGGACATGAGCCAGATCGCCATCAAGATGCCCTTCAACAACGCGGCGCTGGTTTCCGGAACCATTGTCAACGTGGAGGTCGCGTTCAGTGGGCTGGACCAGCATCTTCTGGGTCTGGATCTGTACGAGGTCAAGGACGGCAGCGTGGTGAACAACCGTATGGACTTGTTGTTGCAGATGGACGAGATTCACTGATCAACAGTGGGGTTTGCGAAGAATTGGTCCCAGATGCTCTCTGTTGGGACCTGGAAGATCATCTTGTAGATCTTTTGTCCTTCCTTGGACAGTTTGCGGTCCACGTTCTGATCATAGGAAACTCCCATTGCCGGGCTCATTTGGAGAGACTCCTGGCCGGCAGGCTGTCTGGCCAGTTTTGTGGGCGAGTAGCTGTCGCTGGGCGACCGACTGGACGGCACAGAGTCCAGCTTGTTGAGTTCTTCAAAGAACTTTGTGAGCTCCGACTCGTTGGTGGTCCATTCGTACGGTCTGGGTGTTGGCCCCAGCAACGCCGGGTCGTCGAGCGGTTTCATTTTTGAAGGCATGCTCGACACCAGGTTCTTGAGATTCTCTGTCACGTGGTTGGCCGGTTGGAACCGTTTGATTTGTTCTGTTGACGGCAAGTTGACGGGCTCGTTGCCGGTGAAGTTGGAGTATCTGATGCGGATCACTGCGGCGGCGAGCAGATCAAAGATGTCGCGGCATTGCACCGCAGCGTCACATTTGCCTGAAAGACCAGATAACACAATGTTGCAGTACATGGCTGCCGTTTGCACCTCTTCCAGACTGATTCTCTGTCTCACTTGCTCACAGTTGAAGATGGTGTACAAGAACGACGAGCCGGCCATGAACAGATTGTGTGTTGCGGCCCATGTGTAGTTGATCACCTGACTCTGGTAGAGCTCGTGGTACGAATAGATGATATCTTTAGAAGCTTCCAGCACGTTGAGGTAGTTTTCCAGGCTGAGCGTGAGTCTTCTTGGTGACAGTCCGTTCAGGATGACCTTGGTGTGGCTGTAGTTGAGCAGGAAGAACTCGTAGATGAAATCGCAGTTCATCTTTCTAGGTGTTTTTGGCGAATTGGCTTTCCAAAGGTCTAATCTCTTGGTTATGTCCTGGTACCAGTCGTCGAGGTCCTTGAATCTGCGTGGCAGCTCTCTTTTGTCGTACAGAATACCCTGCACCTCCGATTGGAGCTCTCTGATCTTAAACATCGACAAGGCCACCGCTTTGTATGTTGGCATGGTGCTGGTTCTGGTGGAGTAGTCGGTGAGGTTGGTATCTTTTACGATGAAAGCGTCGTCCAGCTCGCTCGGCAACGGGACGAAACAACTCTCTTCAGGAATACCAAACGGACGACCCAGATAGAAACAAACCTGTCTATCCAGAGCGTAGCAGCACCAAAACAGTCTGCGACGCAAATCCAAAGTGAACGCATCAAACTGGTAGTCTCCTTCGAAATGGAGCCCTAAATCCACACACACTCGCATTGCGGACCCCAGAATGTACCAGATACCAGGCACAGCCGGTCTCATTAGCGAGTAGAGCGCAAAACACAAAATCCCCTGCAGTGCTTCCAACCGGTCCGGCGAGCCGTAAACGAGATTGATGTACAACAGGCCAGCGTTTTTGAAGTTATCGGAGATTTGGTCAGGGTATTTCAACAGCGTGGCCGACGACGAGATCGCAAACATCATGTTCATGAAGTAGAGCGGGATGTGGAACTTCTGCGGAACGTCGATGGAGTTGGCTATTTGGACCGGGTCGACGTTCTTGTTTTTTTCCACCTCGGAGTCTAGATACTGCGTATACTGGTAGTACCAGGTGTCTTCTTCCTTGTAGTCTTTAAAAAAGCTGTGGTTGATGGAGGTGTAGGTGGAGGCGAAGGAAACGTCGTTGGGGACGTTACCGTAGATGGGCTGGAAGTAGCGGGCCAGAAACTGTTCTCTGTGGAAAATCGGCAGCTGGGCGTTGGCCTGGGCGAAATAGACCGAAAGCAGGTTCAGGGCCTGTTGTTTTGGCGGCAACAGTGCAATGTTGGAGCTCTGCACAGAATCTTTCAAAACAGACGGGTCCATGATGGACTGGTCCGAGGTGGGGATCTTGGGGGCCATGTTATCTGGGCCACGAAGGTTGAGTGCGGTGACCATCAGCTTGGAGAAAGGAATGCCAGAAGAGGCACCCATAAATAATGGCGGGGCTTTGGACCCAGAAGCGGTTGTAGAATTTTGTACGGTATCGATGAAGGAGTCAGATCTGTTGACAAAGCTGGTCTCCGAGGTGTCTGAGCCGACAGATCCCGTCAGAGAGCGGATCTGAGACTGTAGGGCCTCAATACGGGACTCCAGACTCACCACATACGACCGTGCAATTTCTCGACCGGTGACCGGGTCTACAGAAACACACTCGACATTGGCTTTGGCACAGCCCGCACATTTAGGAAAGTCGGTGGTGCATTTCATCTTCTTCTTGCGGCACCGCTTGCAGGCTGCCCGGTACAAGTTCATGCCTGGTTTTTCCTCTGGCGGGTCCAGGAGCTGCTCTAAAGATCGTTTCATTGTCAGGTACAATCTACCGGATGGATAAATATATAGAGATATTTTATTCTAGGCGGTGCGACGCGACGGCTCACCGAGTAGCGTCGATTCACTTATCGCTGAAGGGGCTGAAACATGGTCTACCAACACAACACCGAATCATGTCACGACAGATTTTGCTCGAGACGAATGCCGCACACAACATGTTATTTCCGTTCCGAGTCGAATTTCTAAGAGTCCGAATCCACGGCAATTCCGGCTAGAGCAATGGCTCTAAAATATTTTGCCAACATTTTATTCCTTCCCCCCATGAGTCTTGACATTGGCGAGTTAGCGGCACTGGCCCAGGCAAAGACCCAATTGGCGTCTGTCTGGGTGCTGAACTACTACCATACGCACTCTACCTACGAATTGGCCAGAGACCTGATCATCTTGTCGTATGTTCTTGGATGGTTGACTAATATCCTGCGGCTCACGTACGCATACGGTCTTTGGCGGTCAATCAAGAACCTGTATCGGTACACTGCCAAGAGGTTCTACAAGAAGACTCTGGAGCTTCCCTTCTTGAAGAAGAAGGTCGCATCTGAGGTGGACCACGCCAAACACGAGCTGGAAAAGTCCCTCATTGTTAAGGCCAAGACCTCCTTCAACGAGGTGCCAGAGTTCGGGCTCACGGAAAAAGAGGTGTTCCAGAAACTGGAGGACCTCAACAACATTGCTGCCGCCAACTGGAAGGGCGGAAAACTATCCGGTGCAGTGTACCATGGCGGCGACGAGCTTATCGACCTGCAGTCCAAAGCTTATCATAAATTTGCGGTTGCAAACCAGCTGCATCCCGACGCATTCCCGGGAGTTCGCCAAATGGAAGCCGAAGTTGTGTCGATGGTTCTGAAACTGTTCAACGCTCCGTCCACTGGCTGTGGAACCACCACTTCGGGCGGAACCGAGTCGTTGCTCCTGGCCTGTCTTGCAGCCAGAGAGAAAGCCCGGCACGAGCGCGGGCTTTCCGAGTTCGAGATCATCGCTCCCAAGACGGTACACGCCGCCATCTTCAAGGCCGCGCTTTACTTCAAGATGAAGCTCCATCTGGTCGACTTGGACGAGAACTACATCGGAAACATCACCCAGGTCAAACGGCTTATTAATCGAAACACATGTTTGTTGATCGGCTCTGCTCCAAACTTCCCTCATGGACTCGTTGACAACATCGAGGAGCTCTCCAAGCTCGCTGTCAAACACAACATCCCGCTCCATGTGGACTGCTGTTTGGGCTCGTTTGTGATCGCCTACTACGAAAAAGCGTTCCAGTCGTCGCTAAAGCCGTTCGACTTTAGACTCCCGGGCGTCACGTCCATCAGTTGCGACACCCACAAGTACGGCTTTGCTCCAAAGGGCTCCTCCATTATCATGTACCGCTCCAACGAGTACAGAAAGTACCAGTACTTCGTGTCCACCGAATGGGTGGGAGGTCTGTACGGATCGCCTACGCTTGCTGGCTCCCGTCCCGGAGCACTGACGGTCGGCGCCTGGGCCACTATGGTGTACATGGGCGACGACGGGTACACGAGAGCGTGCCAGGACATCATCTTGACCGCCCGCAGACTCAGACAAACGGTTGACGAGGAGATCCCCGAGCTCGAGATCATTGGAGACCCGCAATTGTCTGTTGTTTCGTTCAAGTCCAGCAAGCTGAACATCCACAAGCTCGGAGATCGTTTGGGCAAGGACGGCTGGCATCTGAGTGCGTTGCAGGACCCGCCGGCTTTGCATCTGGCCGTCACCAAGCTGACTGTGCCTGCCATTGACCGGCTATTGGAAGACCTGAAGGTGGCAGTCAAGGAAGTCTCGCTAGAAGATAACACTACCACTTCCGACACCGCACAGCTGTACGGTGTGGCCAACAGTCTGCAAACAGGATCCGTGGCCGACAAGCTGATCACGTGTTTCCTGGACACTCTGTACAAGACAGAGCCTAGTACGTAAAAATGTAATTATCTGTATTTACATGGAGTGATGCTTACGTTGTCTTTTCTCGGCCAGAGAGGCGACCTGGAGGAGTTCTCGTTTGGTCTGTGGCTGGTCGAGTTTCTCGGCCAGAGCAACCACGCTCTTAAGGTGGTAGTATGTCCAGGCGAATTTACCTTGAGAGCTGAGAATCACTTGGAACGCGTCTGTGAGGTTGTTGGTCTCGACAAAAACAGACACGATTGCTCTTGCGAACTTGAAGTCGAGCTGGTCCTGCTTGTGCGGACTGAGTTTCTGGAATTCGGGTGACTTTCTGTACTGGCCGCGCTCTGTCCAGATTTTCTGTGCAAATGCAACGTCTTTATTTATCCGGGCCGCGTGCATGCAGGCGTTGTAGAGCTGGTCGTTTCGCGGGTACTTGATCTGGACGCGGCGGGCGGCAATGGTCGACGGGGCTGACGAGGCGGATGCAGGCGTTTCATCCAGTTGTTCTGGCTGTTCTGACTGTTCTGACTGTTCTGGCTGCTCTCCCTTGGGCTCCTCAACGGTGACGGTCTGTCCCTTGAAGAACGTGTGCCGCTCCCACAGTTGCTCGAACTCGTCAATCGAATGGCCCTTCAGCGCGTGCACAAACAGATACGCCTCGAGCACCTCGAGCGAGATCATGTGCGGGAAGTGGAGCACAAAGTACTCGAAAATAGCACGGGCCTCGACCACGCCCAGGTCCGGGTCGGCGAGCTCCAGCGTCGGCAGAAACGGCGGCGCGTTCTTGTGGAAGCTGAAGTCGCACATATCGAGCGTGCGCGCGGCAATGTCACGGATCTGGTGGTTCAGCCGACTCACAGGAACTCGATCCGGGTTGTAGAACGTGTATGCGTTGAACAGGTACCGCAGCGCGACGGGCGACGGTGGCACCATTGCGTTTGCGGCCTTGGTCAGCGTGTCAAACAGACCAACAAACAGGGCCCGTGCCAGGTTGAGGTCCGAGTCCTTGTACGCCAAAACCATCATCATTTCCACCACCTTGGAGTCCATCGGGTACTTTTTGGTGTAGTACTCGATGATGAACCCCCAGCCGCGCTCGATGAGCGGCTGACGGGTCGAACAGCCCTTGGCCAGCGCCAGAAGCGCCTGCGGCTCGACCTCGATCTTGCGGTCAACCATCTCGTCGTACAAAGTCAAGGCGTGCTCAACATTATTATTCAGCACGTCCATCAAAATGACCGACGAGTACGTGCGCGCGGACGGCGAAGTGTCCAGAGACAGGAACTTCATCGTGCTGAACACGTCCAGAACCTGGCGGTAATTGTTCATCCGCACGTACATCTGCAAAATCGTGGTGTACACCTCTTTGGTAGCAACGTAGCCGTCGCTCCGGATCAGGTCCATGAACTCGCGCACTTTGTCCACGTTCAGCAGCTTGCTGTACAGGTTGATCATGATTCCGTACGTGATCAGGTTGGGCTTGATTCCCTTGTCTAGCATCTCGGCGTACATCTTCTCTATTATTGGCTGTGCTTGCTGGACTTTCACAAGATTATAAGAGCTCATCAGACTGTTGTACAATTGTAATCCTTTCAACAGCTTCGCAGAAAGAGCCATCTCGTGGATCTTAGAAACCACAGCCGGTCTTTGGGAGCGTGGAATTGTCGTTAGCAGTTTCAGAACGTCTACCGGAGTGCACCCGGAAAGCCCCGTGGTTTGGTGCAACCGGTCCACCACAGGAACCCAGTTTGCTCCGTCAGAAACTGTGATATGCTTGATGGTTTCCGGGTCCAGTTTCGTTCGTATAACTGGCGGAAGCTGGGTGTGTGGCTCGGCATCGGGGAACATCGAGAGTCCTTTGGCCTGGCCAGACGAGTCTCCTGGCCCCAGGGAAAGAGCAGGATCGGCGTCGTTCGAGCTCATCAGCGACTCGAACAGTAACTCGGCCTCCTCGTCCGCCACGTCCTGGCTCTCATGCACCTGGAACTCGTCGGCTGCGGATCTCTGGATCTGCGTGTCCTTGTTCTGCTTGACTGTGTTTTCGACCTGCATAGTGAACTGCTCCAGATTTTTGATCTGCTGGGTCAGCTGGGCCTCGATTTTGGCCGCAGAAGACCGCGGCGTCTTGGGCCTGCGGTTGAACACCACTGTGCGCACAAAACAGATCGGCAAATGTGGCGCTCGTCTGCCGAAAACCGTTCTGCCTAGCATGCTATGATGGATACACAGAGTGAAAAATTTGGAAAAAGTAGCTAAATATTTTTTTTTCTAGTGGTGGCACAGCCCGAGTAATTATTATCATTATTTACATCTTCTTGTAATACGAATAGACTCTGCTCCAGAACACCTCTTCGTCCGGAATCCGGATCATTGGGTCGCTGTTATGGAGCACGAGCTGGAGATTGTTCCATCCAAAATGATAGTGAAGCAAGACAGTTAGAACGCAGGCGTATAGCAGCTTGTAGTCCCCATAAACCATTAGCAAGGATACAAGCTTAAACACCATGGGTAAACTGAAATTCTTCATGATTTTCATGAACGCGTCAAAAGTGACTAAATTCAAATCGTCCTTGAAACTCTTGAGCGACGACTTCATGTAGGGATGCGACTGAATGGCATTAAACTTCGTAACAAATTCCTTAGTGACAATGTGCTTGTTGAGGAAATAAAGGGTCTTGAGCGACCTGGAAAACGAAAACCCGTTGGTCAACAGCGCCAAGTTCACATGGTAACTATTCAACTGCCAGTCCTGCTGGGCAGAGGTGATCCGGAGTAGTTTGTCCAAAGAAGCAAATAGTTTTGGCTGTTTGTAAATGTCCGGGTGAGAGCTGATGAACGAGTCCAGGTCCAAGTTTCTCGTGGTGGGCGACAACGTCGGCACCTCCACACTAAATTGTCTGTGTTCGAGAACTTTCACGAAAATGGTGTATCGCGTAGCGGCGTCCACCTGTGTTCTCCACATGAGTTTTTTGATCTCGGCCCAGTTCGACGACTTGATCTTGGTCTTTCCTGCGAAGTACGTGAGTCTAGCGTCGCCAATCATTCGGTCGCGCTCGCGCTGTTCCGCTCTAGCCGATTCCTTTCTGTGATGGAGCCCGTACTTTTCCACCATCTTAGTGAACTCCTTTTCGTGTTTTAGCGATTCGTGTTTATTCTTTGGAGGCAGCCAAGAAGGACGTGTCATTGTGAGCGAGTCCGCCTTCTCGGAGGAAACCAGTGTCGGGTCGTCCAAAATGTCCACTTTGCTGCTGTACTTGGACCGTCTGTTGAGTTCTTTCTCCACGTGGTTTTGAACAGAGTACTCGTAGAACCCAGTCAACTGACGCGCATCTGGCGAAAGCGTCGTGTAAGAGTAGTGCTTTGTCAGTGTTGGGCTCGGAAGATACGTTGGTTCTGTTCTGGACTCTTGCGCAAGAGCTCCCGGAAGAGGAGATGGTACTATCTTCGAAGAGTCTTTCCACGCACGCTTCAGAATATGGGAGCCAGAATCCCTGCTAGTGTGTTCGAAAAGCGACGCAGTGGAGTGCATGGCCAGCGGAACGTTGAACATGGACGATTCGTCCGGGATTTTGTCGTCATTTTCGAGTTCTTCGTACAGTTTGTATTTTTCCTGTTGCGACATGGTTTTCGCAATGCGACTGGCTCGAGGAGGCGGAACCTTGATGTTTGTTCTCGGAAGCTCTGTGGAAGAGACACTGGTGATGGACGAAACCCGGGACGTGGACCCGTTGGAATCGCCGCTAGAATCGCCTGTGGTGCTGTCATGTTTGGAAATGTTGAGAACCGAGTCGCTTGGCCGCTTGATACCGAGACCGGAAAACGATGGCATGCTGCTGGGAGATCGTTGCAGAGTCTGAGGGGGCGCAATTTTGGGAGTTATGGGCACTTCTAGAAAATCACTCCGTTTTGCCATGATATATAAGTGAGAGACAAGAGCAACGAGGTAAAACTCTATGTAAACAAAAAGTGAAAGGGAAAAACTATTGTATAAATATAAATACACGACGTGCTTTTACTAGCAACTATTGTTTAAATGCGGTGAATAATTGTGCCAAATAGGTATTTTTTATTGTACTTTACAGTTGTGTTGTGCACCGTTTCAGACGAACATGGACTCTTCTATTCGGTGCGGCAGGGGTATATGGTGCTTGGCAAGGGCTTTGCAAAGCTTGGGCCGGTGGTCTGGGACTGTTCGAGGTACAAGCCAAACTTCTTTACATCCAAGACCAGATCTGGCCCCATTCCCCGATTAATCACAATTTACTCTTTTAATAGCTGTATCTCTCCGGCTGCTTAAGCAGTCTCGACCCTGGAACAACAAAAAAAACCCAAACAATCCGGCTCCGTTTTTTTTTTTCTAATTCACCACTCCGTAGGTTTTTGGCTTGAAATAGACGCGCCGATCGACGCCCCGTGCCCATTATGCAAAGTACGGCCAATTGATGTGTTGTTAATTCATACTTTTCTGCTAATTATGACCACCTCACCAAAACTCTTCAGAGTCATCGGAGGCGCCCAGAACTACGACTGGGGTAAGCTTGGATCCTCCTCTGCCGTTGCTCGGTTTGCCAAGCTCAACGACCCGGAAACCGTCGTTATTGATGAAGAAAAGCCGTACGCAGAGCTGTGGATGGGAACCCATCCTTCTGTGCCAACTGTTCTTCCAGACAGCAACAGAAAGGCTCTGAGAGAGTTGGTGACCGAGTTCCCAGAGGAGACTCTTGGTCCAGACATCATTGCTAAGTTTGGCTCCAAGGAAGGTATTCCATTCTTGTTCAAGGTGCTTTCTATTCGTAAGGTGCTGTCTATCCAGGCCCACCCCGATAAGACCTTGGCCAAGCAGCTGCACGCGTCCGACCCGAAGCACTACCCAGACGACAACCACAAGCCGGAGATGGCCGTTGCTATCACCGACTTCGAGGCGTTCTGTGGATTCAAGCCTCTGGCACAAATCGATGAGCTGTTGCAGAAAATTCCAGAGTTCAAGGAACTCGTGGGAGCTGATGTGACCGAGGAATTCCACTCTGGTATTGCTTCTGCGGACGTTGCTGGCAAGAAGAAGCTGCTGCAAAAAGTATTCAGCCGTGTGATGAACAGCCCAGAGTCCAAGTTCGAGCCTTTGGCTGCCAGCATTGTCAAGAAGACCAAGTCCGACCCTGCCCTGTTTGGCGAGACTTTAGCCGACCTGATCCAAAGACTGGACGCCCAGTTCCCGAACGACATTGGTCTCTTCTGCGGTTGCTTGATGTTGAACCACTGCACGCTCAAGTCTGGTGAAGCTATCTTTTTGGAAGCCAAGGACCCCCACGCGTACATCTCCGGAGATATTATGGAGTGCATGGCTGCTTCCGACAACGTGATCCGTGCTGGATTCACTCCAAAGTTCAAGGACGTTGACGTGCTCGTGGACTGTCTTACTTACTCGTTCAACCCTGTTGAGGAGCAGAAGCTCAAGCCTGCCCCATTCCCAAGAGGATCTGGGGACGCCAAGTTGAACTTGTACGACCCACCTATCGACGAGTTCAGTGTTCTCCAAACCGCCTTCTCCACGCCGGGTTCCGAGAAGTTCGAAGGACTGGAAGGTCCTTCTCTCTTGATCGTTACCGAAGGTAAGGGGAAGATCAAGCTGCAGGGATCCGAGACCGCTTTGGACGCTTCCACCGGAAATATCTTCTTTATTGCGCCAAAGGCTCCTGTCGAGCTCATTTCCGAGTCGAACACTCCATTCACATCGTACCGTGCTTATTGCGAAGCTTGATATTTTCAGGTATGTATTTAATAAGATTAATAGACTATCCAATTACTCCTCACACCGGAACACCCCGACGGTGCACAAACTGCTGGAGGTTTTGCTCCTCGATTTGGTCCTGCAAATCGTCGCCGTTGAGCCACTCGGAGATGTCTTCGAATATACGCGCACTTATTTCCAAGTCGAGTGTGCGCTCTTCTAGTTTCAGCCGTGCTTCCAGCTCCTCGCAGGCCTCCACCAGGACTGCTATTTTGCGCCGCGACTGTCGTTTCTTGAACTCGATCACTGGGCGCAGATGCTGGAGCCGGGTGAGCCTTCTGATCTCCAGCACGGCGAGCCGCGGGAACTTGTCCAGCATCAACGCATGCGAGAGCCCCGCGTCGGTTAGTCTCCAGCACCCGTTCAGACTGAGTCGTTCCAGTTGCTGGCCGATTTGGAGCGCCAGCGACCAAATCAGGGCGTCTGAGATGCCGCAGCCCGCCACGCCCAGAGTCTTGAGACTGCACTTGGAGATTATATGCGAAATGGAGGCGTCCGTGACGAGATTTCCCTTGGTATGTCTTCCACAGTTGAGAGTCTCCAGTTTGGGACAGTGGGTTCCCAGATGGTAAAGGCCGGCATCGGTGATGTTCTCGCACGCTCGCAAGTCTAAATGGACCACGTTGGGCATGAGCGGCGCAATTGCCAAAAGATACTGGTCGTCTATAATTTTCGAGCCTGGTAGCACGACTTTTTTCAGCTTCTCTGTGTACAGCGAAAGCGATGGGAGCAGTTTCGGACAAATGTAAAACTCGATCCACTCCAAGTTGACCGGACTGATCTTGATGCTGTCGATATGTTGTTGTGTAGTGGTCTTGAGCTTATGCAGAACGAATGATTTAGGATGTGCAATGGTGACGGATCTATAATTAAGTAGCTTGTTGCTCGAGTCGAAATACAAGTTCTCTTGGAGAACCTGCAGCGTGAGATGGTGCCAGAGGCGGTTGACCATGAGACAGCTGTGCAGGTTACCGACGGGCGGAGCTGTGGTGTTTGTGGAAAGAGTGCGTTGCCACACCTGCTCTCCCTGGTCGCCATGGATGAGTTTCGCGTGGTTGAGCGACATCGGCGGCTTTCTGACGGGGCTCTGCTCGGTTGGAATTCTATCTGTGTCGTCGTGGCCGACGTAATGCAG
Source organism: Ogataea philodendri (assembly GCF_020536065.1). NCBI lineage: Eukaryota > Fungi > Ascomycota > Pichiomycetes > Pichiales > Pichiaceae > Ogataea > Ogataea philodendri. Next base: position 384,128 of record NW_025763914.1, read on the forward strand.
TATGATATTAAGGATTTCCGGGATCTCAAAGATGGGGTGGGGCTCGCTCGCCAGCGAGAGCTTTTCCACGTTCTCGAGCAGTTTCGGCGAGACTGGACTCGAGCACGCCGAGAACGGAGAAAAGAACCGGGTCTTGAGCCGACCAGGATGCCGCGGTGACATCTTGCGGGAAAGAATGCTATGCTTTGCCGAGGACGAAAGAGAGCCCAAAGAACTCAGCGAGGTGTTCGAGTCCGAGGTGACCATGCTGGTGTTACGACTATAGTCGGAAGGTGTATGGACGCGGAAGGAGATGCTGCTGGCTCGTTTGAGAGGACGGTGGTCCACCAGAGACGAGCGTCTCTCTCTTTGTCTGGTCTTGTGGACCAGTAGCGGCTCAGAAGTCGAGTCCGGGGATGTCTGTGCCAGATCTCGCATGGAGATTACTAGCCTCGAGCTAAGCAATTGCCAAACATATATACAGGCGAATTCAAATGGCTGGGGGCAGAGAACGAACCGAAAACAGGTCAATTTTCAGGAGCTCCACCGCGCCGCACAGCCGCAGACCAGCCACTTCAGACACATCGAAACACCTTGGACAATGTATTTGGACAATGCCGGCAATCAGAAACTTGGCTGGACATTGGCAACAGATTGTCTTCCGGCTGCCAACAGCCATCTCCAAGGCTGGACCCTACCACAGGACGGGACAAAATGGCCCCAATTAGGCTTTATAGGATGGCTTTATTAAAGGAGGTTTGATTTTTTTCGCTACATGCGGCCGGGTAAAACAGCCAGTAAATAACTTTTTTTAGTGGACTTTCTGTAACGGTGGTGTCTTAGCTAAGCAAGAGGCAAATAAATGCCAACAAGCAACAAAAGATAACATTTTTTTGTTGTTTAAAGGTCACCCTTGTTTACGAAATTACCCCGATGAACAACGAATACGACTATCTTTTCAAGCTCTTGCTGATCGGCGATTCCGGAGTGGGAAAATCCTGTCTCCTTTTGCGGTTCGCAGAGGACACCTACACGCAGGACTATATATCGACCATCGGAGTGGACTTCAAGATCCGTACAATCGAGCTGGACGGCAAGACCATCAAATTACAAATCTGGGACACGGCTGGGCAGGAGAGATTTAGAACGATCACCTCATCGTACTACAGAGGGGCGCATGGTATTATTATTGTGTATGACGTGACGGACCAGGAGTCGTTCAACAACGTGAACCAATGGTTACAGGAGATCGACCGGTACGCCACCAGCGGCGTGATGAAGCTCTTGGTCGGTAACAAGTGCGACCTGACCGACAAGAAGGTTGTTGACTATGCTGTGGCTAAGGAATTCGCCGACAGCAGGGGAATCAAGTTCCTGGAAACCTCCGCCTCGCAGAGCACCAACGTGGAACAGGCTTTCATTGTCATGTCCAAACAGATCAAATCGCAGATGGCTAGTTCGCAGCCGGCTCAAAACACAGCTGGAAAGCCGAGCGTGAACTTGAGTGGCACCTCCGTTATTAACCAACAGAACGGATGTTGTTAAACAAGTGCGTACTTGCTTTGGATGTAGCTACGAATCATAATACATGCACCGAGACATCGTTTGCGTAGCCAACTTGGTCCTGACCAAAGTCGGGTAAATACTGAATAATTAAATTTAATTGAATTTGTTTCACTATGGCTGGTGCTTCCGACAAAAAACAGGCCGCGGCCAACGAATCTATTCTGAAACAACTGCACATTGCTTCGGCGGTGATTAACATACTGGCCCTGGTGGCCCTGTTTGTTCTCCACCGTCCAGCAACCAAGAAATACTACATTCTCTTCAGTTTACCAGGGCTTGGATGTTTGTATGTGATTGAGAACGTCGGAAGACCAAAGTACCACAAGAACCCGCAAGGATACTCTGTTCTCACGTCAGCGGGCCAGGATCTCCAACAACAAGGTCTCACAGAGTACATGGTGGACATCGTCTATCTTACGCTGATCATCGACGTGTTGATGATTGTTTTTGGAAGCAACAAGGTTTGGCTGCTGTTATTGGCGGTTCCAGCGTTTGCCGGCTACAAGTTGAAAGGCCTTATTGCTCCGTTTTTTGCGAGAAAACAAACTACAGAGCCAGTGGAGGCGGAGCCCGTGAAAAGCAAACGGCAGCAGAAGCTGGAAAACAAAAAGACAAAGATCAGATACAGGTAAATGGACCCTGAATAGGTCGTGCGATGTAACAGTTTAATTATCATGGCTATTTGCAGAACAGGTCGTGACCAGTTTGTGCCAAGCCCCTAAAATGCTCTCTAATCAGGGCACCCGATTCGGTGTCTAGTAGTGAATTTTCGCGGTGCACGGGTGCAGACCTTTATAGAATTTTCACGTCACGTTACGAGCCCGCAGCCCCCTTCCGGCGGTCGCGAAAGTTCCAATCAGCAGGCTCAGCTTGTTGCCGCTTCTTGTTGAGTTGTCCTCTCACTTTTTATAAAAGTTTTTACTTTACCTTGTTTTGTAAATTAGATCATTCAATTGGTTGAAATAATCATAATTGAGTTATAGCAATATGGACGGAGGTAAGTGTTGATGAAAAACGGCTGAAATCCCCAATTTCGCTCGGTGGCGGGAGAACGAGCAATCTCCAGATCTAAAAATATTATATTCAAGTTTTGGCGGCCATTGCCGCGGAACAGCGCGCGGGAACCACCACCACATCTTTCTATGGCGTTGGTTTGCACGGGTGGTCGTGAGGTTTGATGGATTGGGCGTCAATTTACGGCCCAATTTATCACCGTATCTTTGTGAATCAAAACAAGCCTTTCAATTGCTTTGTTCCGGGATACAAGCCCAGATCACGCGTGTAATGGCAACCGCTCGCACTCCACCCACGAGCCAACAATTGGGATCTCAATGCCTTCCATTCCTCTCTTTCTAACACCCCTATAGAAGACGTTGCTGCAGTAAGTATCATGCGGCCCGAGCTGAGGGCTGAAAATTTCAGTCCGGCTGGGCCATCAGATTTCGCAAATAATCCTCGCTAACAATTTAGTTAGTCATTGACAATGGTTCGGGTATGTGCAAAGCCGGTTTCGCCGGTGATGACGCCCCAAGAGCCGTGTTCCCTTCGATTGTGGGAAGACCAAGACATCAAGGTATCATGGTCGGTATGGGTCAAAAGGACTCCTACGTTGGAGACGAGGCTCAGTCCAAGAGAGGTATCTTGACCTTGAGATACCCTATTGAACACGGTATCGTTACCAACTGGGACGACATGGAGAAGATCTGGCACCACACTTTCTACAACGAGCTGAGAGTTGCCCCAGAAGAGCACCCAGTCTTGTTGACTGAGGCTCCAATGAACCCTAAGTCCAACAGAGAAAAGATGACCCAGATCTTGTTTGAAACGTTCAACGTTCCTGCTTTCTACGTTTCTATCCAGGCTGTGTTGTCTCTTTACTCTTCTGGTAGAACTACCGGTATTGTTTTGGACTCTGGTGATGGTGTTACTCACGTTGTTCCTATCTACGCTGGTTTCTCTCTTCCACACGCTATCATGAGAATTGACTTGGCCGGTAGAGACTTGACCGACTACTTGATGAAGATTCTCTCCGAGAGAGGTTACACTTTCTCCACCACTGCCGAGAGAGAAATCGTCAGAGACATCAAGGAGAAGCTTTGTTACGTTGCCTTGGACTTCGACCAAGAGTTGCAAACTTCTTCCCAGTCTTCTGCCATCGAGAAGTCTTACGAGTTGCCTGACGGACAAGTCATCACCATTGGTAACGAGAGATTCAGAGCTCCAGAGGTGTTGTTCCACCCAGGTCCTCTTGGATTGGAGGCTGCTGGTATTGACCAGACCACCTACAACTCCATCACCAAGTGTGATGTTGATGTTAGAAAGGAGTTGTACGGTAACATTGTTATGTCTGGTGGTACTACTATGTTCCCAGGTATTGCTGAGAGAATGCAAAAGGAGATTACCGCTTTGGCTCCATCTTCGATGAAGGTGAAGATCATTGCTCCTCCAGAAAGAAAATACTCTGTTTGGATCGGTGGTTCTATCTTGGCCTCCTTGTCTACTTTCCAACAGATGTGGATTTCCAAGCAAGAATACGACGAATCCGGACCATCTATTGTTCACCACAAGTGTTTCTGATTTGCTCAAGTGTATTCTTGCGCCTGTTTCAGTATTTGGAGTTTTGCTTCTCCACTTAGTATAGAATCAAAAGATTTGATTTCTCTTTCCCAGTTAACTGCGACGATAGTCGGCGATTTCTCCAGAACGCTTTTTTTTTTCGTCTCGATTCGCTTATCTCGTGCAACCAATTTTTTTCACCGGCCCAGTTTATTAGCTTATTCCTTCTACACGTATAATGACCGACAAGGTGGTTGTTGCCACGCCGTGGAGACTGGCTGCTCGCCAGGTAGCCAAGTTGTCCACCACGGCGCAATTTTACTGGTTTCTCTCGCATCTTTTGTCGCTTACTTTTTTGGTTGTCCATACCGCGGTCGCCACAGTCCGTGGACCTCGTTCGCCCACGGCTTTGCGCTACTACAACTACTCGATCACGTCCACGATCCTGACCTATGCCATTGTGCTCAGACAGACGTACAAAGCACGGCCCATCAGTTTTGTGTTTGCACGGCCACTTAGTCTGCTGCGGGACGATAACGTCCAGTACTTTCTATTGGCGGTGATATTCCGTGTGTTCTCGAAAAAACACGGCAACTCGTCCACATTGTACCCGTTCGCAGTGTACGCTTTCTTCCACTGTCTGGGATACATCAATGCCAACATACTGCGGTATCTGCCGTTTTTGTCCAAAGAGCAGAAATCAACGTACTCCACGCTGATCGCCCAATTTGTCAAAACATACGGCGAACAGTCGTCGCTCGTGGCTGCACACACCGAAGTTCTGCTGGTGACGGCTTATATTTTGCCGGTTGCAAAAATGGTTCTTCTGTTGCAGATCATCCGTCCTAATTATCTTGTGCAAAACGTGCAGGTGCTGTTCCTGCTAAGCGTGGTGGTGATCTTCAACAAGCTCCGGTTCGACCAGTCCAAGTACACCCGTGCACTGGTGACACAGTACGACGCACGAATCAACACCATGCTCGCAATGCCTGTGATCCCACCGGCATTGCAAAACGCCTACTTCGCACTCCGCCAGTCCATCATCGCCCAGCTGAGCAAGATCAACTTGCCAGTGCAGCCGAAATGAACTGCTTGGTCCACCTAATTTAGTCTTCTATGTACACTACACCTCGCGCCGACACCCTCAGGCCAAAGTCTAGGAAAGATTTAATTCTCTTTGTTCATTATGGTATCGTATCTGGATATCCCACCGGGGCAAGATCCGGCCACCTATGTGTCGTTTCCCACCTGCGCCCACCTGGCCAAGACGCTGACATCCTCCGAAAGAGACGCGATCTTGAAAACATACAACACCGCCATGAAAATCTGTCTCCTTGCCATACCCATCGATGAGGACCGGTCCTATTTGGCCAAGGACGGCACCAAAGTCCACCATTACGATCTTGTCCGACTGCGCTCGAAAGTACTCAGGTGTACCCACTGCCATTCCTCGTCCCTCTTGCACATCTGTCTACAATGCTCCTTTGTTGGGTGTCTGAGACACCAACATAGCCAGGAACATGCTCGCACGACAGGCCACAAATTTGCCGTCAACCCGCAGTCTGGAGACCTTATCTGTTGGGAGTGCGGCGACTACGTGGGCGATCCGTCGCTGGAACGGATCAGAATCAACCAGATCATCCATTCGAAAAACGTTGCAAATTTCCCCGGCATGCCAATCTACGAGCACGAGCACGACTCGGCCAAACTCGAACTCATCGAGGCCGGGTCCAGGTTACCAAGTTTCCGCGCCTACACGGGGCTCAAGGGCTTCGTCAACATGGGCTCCACCTGTTTCATGAGCACGGTGCTGCAAACCATCATCCATAATCCGTTCATCAGAGACTATTTTCTGGCTGGCAGTCATTCGGACTGCGACAAACAGGTTTCCGAGTGTCTTTCGTGTTCGGTAGCCGAGGTGTTCCAGGACTTCTACACGTCTCCTAGTCCGTCTGGATATGGTCCGGTGTCTCTGTTGACGGCGGCCTGGAAAGTGAAACGGTCTTTGGCCGGCTACACAGAGCAAGATGCACACGAGTTCTGGCAGTTTTTGATTCATCAGTTGCACAAAAACGATACTACAAGATCAAAAGCATATAAAGAGCAAACTCCGATCCCAGGAAGCTACCTGGCGCAGTCCCAAGGAGGTTGTAATTGCATAATCCATCGAACTTTCTCTGGTGAACTGCAGTCGTCCATCAAATGCAAAGAATGCAATACCATCACAAACACAGTTGATCCGATGCTCGACTTGTCGCTGGAAATCCAGGAAAAACACCCAGACGGCTCCCGGTCGCCCATCTCGCATCTCGAGCTGTGTCTCGACAAGTTCACCAAACCAGAAAAGCTAGACACAATGTACAGCTGTTCCACCTGCAAAAAGCAAACCAAAGTCACCAAACAACTAATGGTCAAGAAACTGCCCCCGACACTGGGAATCCAGCTCAAGCGGTTCGAGCATCTCGCCACATCTACAAAGGTCGACACCTATGTCCAAATTCCGCTGCTTTTAGACATGAACAAGTACGTCTTACCGGATAAAAAGTCGCACCCGGGGAAAAACCTGTACCAATTATACGCCGTGGTGTGCCACATTGGGTCTGCCAGCACGGGCCACTACATTTGCATGGTGAAGGCACGGAACGGGATCTGGTTCAAGTTCAATGACGCTACAGTGACAAGAGTGTCGCAACAAGAGGTGCTTGCTTCGCACGCGTACCTTTTGTTCTATATGATTAACGAAATGGCCTAGTCGAAGAAATCGTCGTCGTTGTCCGACGTGGCGGACTGTCGGAGCGACTTCTTGACAAATCGGGCTTGCCGCGACTCCTCCACATCCTCGTCGTCCAGCTGGTTCACCGACAGCCTGGAGTCTGTTTCGCTGGCCACGCCGGCGCTGCACAGCCACGTTTCCACGTCGGCGAGTTTTGTCTGGTTGCCGCCCAGTTGCGCCAACGTGACGGTCTGTTTCACCACGTCGCCGTCGTGGTACACCAGCAGCGTGGGACAGTTGGCCTCTGGGTAGTTTTCCACGGCTCGATCTGCCGGGATGTCGACAAACTTGACCTCGGGCAGTTTGGGAGCGATCTGCGTGAGGATGCTGGCCAACAGACGCGACTGCAACGCGCTCTGCAGCGACATGTGCACCACGACAAAACACTCGTGCGACGCCTCGGTCACCTGCTGCTTGTACTCTGGTTTTGTGATGGGGTACACGGAGCCGTACTTGGCCTTGGCGGCGAGCTTGTTCATCTCGGCCATCCGTTTCTGTTTGTACGACTCGAGGAACTCCTCGTCCTCGTCGTCCTCGAGCTCGTCGAGCTCGTCTAGCGTCTTGTTGTCGAGTCTGTTCTCGTGCTGTCTCTGAACGGCCTCAGCAAGGGCCTCTTCGAGCTCTTCTGTGGGGTCCTTCTCCTTCTGCGGGATGATTCCCTTCTCACGCAGAATGTCGTTCCACTCGGTGTCCTCGTTGGGATCCACCTGCATCTGGATTTTCGGGTCAAAAGGTCTGTCCATGTTTTCCACTGCCAAAATTTTTGGATATGGAGAAAAATTTAAATACTGGTAAAAAAAACATCAATTAACCATTTATAATGTCCATTTCCTTACGAAAAGGGTTTGAGGACGAGTCGCTAGAACGCGTCCTGGAGGACCTGCTGGTACGTTTTGTCATCAACTGTCCGTCCGAGGACCTGTCGTCCATCGAGAGAGTGTTTTTCCAGATCGAAGAAGCCCACTGGTTCTACCAGGACTTTGCCAGGGTTCTCAACAATTTGTTGCCGGCAATGAAGATGAAACAGTTCACCACGCGGATTATCGAACAGTGTCCGCTGATTTGGCGGTGGGGCGATCCAGAAAATGCATTGCAACAATTCGGCAAGTACAAGTCCTTGATCCCCGTTCGTGGGTGTGCTTTGCTCAACGAGTCTCTGGACAAAGTTTTGCTGGTCAAGGGGTACGAGTCCGGGTCGTGGGGGTTCCCACGAGGAAAGATCTCGAAGGACGAGACCGACCTGGACTGCGCGTTGCGGGAGCTGGACGAGGAGACTGGCTTTGACGGAAAAGAGTACATTGACGAGGACGAGTACATTGAGCGCACTATTAAGGGCAAGAATTACAAAATCTACGTTTTGGCGGGCGTTCCAGAGTCGACACAATTCGAGCCCAAGGTGCGTAACGAGATCAAGGCCATTGAATGGCGCAAGGTCAAGTCGTTGTCGAAACAGGGCAGAAACACGCTGTTTTTGGTGAGCTCCATGATGCAGCAGCTCCAGAGCTTTATTAATAGAAAGAAGAATCTGCAAACAGAGGAGGAGCTCAAGAAGCAGGCCACCGCGCAGCTCAAGAAGATTCTGGGCGTGGGCCAGCCGTTGCAGAAGTCCGATCCGGGCAGAGAGCTGCTCAACATGTTGCAACAGGTGGCCACCACCAAACAACCAGAGACCATCACAGACGTCAAGGCGCTTCCTCCTGGTCTTGTGCGGCCCGGCCCCGTGGGTCCAGCAGGTCCTGGTGGACCTCTGCCGTTCCCATTGCCTGTTAATCCGTTCATGATGCCATTCCCGATGCCATTCCCTATGCCGTTCATGATGCCTCCGCCCGTGCTGCCAGGACTTCCGTTCCCTCCTCCACCAGTCTCGACGCAGCGCACAGACCAGAAGAGCGAGATCTTTGCTCCGCCGCCGTCCGAGCTCGACAAGCCGCACCTGGCGCTCGCCAACAAACGGTCCGGAGCCAGCGACAGCAAGGAGTTGTTAAGTATTTTGAAACGGCCAGAGAAGAAGGACGAACCAAAGGACACGAAGGACGAGCCAAAGGAGAAGTCTGGATTCCTGCAGAGTCTGTTCCAGAAGTACAAGACCGATGACCCTGCTCCAAAGAAGGTGACCATCCTGCAACGGCCAAAGGAGGAACCAAAGGATCCAAAGGAACCAAAGGAGACACCAAAAGAAGGCTCGGCCAGTCTGCTGAGCATTCTCAAGAGACCGTCGCCTGCTCCCGCCACAAACGGCGCCGAGCTGCTGGATATCCTCAAGAAACCAGAGCCAGAGAAGAAAGAGTCGGGCGACGGGTCGAAGGAGCTGCTGGGACTGCTCAAAAAGCCAGAACCAGAGAACGGCGCCCAGCAGCTGCTGGGACTGCTCAAGCCAAAGAGTCCTTCGCCGGCGAACGGGTCGCAGGAATTGCTGGGCCTGCTGAAACCGCAGCCACAGACCAACGGCTCGCAGGAGCTTCTTGGGCTGCTCAAGCCAACGTCTCCTCCGGCCCCGGCAAAAGAGGACGCGAGCCGCTCATTGCTGAACACACTGCTCGGCGCGCCTAAACAGACCCCGTCGCCGTCGCAGGACCTGCTAAGTCTGCTCAAGCCTGCTGCCCCCGCTGCTGCTCCAGTCTCTACACCGTCCGAGTCGACCAACTCCCAGGACCTGCTGAGTCTACTGAAGCCGAAGTCGTCGTCTGCGGAGACCGACGAGTTCGAGGACTTCGAGGACCTCAACGAAGGCTACGACAACGTGCAGTCGTCGAACCGGTTCAAAACGTACATCAGCTCTGACGACGAGGAGTATCTGTGATGCGGGAAGAAGCACAGCCTGAAAATTTTACAGGTGCGAAATTATTTTCCATGACACGCGTGGCCAAACGAGCTCCCAAGAAGCCTGCTGGAGACGGGCCGCCTGTGCCGGGCAAGCCGCCCGTTTACGACAAGGACAAGAGGAACCGGCGGTTCTGGCTGGTCAAGAGCGAGCCAATGCCTCGCGTGGACGCCAAGACGGGCAAGACGGTCAAGTTCTCGATCTACGATTTGGCACAGGTCCCGGCTGAGCCGTGGGACGGCGTGCGCAACTACGAGGCGCGAAATTACCTGATCCAGATGGCCAAGGACGACGTGTGTTTGTTCTATCATTCCAACTGCAAAAACCCGGGCATCGTGGGGCTGTGCACTGTGGCCAGCACCGCCAAGCCAGACCGGTCGCAGTTTGACCCGCAGTCGCCCAACTACGACCCCAAGGCCGGCCCGGACCAGCCTCGCTGGTGGTGTCCCGAAATGGCGTTCCTGTGCCTGCTGAACCGCAAGCTGAGCCTTGCGGAGCTGCGCGAGTCCAAGGGCGTCGAGGACCTGTACCTGCTCAAACGGGGCCGGCTCAGTGTCACGCCCGTGAGCGAAAAGCAGTTCTGGCGGCTCATGCAGCTGCAGGAGGGCCCCCAGGGCACCGACGCAGAAATGGACTGCCCCACACAAGGACTACCCAGATACTCCAAGAACCTGTTAGCATAGTAACGATTCTCTAATTCCAACTGACCCGGCCGTCCAGGCTGGTTCTTTCGTACAAGTCGAGCTCCACAAGCCCGGCCAGCTCTGCTTTCAGTGCCTCGAGCTGTTTCGTGCCGCGGGCAACGCTCTCGAGGTCGTTCAGTTGCGCGACGTTCACCAGACACTTGATCTGGTGCTGCTTGTCGAGCAACTCTTGCCCGTCGTTCCAATGGTACACCTGGAACACCTCGATGACCACGTCGTTGTAGTAGAACCGCGACCCGCGTACCCAGTACTCCTTCTCGGGCATGTACCCCAATTCGTCCATGTACCCGAGGATATCGTCCGCCTTGACGATGGTGGTCTCGTATATGTTCTGCGTCAGCACGGGTCGCTTGCCCGCGGCAGGGATATCGACGATCTGGAGCGTCCAGATGCAGTTGTTCCAGCGCGGACTCTGCAGGTTCGAGAGTAGCTCGCTGTCGCTGGCGCCGCCGTGGCGTGTCATGCGAATGCGGTACGACTCTATCTGGTTGATCTTGCCCGCTTTCTGCTCGGGCTTGAACGGGAACTTGGGCCGCATGACGACCGTGTGCTGTTCCATTGGCTGCGGAACCATGCCCGTGAGCGACTCGAGCGTGATCAACACCACCTCGGGCGCCAAAGTGCTCGAATACAAAGACAGCTGTTGAACCATAAATAAATTTAATTTAATTTTCACTGAAAGCTTTGGGCAACTCCTCGAATCTGTTTAACTGCCAACTATGTAAAGTCTAACCTACAACACTGGGGTTCTGATCTTGGCTCTGACAGCCTTGACCTGGGTGTAGTTCTCGTAAGCCTCGTCACCCATCTCTCTGCCAATACCACTCTGCTTGTATCCTCCAAATGGAACAGACTGGTGGAAGTCGGAGTAAGTGTTGATCCACACGGAACCGGCCTCAAGTCTGTCGGAAACATACAGAGCCTTGTGGATGTCCTCGGTGTGGATACCAGAACCAAGACCGAAGTCGGAGTCGTTGGCCTTCTCGATCACCTCGTCGACGGTCTTGAATGGCAGCACAACAGCAACAGGACCAAAGATCTCCTCCTGGGTCAGCTCGCTGTCTTGAGGAACGTCGTAGAACACGGTTGGCTCGACAAAGTATCCCTTGTTGCCGATTCTGTTACCTCCGGTCAGCAGCTTGAGGCTGGTCTTCTTTCCGATGTCGATGTACTTGAGAACCTCGTCGAACTGGTCTGGGGTGGTCTGGGCACCCTGGTAGGTGCCTTGCTCGAATGGGTTGCCAACCTTGAGCTTCTCGACAGCAGCCTTGAACTTCTGCAGGAAACTGTTGTACCATTCAGGGTTGGTGGCCTGGATGTAGATTCTGGAACCGGCACAGCACACCTCTCCACCGTTGAAGAAAATACCGGTGATGAGGTTCTGGATGGCCTCTTCCTCGTTACAGTCCTCAAACACGATGTTTGGCGACTTTCCACCCAATTCCAAGGTGACCTTCTTGATGCTCTTGGCACACTCGGTCATGACGTTCTTACCGACACCGGTGGATCCGGTGAAGGCGACCTTCTTGACCAATGGGTGGTTCAAGATGGCGTTACCGCAGCCTCTGCCGCTTCCTGGAATCACGTTCACCACACCGGCTGGAATTCCGGCCTCCTTGACAAGCTTACAAGCGTACAGGTTGGACAATGGGGTGGCGGAAGCAGGCTTCAAAACAACACAGTTACCGGTGGCAAGAGAAGGACCGATCTTCCAGGCAAACATCATCAATGGGAAGTTCCATGGGGTGATGGCACCGCAAACACCAAGAGGCTCTCTCTTGGTGTAGGTCATGTGGCTGTAGCCGGTGTCGATCAATCTGCCGTCCTTCTTCTCACAGAATCCAGCACACGATCTGAGGTAGTTGATCACAATGTTCAAATCCCATTGGGCACATTGCAACGACTTACCGTTGTCCAAAGATTCGATCTGGGCAAGAAGGTCTCTGTCCCTCTCAACAAGGTCGGCGAGCTTCCACAAGAGTCTGGCTCTTTCTGTTGGGTTGACAAACTTCCAGGACTTGAAAGCCTTGTAAGCGGCGTTGACAGCAATATCAACGTCCTCGGCCTCGGCCTGTTGGACGTCGCAAAGGAGGTCTTCGGTGATCGGCGAAGTAACCTTGAAAGTTTTGCCGGATTTGGCAGCAACGAACTCGTTGTTGATAAACAAACCGGTTGGTTGTTCATAAGACTTGTTAATAATTGGGAAGGTCAGCTTTTGAACGTGAGCCATTGTGTGAATTTGTTTAATGAAAGAAAGTCTCATGGTGAAAAAACGTCCACTTATATAAGAATTTCCCGTTGGCCCAGGTTTTTGCACAGTCGTGGAACTTTTTCGGATTGTGGGGGGGCAAAAATTACTAATTATGTAGGGGGCGCGGCCCAACGAAACATTGTTCCTTGTCCGATTAGGCAGCTGGGAAAAAATTAGCTTGCTGGGATCCTGCAATCCGCGCCCCCGGGTGTAACGGAAAGCAAACATGCACCCCACTGCGGGGTGCAGTTCTTCGGAGTTTGGACCCCCTGTTACAAATCACGTCACTAGACCCAGAACAACATCAAGCTACATTGTCGGCCCCCGTGGAGCTGAGTTTCCCGCTGGTCCCAACAATTCCGAAAAAAGAAATCATAACTTTATGGGTTATTCGGATCTTTGCCGTCCCGGTAATACATACTTATCTCCACCCTGCATCTAGCGAAGCATCTCGTCCACGTTATCGTCCCCCCGGTACTGGTATTGCAGTTGTTGGTGTTGGTGCAGCAGCGCAATGTCGTAGAGCTGTTCCTGCTGGTTCTGCCCTGAGCTCGACTCCGTCTGCGCCGCCCGCGTCGCCAGCTCCACAATCTCGTTCGTGTCCAGCGGTTCCTGCTTGAGCAGCTTGCTCAGCTCGTTCACGTCGCTCTCCTTGGCCTGCAACTCGTGGTACTTGCGCTGCTCGCCCACCTCGCCCAGCTGGAACGGAATCTCCTCGGACCCGTCCTTGCGCCAGTTCAACGGCTGGTGGTGTTTGTGGTTGTAGCTCAGCTGCACAACACCGGTCACCAGGTCGTAGTTGAGCGTGATCTTCGAGTCGCACTCTTCCGTCTTGAGCTTATTGATCACCTGCCGCTTGTTTTCGCTCCGGCTTTTCCGTTGTCGGTACTTGTCCTGCGAACAGATGTACATCCATGTAATTTTCTTGCTTTTATTAGGGTTGGTGTCCGATAAATTCGGCTTGTGGTGGTCCCGGATCGCAAACTTGAACCCGGTCAGCATCTGCAAGGGCACAATGTACTGGTTGACCACCAGCTCGGACATCTCCTTAACAATGTCCTCGGTCAGCTCCTCCTTTTGGTACCGAGGAAAAAGGTCCTTGTCTGTGTAGTTCCGATAATTGTGCTGGTACAGGTCGATTTGCGAGTTCAAACTCACCTTGTGCTGATACTGGGCCCAATCGTCGGATAAGTTCGGCAGTTTTGACAATGAGCGCACTTTTTTCTCCTTCACTTTGCGCTTGTTCCGGCAGTTGACACAGGTCTGGTACCGCACAAGCATGTCGGGGTCCTCGTTGACTCTTTTGACCCGACATCGGGAACATTTCTTCACCATGTCCGGGGACGAGACCGACCGCGACCGCTTGCGTGCTCCCGGCTGCGGCTGTCCGTCAGACCCCAGCTGGCTGTCTGGGATGTATGGGTAGTACTGTTGCCCGTAATAATTCTGCGAAGGCACGGGAGGCAACTGGTGATGTTGAAGCGACCGTAGCTGGTCGTCCACGTCTGCGAGCGTGATCGAGTGCGCCTGCTGTTGAGCGTCGGCAGGGATGTTTGGGATCGGTGCGTTTGTCTGTGTAGACATATTTCCCCAGATCTTATCAGCCTGAATAGGATAATCTGACAATTCAAATAGTGCAAAAAGTTGCTAGCTGTTAAAAACAAACGGCATAAATGTGCGCGCAAGTTGTGCCAAAAAAATTATAGTGCTTTTAACCATGGCGAAATCAGACTACGAGAGCGACGAGCTGCTGGACAGCGAGGAGGACGAGTTTGAACTCGAGAGCGAGGAGGAGTACGACGAGGTGGTTGCCGACGAGGACGACGAGGACGACGAGGAAGAGGAGGTGCCCAAACGGCGCGGCCGGCCGTTGATCGAGGAGGCTGTTGCGCAGGACCAGCCGAAACGCAAGCGTGGGGCCCCGAAAAGCTACAAAGAGCCCGGCGAGGACGAATTGCCGTACTCGGAGGACGTGGACGGCAGTTCCGTGGAGGATTCCACGCCGTCCACGGATATCGTCAGAATGACAGAACGGCAAAGGGCAAAGTACACGGAAACGGGCGACGATCTGAGCGACAGACAGGGCAGCGGCGAGCTGCTGGAGCTCACCAATGACCGGTCCAAGAAGAAACAGTTCACCGAGGAAGAGCTGCAGCTGCGACGGCTCGAGAACGCGCGCAAGCGCAAGAACTTCACCATGAAGCGGCTCGAGATGGAGAAACAGGACACCCTCAACAAGCTGCTGCTCAAGCGGGCCGACAAGGTGAGAAACCTGAAGAATCTCGAGGGAAAGGAGTACGGCGACGAAGAAGACCCCACGCCCACAGAGGCTCCGCGCCGCCCGATGCTGTCTCACCCGGCCCTCTCGCGCTGGAACTGCCGCGGTGTTGACCAGCAGGTGGTTAGTACATACTCTTTTAACGAATAGCTCTGTTAGCCAGAACACGGCTGTGCACAATTAAAAATAATTAAACCTTTATTATCCACGAGATGGGAGGACAGGTGCTTGTGACGTGCGGGGCCACGGTCTGTTTTGACAGACTCGTGGAGAACGCTCTGGACAAGCGGTTTTTTGGACTGCTGCTGCGGCTTGGGTTCGACCGTCTTGTGGTGCAGTACGGCAAGACGGCCGAGGGCCAAGAGCTCGTGACAAGGCTCACACAACAGTACACCGTCAGCGACGGGCAGTTCACGGTTGACGGCCTGCATGTGGAGCTGTTGGCGTTCGACGCAGACATTGTGGCCAACTACACGCAGAAAAGCGACCTGGTGATCTCGCACGGCGGGACCGGGTCCGTGCTGGACAGTCTGCGGTGCAACAAAAAGCTTGTCGTGGTGATCAACAGTGCTCTGGCGGACAACCACCAGGAGGAGATTGCGGAGGCGTTTGCACAACAGGGACTGCTCGAATATGTGCGTGGAGACTTGAGTGAGTTGCTACGCGTGACTGAGCGCGTTTGCAACAGGTCGTACAATAAGATGCCAAGCCCAAAAGGGAGAATTGTTGAGGATGTCTTATGGAGCTAGCTGAAGCGTGGATGGTTACAGAACGAACAGAAACACCAGGCTGAGCGCTGGCTTGGGTTGGCTGGGTGTTGATCTTTCGGGCTTGTGATGGCACAACAGCTACCGAGCAGTGTTCATTTATCCGGAATAGGAAAGAATTGTTGATTTACACAAATACAGCAAAAGCCCCGCAACCACCGGACCTGGAATCTCCCAATTAGTGTGAGATTTGTCGAGGTGCGTGAAATTTCCTCGATCAAGATCGCGTGAGGCTCGAGATCAATAGTGCTGCGGGAACGGTTTGGATGATAATTTCAGGCCTGAGTTTTCGCGCAACTGGAATAAGCAGGATCGCATACGTCAATCGGAAGCTTTGGCGAGAGTTTGCTGGAGAGTGCCCGGAAACGGGATCTAACTTGCAATGGCTCCCAAAATCCCGAGGAAGCACGGCTGGCTAGCCAAAGAGTGGCCAGCTAGAAAGAGAAACGACGATCTAGTTTGTACATCAAACCGGTGCTTTTGTCGGCTATGTCCGGATTGCTTAGCTCGAAAAGTTTATAACCGTGTTGGAAAAAAAAAGCACAGAACATAAATGGCGATTTGCTTTTTCCGAAAGGAGGAATTGTTCGGATGGAGTAAATTAACAAGGCATTAAGAAGATCTGCTGTTTGAACAGCGAACCCCGCTAACTGTGGCCACTTTGTAGACGCTGGTCGACCAATTGCCCCCATTGCTCGGCTGAACCAACGTTCTCGTAGCACATTCCCCCGCTGTTGGTTGCCACAAGATGGCGGGCTGCATGGACAGCCACGAAAAATCTAGAAAATGCGTGCGGCTGAACACGAAAGTAGCTGGGTTTCCGGGCACAGACTCTGTAAATTGCGTACATACCGGTTCAGCTGTCCCATTTTACTGCGCCATCGCCGCAACTGGCCGGATCCGAGCACCTGGAGAAGGCACACTGGCTTTTTTCGCGGGCGGAAATGCTGCTTACTTAAGCCGAGACAATACGATGATTGGGCCACAACGTCGTGCGATTTCCAGATCCGGTAACGGGTAAATATGGACAAATTGCATGCATGACAAGCTTGACTCTATTTTTAGAGATGGCTATCCATTATAAATACCACGAGATCCGTCAAGTAGAGCCCAATACCAATCATGAAATTCTCTGCCGCTTTATTCGCTGTTGGTGCCGCTGCCGCCTACGTTCCATCTGAGCCATGGTCTACCTTGACCCCAAGTGCAACCTTGTCTGGTGGCACTACCGACTACACCTCCACTTTCGGTATTGCTATCCACAAGGCAACCGGAAATGCTAAGGCCAAGAGAGAAGTTGTCTCTCAAATCGGTGACGGTCAAATCCAAGCAACTACTGCTACCCCATCCACCTCCTCCACCGCTGCTGCTGTTGTGACCCAGATCGGTGATGGCCAAATCCAGGCCACTACCTCCACTGCCTCTGCTGCTGCTACCTCCGAGGCCGTGGTTTCCCAAATTGGTGACGGACAAATCCAGGCCACCACCGCCACCCCATCCACCTCCTCCACCGCTGCCGCCACCACCGAGGCTGTTGTGTCTCAGATTGGTGACGGCCAGATCCAGGCTACCACCGCTACCCCATCTTCCTCCGCTACCACCCAAGCCGTTGTTACCCAGATCGGAGATGGTCAAATCCAGGCTACTACTGCCACCTCTTCTGCTGCCGTTGTGTCGCAAATTGGTGACGGTCAAATCCAGGCCACCACTGCCACCACCGGAACTTCCTCCGTTGCTTCCCAGATCTCTGACGGTCAAATCCAGGCCACCACCGCTTCCGGTGCTACCCAGATTTCCGACGGCCAGGTCCAGGCTTCCAGCACCGCCACTGCTGAGTCCAGCATCGGAACCTCTTGTAAGAGCTCTGACGCCCTTGCCTTGGTCTTGAACGACGGTATCTTGACCGACGCCAAGGGAAGAATCGGATCCATTGTCGCCAACAGACAATTCCAATTCGACGGTCCTCCACCTCAAGCCGGTGCCATCTACGCTGCCGGATGGTCTGTGTCTCCAGAAGGCACCCTTGCCATCGGTAACACCACTGTCTTCTACCAATGTCTCTCTGGTACCTTCTACAACTTGTACGACGAGTCCATCGGAGACCAGTGTGAGCCAGTCTACCTCGACATTGTCAACTTGGTTGATTGCTAAACCTTCCTAGCATCTGGAGCCAGTATATTTCTTTCGTCCAATCCTTAGCATAACAGGCATTGTATAACTTAATTTTACAATAATAATTATACTTGAACTATACTTGAACTCATTCTATCTTTTTTTTAGTTCAGCCCGGCTGGTCAACCAAAAGAATTTACCCGGCCCCGTGCTGATTCTAGGAATTTACGGCAAAAAGACAAATCATCAACAAACCTTGTATTTTCCATCCATTGCTCATCACGTATTCAAACTTGATAGGATTTAGACTTGGAGAATGGCAGAAAACCCTCCAATTGATCTTATTGACGTTTGTCAATTGTCCTCTTTGGGCATTTCCCCGCAATCCTTCAACTTTATGGCCACAACTTTGCAGTCTGACCACTATGTTTGCTGTAGGGAAACCTCTGATTCGGGCAACTCGGTCGCCATTGTCGACCTGAAAAACAACAACCAAGTCACCAGAAAGTCGATGACTGCCGACTCCGTCATCATGCACCCTTCGCAGAACGTCATTGCACTGAGGGCAAACGGTACAACTCTCCAGGTTTTCAACCTCTCCACCAAGCAGAGACTCAAGTCCAACATTATGAGTGAGCCGGTGATATTCTGGAGCTGGTTGGACGAGTCCACCATCGGTCTGGTCACAGCTTCGTCCACGTTCACCTGGAACGTGTTCGACGGCACGGAAAACGGACCGGTCCTCTTGACTGCAAGACACGTCTCCTTGGCCAATTGTCAGCTCACCATGTTTGTGGCAAACTACAACCTGTCCTGGTTTGCCCTCTGCGGTATTGCCCAGGAAAACGGCAGAATCGTCGGACACATCCAGCTCTATTCCAAGGCCAGAAACGTCTCGCAGCCAATCGAGGGCCATGTTTGCGCGTTTGCCAAGTTCAAGCTGCAAAATTCCCCAGTCGACACACAACTTTTTGCATGTGCTTCTAGAACAGCAGACGGCGGCAACTTGCACGTCTTGGAAATCGACCATCAAGAAGGTGCCCCAGCCTTTACCAAAAAATCCGCAGACATCTTCTTCCCTGCAGAGATCGCCAACGACTTCCCTGTTTCTATCCACGTCTCCAACAGATACGGAATCGTCTACGTGCTAACCAAGTTCGGCTTCATCCACCTGTACGACCTCGAATCCGGAAAAAAGATCTTCCTCAACAGAATCTCCTCCGACCCTGTTTTCACTGCCTCCAGTTTCAACGAGAGTGCCGGAATGATTGCTGTTAACAGAAGCGGTTCTGTGCTTGCTGTCGAGGTGGCCAACGATCGAATTGTTTCCTACATCTTGAAGAACCTCGGTGACGTCGAGCTTGCTCTGAACCTGGCTTCCAGAGCAGGTCTTCCTGGTGCCGAGTCTCTCTTCACGCAACAATTCAACCAGTCTCTTGCCCAGGGTGACTACGGAGCAGCCGTTAAGATTGCAGCTTCCTCTGTTCAATTGAGAGTCCCAGACACAATCTCCAGACTCAAGTCGTTGCCAACACCTCCTGGCCAGCCGGCCCCAATCTTGCAATACTTGGTTTACCTGCTGGATAGAGGTGCTCTTAACAAATACGAAACTTTGGAGTTGGTGAGACCTCTTTTGCAACAAAACAGAGTCGAGACCCTTGAAAAGTACCTCAAGGAAGATAAATTGGATTACTCTGAAGAACTCGGTGACCTTGTGAAACCCTTCAACACAACCTTGGCCTTGGCTATCTACTACAAGTCGGAAGTGCCTTCCAAGGTGGTCACCTGTCTCGGAGAGTTGGGACAATTCGACAAGATCCTGCCATACTGTGAAAAGTCCAACTACCATCCAAACTTCACTGTTTTGATTCAGAACATCCTGAGAGTCAACCCAGATAAGGCCGCCGAGTTTGCTACCCAGTTGTACTCTCAGCAACCAGAGTTGGACGTTCAACAAGTTGCAGACATCTTCCTTTCCCAAAACTACATTCAGCAAGGAACCGCATTCCTTTTGGACGCTTTGAAAGAGGATAAGCCATCTGAGGGAAGTCTGCAAACTAGACTACTTGAAGTTAACTTGCTGCATGCCCCACAGGTTGCCGATGCCATTCTTGGAAACGCCATGTTCTCTCACTATGATAGACCAACCATTGCTGCTCTTTGTGAGAAAGCTGGTCTCTACCAGAGAGCTTTGGAGCACTACGAAAACATCAAGGACATCAAGAGAGTCATTGTTCACTCCAATGCATTGCCTGTTGACTGGCTTGTGGCATACTTTGGAAAGTTGAATGTTGAACAATCTGTTGCATGTCTGAGAGAAATGCTGTCCAAGAACTTGGCCCAAAACTTGCAAGTTGTCATCCAAGTTGCTACCAAGTACTCCGAGCTGATTGGTCCTACCACCTTGATCAAGATCTTTGAGGAGTTTAAGTGCACCGAGGGTGAATACTACTACCTTTCTTCGATTGTCAACATTACACAGGAACCGGAGGTTGTTCTTAGATACATCCAGAGTGCAGCCAAGCTTGGACAAGTGAAAGAAATTGAGAGAGTTGTTAGAGACAACAATGTCTACAATGGCGAAAAGGTCAAGAACTTTTTGAAAGAGGCCAAACTTCCTGATCAGTTACCATTGATCGTTGTTTGCGATAGATTCAACTTTGTTCATGACTTGATTCTGTACCTTTACAAGAACCAATTCTTCAAGTTCATTGAGGTTTATGTTCAACAAGTCAACCCATCCAAGACCGCACAAGTTGTTGCAGCTTTGCTTGATGTTGACTGTGACGAGAGTGTGATCAAGTCTCTCTTGCAATCCGTTCTTGGACAAGTTCCAATTGCCGAGCTTTGTGAGGAGGTGGAAAAGAGAAACAGACTCAAGATCCTGCTGCCTTTCTTGGAGGCTACTTTGCAATCTGGTGCCGCAGACAAGGCCGTCTACGACACTCTTGCCAAGATCTACATTGACTCCAACAACAACCCAGAGAAATTCCTGCTTGAGAACGACCAATACGACACTCTTGTTGTTGGTAAGTACTGTGAGAAGAGAGACCCATACTTGGCCTACATCGCCTACGACAAGGGTTTCAATGACGATGAGTTGATCAACATCACAAACGAAAATGCCATGTACAAATACCAAGCCAGATACCTGCTCAAGAGATCTGATCTTGCTCTTTGGGGCAAGGTGTTGTCTGAGGACAACATCCACCGCAGACAATTGGTGGACCAAGTTGTGGGAACTGCTGTTCCTGAACTGGAAGATCCACAACCTGTTTCCATTGCAGTGAAGGCGTTCATGGAGAACGATCTTCCAGGCGAGTTGACTGAGCTGTTGGAGAAGATCATCTTGGAGCCATCTCCATTTAATGATAACCCATCATTGCAGGCGTTGTTGATCTTGACTGCCATCAAGGTTGACAAGTCCAAGGTTAGTTCTTATGTTGACAAGCTTGATGCTTATGATCCAGATGAGGTTGCTCCATTGTGTATCGAGAACGGTTTGCAAGAGGAAGCCTTTGAGATCTACGACAAGTTTGAGAGATACACCGACGCCATGAAGGTTTTGGTTGAAGATATCATGTCTCTTGACAGAGGTGAGAACTACGCCGAGAAGCTTGAGAAGCCTGAACTGTGGTCTCAGCTTGGTGCCGCTCAATTGAACGGTTTGAGAATTCCAGAGGCTATCAACTCTTATCTGAAGGCTGGTGACTCTTCCAACTTTGAGCAAGTCATTGATATCGCTGAGCATGCTGGTAAGGAGGAAGAGCTTGTTCCATACTTGTTGATGGCTAGACAAACTCTCAGAGAGCCAAAGGTTGACGAGGCCATCATCAACGCTTACGCTACGCTTGGCAAGCTGAGCGAGATCGAGAAGTTCTTGCAATTGACCAACGTTGCTGACTTGGAATCTATTGGTGACAAGTTGTACTCCAACAAGAACTACGATGCTGCCAAGTTGATCTACTCCAATATATCCAACTACTCCAAGCTTGCTTCCACCTTGGTTTACTTGAAGGACTACCAATCTGCTGTTGACTGTGCTAGAAAGGCTTCCAATGTTGCCGTTTGGAAACAGGTCAACCAAGCTTGTATTGAAAACAAGGAGTTCAAGCTTGCACAGATGTGTGGTCTGAACCTGATTGTTCATGCTGAGGAACTGGACGAGTTGGTGAAGCAGTACGAGTACAACGGTTACTTTAAGGAGCTGATTTCGTTGTTCGAGAACGGTCTATCTTTGGAGAGAGCCCACATGGGTATGTTCACCGAACTGGCTATCTTGTACACCAAGTACCGTCCTCAAGACACCATGGAGCACTTGAAACTGTTCTGGTCTAGACTCAACATTCCAAAGGTGATTAGAGCCTGCGAGTCTGCTCACTTGTGGCCAGAGCTAATTTTCCTGTACTGTCACTACGACGAGTGGGACAATGCTGCTCTTGCGATGATGGAGCGTTCGGAGACTGCTTTCGAGCACTCTTCGTTCAAGGAGATCATCGTGAAGGTCGCCAACCTGGAAATCTACTACAAGGCTATTAACTTCTACTTGAACTTGCATCCATCGCTGTTGACGGATCTGCTTGCCGTGCTTTCGCCAAGACTGGATCTTCCAAGAGTGGTGAAGATCTTTGTGAAGTCTGACAACCTACCATTGATCAAGCCGTTTTTGATCTCTGTGCTGGAGAAGAACAACTCGATGGTGAACCAGGCGTACCACGACCTGCTGATCGAGGAGGAGGACTACAAGTCTCTGCGGTCTGTTATTGATGCCCACGACAAGTTTGACCATCTTGGACTGGCCGAGAGACTGGAGAAGCACGATCTGATCTTCTTCAGACAGATCGCAGCCATCATTTACAGAAACAACAAGAAATGGAACAAGGCCATTGGCCTGCTCAAGGCAGACAAGCTGTGGTCGGATGCTATTGAGACGGCTGCCCTTTCGAACACCCCGAAGGTGGCCTCGGAGCTGCTGACGTACTTTGTTGAGACAGGCAACAAGGAATGTTTTGTGGCCACGTTGTATGCGTGCTACCACCTTATTTCGCCGGACGTTGTTTTGGAACTTTCGTGGCTGCACAATCTTGGCGACTATGTTAAGCCGTACGAGATCTCCATTGCCAAAGAGAACCAGGACAAGCTGGCCGAAGTGTATGCTGACCTGAAGGAGAGACAGTCCAAACAGACGCAGGCCGAGGAGGACCAGCCTGCTCTTGGCGGCCAAAGACTGCTGTTGACCAACGGAACCGGTCTGCAGCCCCAGATCGGGTTCCAGCCCACTGGAGCTGGGTTTGGCAACGGGTTTTGATTTTGTAAAGAAAAGAATAGAATTATGAATATTTATTCGAAAGTGTAGCTGCCGTTTGTCTTTGTGAAGAACTTCTTCTCTGTGACGATGGCGTCGATTTTGTCGTGCGGCGTGACGTCGAACGACGGGTTCCAGACGTCGATTCCAACGGGGGCCATACTGATCTTTTGCATCTGGACGCCGTTGTTGCCGTGGACGAACGCCCCGTCCGGGCCCACCACGCCGCCCATGATCTGCGTGAGCTCTTTCTTTGGCCGCTGTTCGATCACGATCTCGTCGCCTGTGGATCGGGTGAAGTCGATCGTCGTGGTTGGGGCCGCGCCGATAAATTTGATCGACGGATACAGCGACGCAATCAGCGACAGCTGGAACGTGCCGATCTTGTTGGCCAGGTCGCCGTTCTTGACGATGCGGTCTGCTCCCACGATGATGAACTTGATTGGTGCCGCGCTTGGCAACGACCGGTTGGCCTTGTTTTTGGCCAGAGAGTCCACCAAAAACGACACCATGTTGTCTGTGATGAGACTGAATGGGATCTTCTCGTACTGCAGCTCGTACGCCGTCAGCCGCGAGCCCTGGTTGTACGGCCGTGTCTCGCACGCGTACACATGGGCCATCTTCGTGGCCCTGTGCTGGGCCTCCTGGTGCAACGCTCTGATGATCCCCAGGGCTGTTCCGTAGCCAGACGTGGCCAGCGACCCGGTGTTGCAGATGGTCATCACGGAAAACTCGCCCGTGAAGCCTTCCTTCTCCAGCTCCGAGTAGATATACTCGACTCCGTTGGCTCCTATGGCATGGTTCGACTTCAGGTCGTCCTTGTACAATTTGACGGCGAACTGGAGCAGATCCGTGTACAGCGACGTTGTTGACGTGCTGGCGTCGATGATCTGTCGCATCTCGTTGCACCCGTTCAGCAGGTTCACGGCTGTTGGTCTGGACTGGATCAGGACGCTGATTCTGTCGAGCAGCCGGCTCTTGAACCGGGCCAAGTCGGCCACGTCGTAACCGAACCGCGTCTCGTTCTCGTTCAAAACCCGGTTCAGCTCCACAACTACCGAAAAACACCCCACCAACATGATCGCTGGTGCTCCTCTCGTGTACATGCCCTTGATGGCAGTGTAGCCGGAAAACAGGTCGATTCCCTCCACCGGCGCAATGGCATCCACCGCCAGGTACTGCGTCTCGTACGGAACCAGCAGCTGGTTCAATATGCGCAGCGTTGCGCGCTTCTCGTCAAACTTGATGGCCTCCAGTGACATGTGCTCAAGCCATAATTTTTCCGCACTAAATAATTTGGACCCGGGTCGTGCGCGGCCCGCGCCAGTCCAAGAAGTTCCCACGATATTTTGATCGGTTCCTCCAGTTTAGTTTTGTCGGGCTGTTGATGCACTGACCACCGTTCGAGGCTTGCAATTGGCACCGTTGCATTTTCCAGTCGCTAAGCGGCACACTGAAAGTTCTTGCATCTTGAAAAATCACCCATGGAGTCCAAGTTCCTCATACCAATATACCCCTTAACAGATACCGTTGCAATTCTGTCCCTGTTGACGGTGTTGCCGCACTGTATCAGCGTGGGCATCCTGGCGTTGTACGCGACGCTCAACTCGTCCGGGTTCGTGAGATCGACTCTTTCTCTGGTTTACAAGCACAAACTCGACGGACTCGAGCCAAACCTAAACAAGACAGAGTCTTCTTCCTCTTCCCGAGGGACGTTTGGGTTCGGGTTTCTTGCCCTGGACCTGGTGCTCACATTCTTACTGCTCTTTCTAGCCCCAGGAGCCCTCGACTACATCCATCTGTTGGCCAAGGCGTTCGTGGCCTCCAACCTAGCCTCAACAAGACAGAAATACATCCTCAACGCCATCCTGTCCATGATTGTCATCCTCGCCGTCGAAACTCTCATAGACTTCCTCATCAAGAATTTCTATCTGGTTTACTTCGACGGGTCCGTCGTAACAGACGTGTTTCTCTACTCGGCCTACATTCGATATCCCAAAAAACCTCTCAAACATCTGCTCTACCATCTGTCGCCGTTCAAGACTCGCGCCCGACAAAAGCTCATTTTGAGAGTCGACCACTTCATCGACTTCCTCTACTCGTGTCTGTGCGTCTACACCATCCTGTGCAACGTCAGTCCGTTAATAAGAGTCCTGCTACACCCAAAACAGCCAGACCAGCCGTCTGTGCCCAGCAAATTACCTTCCAAGCCAATCCCACCACCCTCGGCGGCCACTACACATAAATCCTCGGAAACAAAGACCATCAGCGTATCTCCACACATCGCTGGAAGCACCATCCCCGGCTTGTTTCGTCCGTCGTTCATCTCTGCCGAAGAGCCAGCAGGCCAGGAATCCGAGGATTCCACGCCGGCTTCGTTCCCACAGGACCGCCAGATCCTCAACATGAACGACGTCTCCTCGGCCAGTTTGGTTGTGGCCCAAAATTTCGAAAACTACTGCCGTTTGTTCCTGTTCCCGTCCTTCAACTTTAGCACGGCCTCTCAGCCAACGATTTCTGTCGCGACTCCCAATGGCGACATCCCCAAGTCCAAAATCAACCCTTTTGTGGAGCGAAAGATGAAGAACATGACCAGCCGCATCCAGCAGCCGATTTGGTCGTTTGTTTCGGCCGCAAAAACCATGTTTGGCCGTCCAGACCTCTACTCGGGAGAGTACTACCAACACAACGCATTGGTCATGACCAGCAGGTCTCCTGACGGCTGGAAACGCTCGCTGGTGGATACCACGCAGTGCTTCATCTGGTACACTGGCGAAACAGCGGTTGCTTTTGAGCTGCGAAACGTCTACATCGACCAGCTTCTGGTGGTTGTGAACGGCGTGGTTTGGGAACAGTCGGTGCTGATCGGCCTGGAAGAACGTGAACTTGTGATTGTGAGCGGACTGAGTCCCTTGTCGCAATACGATGTCGATTTCATCAACGTTGATAGCAAACAGGAAAGAGAGCTGCTTGCCAATGCTACCGTGAGTACCATACATAAAAACCGCACCTTGACAGAGTCCAAGCATTCCACTCCGCTGGCTACTCTTCAGGAGTCGGTGGTGACCACCCAGGCAGCCATTGAGCAGGAAAAGCTCAAGCTCAAGAAGCTCAAGACGTTCTGGAGAAAACGCTCCTCAGCACTGAAAGCAGAGATCGAGGCACTCAACAGCCGGTCCAACTTTTCAGACGAGATGCGAAACTACAAGAAAGTGGAGTCTTTGCGACAGGCAGTGACCAAAAGCGAGGGCGAGATTAGCTACCTGTCAAAAGAGGCTGAACGACTGTATACTGAGCAATCTGGCGTGGACGAGCAGTATTTGGACGAAAAACGTGCTTTTGACGGCGAGATGCGTTTGATACAGACGTTTGAAACCAATTTCTGGAAGAACCTGGAGAAAGAAAAGGCCAAGATCGAGTCTTTGGAAGCGGAACGGGTTCCTCTGGTTCAAAAGAAAGAAAAGCTACTTGTGAAACGGTCACGGATTGCCAACGACGTAAAGAAACTCGAGCAAGAGATTTCCAGGCTCAAGACCCAGGAGATCCGGTACCGGCAAGAACAGCGGAGCGTGCGGACAGGCCAGCGTGCCGAGAAGCACCGTCTGGTGATGAACGACGTCTACAAGTTCGAGAAGCAGCTGAATGAATAATTATTGTTCTAACTTGTTCCCCACTGTGTGGAACCGGCGATTATAATAGATGAGGCCTCCTGACGAGGCGGCCGACGCGTTGTCGACAATTTCCTTGACGCCACAAGTCCATAGCTCGTGGTTGTATACGCGGAACACTTTATGTTTTTCGCAGATGAGGACTCTTTCTGCGAGCGAGAGAATGGGAATTTTGATCCCGTTTGCGGCAAAATAGCGCCACTCGTCGGGCCGTAGTTCCTCGAACGGCTTGGTGAGGTGTGCTCCCTGGGTTCCTCTGGAGAACGCTCTTGCGAGTCGCACAGAATCCTGGACTGGAGGGAGGATATGCAGGGCCAGAAAGCCGGAATCATGCAAAGTTTGCGACGTCCGCGACGGGACTTGCAGATTGAACTGAACAACCGGTTCAGGGTTGATTGTAAGCGAGCTGACCGAGGAAAGTGTCATTCCGTGCAACTCGGACACCGACGACGATAACGCCGGAGCGGTGAGGATCATGGCTGCTTGTTAGTGCTCACGGGCTTGATGACCTACCTTGCGACCCAAAGGACGCCATCGCCTGTTTGTAGGCCTCCACAGGTGACGCTTTTAGTGAGAAACGTCGAACATGGTTCATTCCTAAGTGGAGAAATAAAATAGTGAAAAATTAAATTATATGCATTGCACCATTTTTTTTTCTTTGTCTTTGTTTATTCCTAATGAAGTTTGAACAAGCTTTGATTTCGCGCCTCGCAAAACACAAACCGCTCGATCGAGTCGGCGCTTCCGTTGCTACGTCGCCCGCGTTCGCATTAGCCGCCAAATGGTCCCACAAGAAGAAAGTTTTCAAGGAAAGAATCGACTCGTACCCACCTCTCTCGTCAAACGTGTTTGCCCAGATCGCGGGATCCGCTAATCGTGCCATCATCCCGTCGCGCCTGGTGGTGCCACGTGATTTCTTCATCAAGATGGTGTGCGCAGAAAACGAATTTGCCGACTCCAAGTTCCAGCAGGTGCTTGTTCCTGACCTCAGACCCGTTGCAAAAACCACAGACCATGTGGTGTATTTGCCAAACGATATCAAATTCTATAGCGATTTCCTGCTCAGCGAGAAAAACAAGGATTTCCAGTTCACCCCGCCATTCATGGTGGCTTTGGAAAAGGGGTTCACCCCCATTGGGTTCCTGGCCCAGAATCTCAAGGTGATTTCTCAAATAACGCTAGAAAAACTTCAATTGCAGCTCGACCAGCTCCCAAAAGACCTCGCAGTGCGCAACAACGCCAGTTTTGTCACTCTGTCGTTCTCACGGGCCCCCGAAATCGTCACCTTCTCGCCGCTCACGTTCCATATCAATATCCCAGATAGCCAGATGGAAAAAGCACTCCAGAAACTCCCAAAAAAAATACCAATAAACCCGCAGACAGTGCCGTTCTTGAAGACACTGTATAAGACACTCATCTACTACGAAAGATCGGATTATCTCTTATCTTAATGCATCATCACTCATTACACAATTTAAATGGAAGACCATAAAGAACAGGAGCGGCCCCGTTCAAGTACGGCAAAACACAAACGTTTCTGCTCTCCGCAATGCTGTGTCCAATGTCTGTGCTTCCGGTTCCCGTGAAGCCCCATTTGTCAAACATCCGCAGAGTGAACTTGTCAATGTCTTTATCTGTCACATCCCATAGATTTGCAACCACCATCGGACAGCCTCCGGTTAGGTAGTTATAAACCGTTCCATACGGCTTGAACACCCCGTTTGTTTTCAGTTTCCCGGAAGAACACCCCAGAAGCAGCGCAGGAGGCAGTCTGTCCATGTTTTTAATCGTCTTCGACCTGATAATCTGTTCTCCCCCGCCGTGCCCCGCATATATATACATTTTGCCTTCAAGTCCGCTCACCAGTTGTTCTTCCGATGGTCGCATGCCAATGACTCCTGTCCATCCGTCGCGATGGGTGAACAATTCTTTGAAGTTTGCCTCGGTTCGTTTCAGGTCTCCGCCAGGATTGATCACATAGTAACCGTTGGAAGCAGAAATTCCGGTCGCAAGCTTGTTTCCTGAGTTTTGGAGCAACTTCTCCAGCATTTCCACAGATGGCATCCGTGAAACAGACCGGCTAGCCAAGAACGGGATCGATTCCCATGGCATCTTGATACATTCCGACGAGACAATCAGGACCAAGTGATCTCTTTGAGCAACAGGCTTCACTTTACGTAACTCGCATTCAATTTCAAACATCAGCACGTCGTGAGAAACATCATCGGATATCTGCAAATGTTGCAACAGATCCTCAATGTCGGTACGTTTAGCGTCTGAGGCCAGGTCCAATTGCAAGAACATGTCTGTTTCAAACTCCGAGAGCTTCAATTCTCTTCCTGTGTGTTTGCCAAGAACGTACTCCAATGATTGTTGGAACTGCTCAACGTCCTGGCTGGCAAACAGCTTATTACCAAACACTCCTTTGAACCCCCCAAACCAGTGGCTGTCGATCTCTTGCAACAGGTTCTTCAATCTGGAATCGAGTCGCTTACGTCTTGACCACCACTCTGCACGGTCGTCTCTGGTCTTGACACGCGAGGTGACCTCCGGCTTGGTGGTTAGATCGCTTTCATGGATGATAGCTTCCAGTTCTTCGATTGCGGACTTGAAGGACGCATAGCGGCCAGATAAATGTCTCTCCAAAGGCAGCTTCAAGAGCTCTGGGCTCTTGTTTGGTGCGTGGCGGGTCAAAACCAAACATCCCGTATAGAGATCGATATCCAAACAGACAGCCAGCCATGAAGACGGCAGTGATAGTGGTAGGTACTGGTGATCAGAAACCAGACACGGTTTGCAACTGCTTGGAACCAGGTTTTTCGTGCTCTCGACAGAACAGCTCAGCTGCTTGTCAAGATCAAAGACTTCATGTCGAACGGTTTCGTAGGCTGCGAGAGATTTGGTTAACATTTGCGAGTCAGCCACCCCGCTCGAAAACAAAACAGAGTAGACACTCCGGACGAGTTCTTCTCTAACGAGTCTTGGTTCTTGATCGCAACTCATACATTCAACCAAACAGGTCTCATAGTTCTTGTTGAGTGGTCCTTTTTGCAGAACAACTACCGAGTCGCCTGAGAAAATGCTCTCGAGTTCGTGATCAATGAGTTCATATATCTTGAGCTTGGTGTCTGTCAGGCGAGACCGTGTGGAGGTTGTCTTTTCCTTTCCTTTAAGCAAATAGCTCATTCTCTGGAACTCGAGTTTTTCCTGGCTTCCCGCCAACGGACGTGCCAGGTGACGATCGAGAACAACTTGCTGGTAAAAGTTACCGCCGTCGTACTCGTCCTGGGCCAACAGTCGGAAAAACGAGTCCACTTTGTCGCGCGCGGAAAAGAGCTCAGGATAGCCTGTCATCTGGCAGTACAGTTCCTTGGCACACAGCTGTTCAAACCCAACCCATAAGCTTTCAAACTGCATCTGTTGATACGCCAGCAAACCCTTGTCCAATAAATTTTTGGCAGCGACGGCGTTGCCCTGAAAGAGCTGGTACTTTGCCAGTTTGAAAAGATAGCCGGTCTTCAACACCATTGACGACTGATGGGTCAGGACTTTCTCCAGTTCCGTTGTATAGTATTCAAAGTCCTTGCAAAGTCCGATCTCGAGCATCATATCTGCGAGCAAACCGTAGGACCGCACAAGCTCGGAAACAAACTGCAGTTTCAGAACCATCTTGTGACACAAGTCGATTTCCATCGAGGTTCCGTCGGTGACTAGGAAGTTCTTCATCACCGACTGTAGCACTCGCACCGACTGTTTGAGGTTGAGCACCGCCTCGATCTTGTTGGATTGAGAATGGTGCAAAGAGACAACAACCGAGACGTTGGCAGCAAGCATGAGCAGTTTGCTCACGTTGAGCTTGGACGCTTGTTTGCCAACCTGAAGCCGGCTGTCTTTGAAATACTCCAGCAGACGCGTGCATTCCTGCTGGCTTCGATGGTCCTTCATGGTGGCATAGCATTGTGCTCTCAGTGTCGTCAGCTGAACGACAGACATGATTTCGTCAGGCTGTGTTTTTGGAAGACCATCCAAAGCCTCTTGAGGAAGACCCAGTGCCAGGTTCAGCGACGCAAGCTCCAGCCGCACCTCTGCCTCGAGTTCGCCGAATTGACACGTTTGAAGCGATAGGTCCAGAACGTAGCTGGCGTAGTCCATGAGCCCGGAAAACTGGAGCACTCTGGACACCATCAGCAGAACTTCAAACTCGTACTTGGAAATCTTTGGTCTTTCCACTTTGGCCCAAGATAACACTGCCGCAAGCGATTTCATCAGGAAACTCTCTTCCATCTGCGTGCAGCATTGCAACAGGTATATGTGAGCCACAATGATGTCGTGATACTCGCTCATGACCGAGTTGGACTCGAATCGCAAGGCCTGGATGGACTTGAGCGCCAAACCAAACTCAATGATGAACGAGATCGAAGATAAAAAGTACAGGAACAAACCGTTGTCTTGCAACTCGTTCTTGGTTTCCACGATGAATTTCGATATCTGGTCTCTTTTCGAAGGCTTGACGGATGTGAGCAGCTTAATCAGTTCGATCGCGCAAAAAGCTTTGGTTTTATCTTGGACACCAAAGTATTTGATCGAAAACTGACAGTCCAGCCGGGATATCATCTTGACAATGAGCTTGAACATGACTCCAAACGTATCAGCTATCTTCTGCTGGTACTCGTTCACATCGACGGCACCATAAAGCTGTTCAAACGACTGGAAAGCTTGCAGAATGAACTCGAAGGATCGTTCATGGTTCTTGCTTTCGATTAGCATGTTGACCATGCGCTCGCATTTGATTTTCAGCTGGTCAAATTGGTCGCTGCTTTCTTCGGCAACCGAGTCCTCAATATCGAGAGCTTTCTTCCAGCAGACAACTGAAGAGTCGACATCTTTGGTCAACAGCTTTCCTCCAAAGTGGAACAACAAGTTTGAGAAGTTGCGCAGACGTTTTGGCTGGCATTGGTTCTTCAAGCTATCAGCCATAGTGTTTAACGCTTGGTATCCAAAACTGAACTGCTTGATAGGATCCATGTCTTTGATTTTGATAGTGACCATGTCGAAGAAGTTGAGACAGGGATACGTTTTCTTGCAGAATTGCAGAATGTCCAGCACCACAGACTGGTCAGCAGGCGATTCCAGGTCGAGCCGTTTCAGGAGTCGACACGATTCGGCAGCAAACATGGGATCGTTGTTCAATGGCGTGCTGGACAACTTAAGAGCTTTGAGCAAGGCCTCAGGCGTGTTTCCTTCCACGATTTTTGTAGTTGTCAATAAATAGGTAATGTAGTCTTCAAAGTTGGAAACGGGGACAACAGACTTGGGCACGAGACTAGCCCAATCTAGCGTATCAGTCTTTGGCTGCGATTCGCGATACTTTTCAACCAGGAAATTCAACGGCCCAAAGCTCTTTTGGTTCAGCTTCCATCGCACACAAACGTTGTAGAAAGACTGGGCCGTGGCAGCGTAGACGTTTTCGTCTGAAAGCATCTGGTACTCGGCGATGGTGTTTAGCGCAAACTCCAGGTCCAATTGGTCGGTGAACAACAGGGAGTGATATCGGAGCAAGAGAGACCAGATGCCGTGTTCCAGCGTGCAGAGCTCGGACAGAATTGACTGCAGCTTTTTCTTTTGGTGTCTATCAAGACTTGATACGAATTCGAACGGGGTATACTCGATGATAGTTTTGAACGACGGTGATTGTTCCCTATTTTGTATTCGGACCATGAGACTGAGTTCCAAGGCTATCAAGATCAATTCTGCGTTCATAGAAGGAGACAGTGTCTCTGATTTCACACCTTTGAGCATTTCATCAAGATGAACCGAGTCAAGCCCACGTTTTGAGCTGTAAAACTCGGTAAGTTGGCTATATGCCTCAACAACCATCTTGTGGTCCAAGTAGAGCTTGCAGATCTCGATGGTTCGGCGGATATGTAAACACTCGTCCAGACTGGCTATTGTTTGGAGACATAGGGCGATCGTCTTGACGGTGGACTTGTCGAGCCGCACATAGCCGTTCTGACGAGTCTCTGCGATGGTTGTGTTTATGAACGCCAATGCTTTGTTGATGGGATCGCACAAAGAAGGCGGGAGGTTGGGTTCGCGTATTTGTAGGGCGGCCCGCTGTTTTGTGGGGGAGTGGGGCAAGTCTCTGGCCATGAGATTAGACGCCAGATATGCCGAAAGGACCTCGCCGAGATCTTCCGGACCGGACGACATGGAATGGTCTAACGAGATGGCAGCAATGGGAAAAACGGTCCCTATTTATGTTTATGGGAATAATTTTTGAGCTTTGATTTAATGTAAATACACAGCCACACCTGTACTTTTATTCTGAAAAAAAACCGAGTGTGTGGCGCAGCACATCCAATGCTGGCTGATTAGTGTTCACCTGGAACAGGGTATTGGGACACAAAGTCGACGACCTCGGTACCCAACTTCTTGACTGCCTCGGACTCGCTGGCCAGACGCTTGAAGTCGGCAAGCTTCTCCTTTGGAGTGGCTCCGGACTCCTGGGCTTTGAGATCAATGGCAATCTTGATGGCTTGGTCAATGTAGTCTGCAACCTTGGCGAACTCTGGCTTGAGGAAACCTCTGGTAGTCATGGCAGGAGTACCGATTCTCAATCCAGATGGGAACAAAGCAGAAACGTCACCCGGAACGGTGTTCTTGTTGGCAGCGATGTTGGCTCTCTCCAAAACAGCCTCAACTCTGGCACCGTCGATGCCCTTGGAACGCAGGTCAATGAGGATCAAGTGGGTGTCGGTTCCGCCAGAAACAAGGTCGAGTCCCTTCTGCTTGAGCGAGTCAGCAAAAGAGGCTGCATTGGATACCACATCAGACTGGTATTGCTTGTATTCTGGGGTGGTTGCCTGTTTAAGAGCAACAGAGAGAGCAGAGATGGTGTGGTTGTGAGGACCACCTTGGTGGGCAGGGAACACAGAGAAGTTGATCTTCTTCTCCAACTCGTATGGGATCTCCTTACCCTTCTTGGTGACCTTTCTGATACCCTTTCTGAAGAAGATCATGGCACCTCTTGGGCCTCTAAGAGACTTGTGGGTGGTGGTGGTGACAATGTCCGAATATGGGAATGGAGAGTCGGTGACACCAGCAGCAACCAGCCCGGAGATGTGGGCCATATCAGACATCAAGTAGGCTCCGACCTTGTCGGCGATCTGCTTCATTCTGGCGTAATCCACGGTTCTGGCGTAGGCAGAGGCACCAGCCACAATGACCTTTGGTCTGAACAGCACGGCGGTCTTTTCCAGAGTGTCGTAGTCGATCAAACCGGTCTTCTCGTCCAGTCTATATGGCATGGTCTGGAAGTACTTGGAGATGTACGAAATCTTGGTGGTTGGGGTTTGGTAACCGTGAGACAAATGGCCTCCATGAGGCAAGTCCAGACCCATCAGTCTGTCACCAACCTCCAGGATGGCGGAGTAGGTGTAAAGGTTGGCTGGGGCACCAGACAAAGGCTGGACGTTGACTCCCCATTGGGCAGGGTCCAAACCAAACGCCTTGAGCGCTCTTTGTTGACACAAGCTCTCGGCCATGTCGATGAACTGGTTACCACCGTAGTATCTCTCGCCTGGGTATCCCTCAGAGTACTTGTTTTGCATCTCCGAGCCGAGGATGTCCATAACGGCGCGGGAGGTGAAGTTCTCGGAAGGAATCAAGGTGATCGAGTTCTTTTGTCTACTTTTTTCCTGTTGCAGAATGTCGAACATCTCCTTGTCCACCTCCTCGAGGTTGTTGGAGATGAGGTTCTTTGCCTCGGAGGACAGAGCGTAGTACTGCAATGTTAGCGCATGGTGATTAAGTGGTACTTACCCGCACCTGGGAGCAGACGCGTGGAAATTGTCTGAGCTGTCTCAACATGTGAAATAAATTAATTTAAATGATTCATAAATCGAAGTCAATTTTTTTTTGATGGGCAGGGAGACGTTGTCGGGCTGTGCAAGGGCTAGAAAAATGTCCTTGACTGATAAAAAAAGACCAACTGATGAGACAACACGAGAGCAGCGCGCGAAAGAGCGGGATGGAGGTGATTGTGCGACGGCAGAACGATCGTGTGAGCCGGCTGTTTCGGCCGATGGAGCACCCGGATCACACGAAACAGGATGTGGCTGCGCAGCTGCGCACACAGCGACGCGAGCAGTGCGCGAGTTCGCGACGAGGACCCATGGCAGACTTTGTGTTGAAACAAGAGGAGCGGCGTGCGATGCGGCTGTTGGAGCGACAGGCGCAGCAGGCCGAGCGGCTGGCGATGAACGATCTCGACCGGTTTCTGGAGCAGCACGAGTCGGAGCGAGACTACGACGCGGACGAGGAGGAGAACACGCAGGAGGACCGGCCGGACGGGCTGGCGCGCACTGTTTCTGCGGAGCGAGCGCTTGAGTACGAATTGGAGCAAATGCTTGCGCTGGAGCAGGCCGAGCTGGAGGAACTGACACGAACGCTAAACTTGCGCGATGACGACGACACGACACAGAACCACGCAGCAGCACAGTAACGGTGTTTGCGACACGAGCCATATGCAGTGATCCAAGCCGGCTGGAACGGACATATCACGCTAAAATAAGAATTTCAGGGCCCATCTGCCCCAACTGCTAATCATGTACCAAAATCTCGTAATTTAATTATTTATTCAACATGTCGGACTGGGACGATGATATGTACGACGACGAGGAAGAAGAGCTCTCGTTCGAGGAAGACGCTAACGAGAGCGTCGAGGAGACCAATACGGACGTGGAAAGCCGCTATTTTTGGGGCAAGGAGCTTCGTCAGGACGAGAAACTGAAGGAGGCTCTGGAGGTGTTCGAGGACAATATCCGCCAGAACGATAGCAACGAGTACACTTTCAAATCGATCAAGCAGGCAATCAAGGTGAGCATTGAGATGGGCGATTTCTCCAAGATTTCCGGGTACATTGATCTGTTTCTCCAGCAATTGCCCCAGGTGGGAACATCGTACGCGGAGTCGTCGTTTTCCAAGATGTTGCACCGGCTCGACCGCCAGAACTTGGGATTCGACCCAAAGTTCCAGGAGCAGATCTACAACAAGTTTTCAGAGTATTTGGGGACCCGAAACTCGGGCAATGAACGACTGGTAATTCGAGTCGATCTGGGCAGAGCTGGACTCTTGTTGAACGAGAAAAAATACACTGAGGCACGCGAGATACTACAAAAACTCGAGAAGGTTGTTCTGGGCTCGTCGGAGTCGGTTCGCAGTGCTTTTTTGCTGGATATCCTCGCGTCTGAGATGATCATCGCCAAGGAGTTTGTGGAAACGCCCGAGCTGCGCAGACTCACCAAGCTGGCCGACGACTCCGGGTCCGGGATCCCGCAGTCCAAGATTGTGGGTACTATCAAGGAATGCTGCGGTCTTGTGGCGATGGCCGACCAGGAGTTCCAAACTGCCAACCTGTGTTTCCAGGAGAGTTTCCGTGCGTTCAACGACTGCGGAGACGATCGCCGCGTGGACGTGCTGATGAAGTACATTGTGAGCAACCTGCTCAGCGAGAGCGAGATCGACCCGTTCCAGTCGAGCGATTTCCAAGGGTTCGACGATAGACCAGAGGTGGTTAAGCTTATGGAGATGTACAGATACGTTCAGGAAACAGATATCAGCAAGTACAACTGGTTGATCAAGAAGGACGAGACGCTCAAGGATCTGAAGGAGTTCAGCGTGTTGGCGCCATTTTTCCCGTATGTGACACAGCTGTTGCAGGAACGGTTTGTGTTGCAGTACTTGCAATTGTTTAAAAGAGTCAGTTTTAAAAAGCTTCAGGATAAACTTGAAGTTGGCCCAGACGACGTCGAGATGTTGCTTCTTAGACTGTACAGCGAGGGCCGCATCACTGACTTCAAGCTGGACATGGTGGACAAGACCGTGGAGCGCATAGACGGCCAGATCTTGGACCCTGGTCTAACGTCCGAGGACGTGCTGGAGCGGCTCCAGTTGTACCAGAAGGACAAGCTGAGCATCCCAATGGACGATTTTGGCGTAGACTCGCAGGAACGACTACAGGAGATTCTGTCTCTGCGGTTCCAGGCCGAGGCTGCTCCAAGCTCGCCGTCGTTACGGCCAGAGATGAACGCAACAACTATGATTTCCAAAGAGGTTCTGGAGCCGCTGATTCCGATCCGCAAGTCGTACGAGTCGTGCGACGAGTTGTTGAAGGAGCTGGACGATTATCTGAAGTACATGCGGTCTACGCTGCCGTCGAAAGCGGTCTCGAAGCTGTCGCTACTTGAACGGGTCACTGTGGACAACCAGAACCAGGAAGCGGAGGAGATCAAGCAGCTGGACGTGGCTAGCAGTCGGGATCACGACCATCTGATCCCAGAGGTGCTCCAGTTCACCATGATGGATACGCTGGACAACAACGATCACAAGGAGTCCGGAGAAACGCCGACAGAGCAGGAACTGGCGGCGGCGCGCGTGGCGAGCGTGCGTGCGCTGGTGTCGGAGATTGCCAACTATTATGAGAACGTGAACAGGAACTTCACGGGCGGCGTTTCGGTGGACTGCAGTTTGGTGGCAGACGGAGAGTGACGAACACGGCTGTGCTACAAATTTTCAAGGAGAGGAAAAAAAATTAGGAAAAAATCAGTCTCATACTTCTATAGGAATGGTGCCAAAGAAGCAGACGAAGACCGCCAAGCGGCGGAGCGGGCAGAACCAGAAGCGTGAGCTGGAGCCGGAGGTGAGACAGGACGGGCTTGCGCGCAACATGCTGGCGTCACAGCCAAACCTGACGCCAAAGAGCGATAAGAGAAAGGTGAAGAAAGGCCAGCTTAAGAAGGAGCTGCGGGTGGCCAAGCTTTACGGAAAGAAGAAAGAGAAGGTCTATGACGAAAAGGATCTGGACCTTCCTGTTTTGAACAAGGCGATCCAGCCGGGAGTGCTGAAGAAGCGCGGGAAGAAGGGCAAGAAGTTTGTTGCTGACGACGATTCGATCACGATGAACCGGTTAATTCGCCAGATCAACGACGAGAGAGACCTGGAGAACGAGTCGAAGCTGGAGAAGGCCAGAAGACTCGAGGAGATCAGAGATCTGAGACGCCAGGAGATGGAAAGAAAGGAGCATGAGAAACAGTCCAAGCTGGACAACAAGAAGGAGGAGATCAAGCTCAAGGCGTCGAGTGCGCGGTCGATCAGACGCAAGAACTCGAAGCTGGTCAAGAAGGAGGTCTTGAAGACGGACAAGAAGAAGTCGGTTTCCTTTGCATGATGTACACTAATAGATTTTCGCCTATATCGAGCGCGTGCTAGCTGGCTATGAGATAGTTGCCGTTGAGCAGGAGGCCGTGGAGGTTTGTAGCGCATGTGCGAGCGTCGGTTTGGTGGCTGAACACGAGTCTTGCTGATCTGTGCGGTCCGAGCACGACAGAGTTCACCACGCCAAACGACTCGGCCAGCCGCCGCAGCTGGTCCTGTGTTGTCTCGTTAGCCACGTTTTCTTCCCGTTAGTACCACCATTAAATTGACTTACCAAGAACCACCGTAGACATGGCAACTTTTTTTTTTACCCTACCGTCTAAAGCAGCACATACGTAGACAAAAATACTTAGTAACAAGAGGTGATGAATAGAGTGTTGTTATTTGGGCTTTTAGGAGTCGTTAACGCTTTTGAAAACACAGCTCCCCTTGTTGTGTCGTCGTTGGACTTCAAGACGCTGTTTTCTCCATTCGAGTATCTTGTTTCGTCTGAGAAACTTGCGGATGTTACACAGCTGACCGAGCACCTTTGTGTCAACAAGCCGGACGAGACGGTGTTGTATGTGCAGGTGAACGGGCTCAGTTCTGGCGACTTGAAGCGCAGCGTGGGGTCTGGCCTGGGCGAGGCCGTTTCTGTTGCGCCACACGTGGTGTACCAATCGATCAAGGACGTTTCACTTGCCATTTCGCCCCAATGCTCTACATACAAGGTGGACTCGCTCAACAACGACTGGGTGGACCAGCTCAGTCGTCCCGGCGTGGTCCAGATGGCCATTGACGCCGAGGACCTGAAATCCGTGGAGGAAACGGCTGCTGTTCTGGGTGTTTCCAACGTCATAATACAAGGAGTGCCTGCGTTCGAGAGTGCAGACTCGCTCGTCAAGAGCGCCAAGAACTACGTCAAGAAACTCACACATACAAAGCGCGACCAGATCGTCGACGAGGAGGACTACGAGTCGCTGCAAGAGCAGCTGGACCAGGCGTTCGAGGAGATCAACGAGATGATCCAGGACGAAACCGCCACCATCTTAGAGGAGGCCGCAGAACAGGCCAGCCAGGGCTCCTCGTATAGCACAAGCACACCGTTCGTGGCGCCAGACGGATCGCTGTTCGAGAAGTACAGCTTCTTCAGCCCGGGTCTTGTCATGAGCACGATTGTGTCGCTGTTCTTGTTCTTTGTGCTGTCGACGTCGCTCAAGTGGCTCAATTCGTTGCAGGTCAGCTACAACGCGTTCGACAAGCCCGTCAACTTTGGCAAAAAAGTGCAATAGGTCTATTCAGTACACATACGGGATGATTTTGTAAGGAACAAGCTTCTCGTACTGCTCCCAGTACTTGCCGTACTTGGTACGGCACTTGTGTTCGTCTCGCTGTTGTCTGTGCAACAGCAGAACCGCGAAGTAGATCACGTAGAAGTACGTCAACGGCGTGCCAAATGCTGTTGGAAGACACCAGCTCAATGCGATGAGGATGTCGCCCAGGTAGTTGATGTGCTGCGACAGCCCCCACCAGCCCTCGGCCAGCAGCTTCGTACCACGGTCTGTTTGGATGCTCTTCATGTTTGGAAGCAGACCTTGTCTGAACATGCTTTTTTGGTGGTTTGAGGAGTGGAAAATGTAGTAGCCAGCGGCCATCAGCAGCACGATCCCTGCGGCCGCGTAGGGGCTCAATTGCACTGGCTTGATCGACAGGTATCTTGCCTGCAGACAGTAGGTGAAGGGCACCCACGACAGGTCGCCGAATGCCAGCATAAACCCGAACCCGTCTGTGGTGATGTCCATCATGGAAATTACACCTTCCTCGTTGAGCACGCCGTCAAAGATGTAGAACGTCTGCAATGCCACGACAATCAGCAGCGCGTTGCACACAGAGCCCATTTCCAGGTACTGTTTCTGTACGCAGGAGAGGTCGATCAGCAGCCACAGCAGCATTCCTGGTCTGAGCTCGCAAAAGAGCTTGATGTCCCAAGAACCAATTCTAGGGTTCAGCTCGCGGCCGATGAACCAGTCGAACAGCGGGTTCTTCGAGTTGCCACCCTCGGCAAGAATGCGCTCGTACGAGCCGGCGCCGTTCGGTCTTCTGAGGGGCAGGAACGAGCAGATGTAGACGAATGTGCTCACAAGCAGCGAGAACTGCCACGACACAAGGAACAACGCGAGAAAGTTGTCGTACACGAACTGCAGCTCCGGGATGCGGCCACGCGTGTACCAGGCCCTTGCTCCGAGCACAGAACAGAGCAGCAGACTCAATTCCCTGCCATTGATCAGATAGGTCAAATAAGTACCGTCTCTCAGCTGGGTGCCTCTTTTGGAGAACCCGGGCACCACGAGGTCGAGGACGGCGAGTCCAAAGAACCAGACGACGTATGCGAGCCACACCTGCTTGTTGAAGAACGTTTGCCAGGTCAAATTGTTGCGGATCAACATGTGCACTGTTTGGAGCTGGATATCAACACCAGTAACAACGTACGCGTCGTTGCAGCAGAGGTACAGAAACAGCACCACAAGCGGCAACGTGACTGTGAGCACGAGCGCGCCGGGAAACCCAAAGAAGTCCTTCTGGACGGTGACGGGGTTAAGCATTGGCAAAGAAGAAGAGTGCTTGTTTAGACAAGAGAGTTTTTTTTACGAGGGTCGTTTTTTGCTCAGAGTCAGAAATATTTAGTATAATTAATTGTGTTAATTAGTTTTCCGCAATGAGTGTCACTCAGACCGATCTAGACGGGATTTTGCCGCTGATAGCGCGCGGCAAGGTGCGGGACATCTACGAGGTGGACGCCGAGACGTTGCTTTTCGTTGCCACAGACAGAATCTCTGCGTACGACGTGATCATGGAGAACGGGATCGAGGAAAAGGGCAAGATTCTCACGAGGCTGTCTGTTTTCTGGTTTGATCTGCTTTCCGATATCATTCCGAACCATTTGGTGGCCTCAGAGGACAGCGAGATCTTTGCTCGGCTGCCTGCTCGTCTGTCTGAGCCAAAGTACAAGTCCCAGCTGCAGGAGCGGTCGTTGCTGGTGAAGAAGCACAAACTGGTGCCATTGGAGGCGATTGTGCGTGGATACATCACCGGCAGTGCCTGGAAGGAGTACAAGAAGTCGGGCACGGTGCACGGACTCAAGACCAAGGCTGGGCTGCAAGAGAGCGAGGCTTTCGAACAGCCGATCTTCACGCCGTCAACCAAGGCCGACCAGGGCGAGCACGACGAGAACATCTCGCCGGAACAAGCTGCACAGCTTGTTGGCGCGGAACTGTGCGCACAGGTTGCCGACAAGGCCGTCAAGCTGTACTCGAAGGCCCGGGACTATGCTCTTTCGCGGGGCATTGTTCTCGCCGACACCAAGTTCGAGTTTGGCCTAAACGAGAAGAACGAGCTTGTGCTGGTGGATGAGGTGTTGACTCCGGACTCGTCGCGGTTCTGGGACGCCACCAAGTACAAGGTGGGCCAATCGCAGGAGTCTTACGACAAGCAGTTCCTGCGTGACTGGCTAACCGCCAACGGACTCAACGGCAAGGACGGCGTTTCCACCACGCCCGAGATTGCCGCCAAGACCGCAGCCAAGTACAAGGAGGCTTACGAGGCCCTCACCGGCAAACAGTGGCAGTAGATAAAAAAAGAGCCCCCTAATATTTTTTTTTACTTGTTTTCTATATCTGGAAGTTTGTAAATACAACATATCAATGGACGACTTCCAGGTGTTGGAGCTAATCGGCCGCGGGTCGTTTGGCTGTGTGCGCAAGGTGAGACGCAGAAGCGACGGCAAGGTGTTTGTTCGCAAGGAGATCTCGTATGGGGCCATGAACAACAAGGAGAAGCACCAGCTAAGCACCGAGTTTCGCATCCTCCGAGAGCTCAGACACCCCAACATTGTGCAGTACTTGCACCACGACCACGTCCAGAACGAGCATCAGGTGCATCTGTACATGGAGTACTGCGACGGGGGCGACTTATCGGTGCTGATTAAAAAGTACAAGGACAGAAACGAGTTTGTTCCAGAGTCTCTGATTTGGCAGATCTTCACCCAGGTGCTGAACGCGTTGTACATGTGTCACTACGGCACGGCGATCGAGCCCGTTCAGAACCTGTTCCAATCGTCGCCGGAGCTGGAACCGAAACCAATGGACCACCAGGTGATTATCCACCGTGATATCAAGCCAGACAACATTTTCCTGCTTTCTGACGGGTATTCGATCAAGCTGGGCGATTTCGGGCTTGCCAAGTGGCTGCAGCACGAAAACGAGTTCGCCAAGACGTACGTGGGCACGCCGTACTACATGTCGCCGGAGGTGCTCATGGACAGGCCGTACGACCCGGTGTGCGATGTTTGGTCGCTCGGGTGTGTGATGTACGAGCTGTGCTCGCTGCAGCCGCCGTTCCAGGCGAAAACGCACCTGGCGTTGCAGGAGAAGATCAAGGCCGGCAACTTCGAGCCGATCCCAGACCACTACTCGCACCGGCTCCAAATGGTGATCAATGCGTGTTTAATCGTGGACCCTGACGAAAGAGCCACGGTCAACCAGCTGCTACAGGACGCGTCGTTCAAGCTGTTCCGCAAGGAGTGGGAGATGACCCAATGGGACAAGAAACTCAAGGAACGTGAGGCAGACATCGCGCTCAAGGAACGCAAGCTCGTCAAGTTCGAGGACGCTTTGAACGACGAGTGCAAGCAAATGAACCTCAAGTTCGAGGAGATTAGAAACGGCTACAAGAATGAATTCAACTACATGCTCGGGCTCCAGATGAACAAGGTGCTGACAGAGCTATTTGGCAACCAAATACCGCCAAACATCAAGCAGCAGCTCTCCAGCAGAGTCGGCAAAGAAAACTTCCAACAACCTGCATTCCAAAACCACAAGCTCAAGGGGCCCCGGGAACTGTACGACAGAGCCCAGAAAAGACGTTGAAACCTCCCGCTCGCA
The DNA here is from genome assembly GCF_020536065.1 of Ogataea philodendri. Taxonomy (NCBI): domain Eukaryota; kingdom Fungi; phylum Ascomycota; class Pichiomycetes; order Pichiales; family Pichiaceae; genus Ogataea; species Ogataea philodendri. Next base: position 427,041 of record NW_025763914.1, read on the forward strand.
TCCATTAGAATATACTTTTGTAATCCTTCAACTTGCCCTCCTTCCGCGGCACCCAGTAGTTGTCCTTGTACTTCCAGTACGGCTCGCCCGTGATTGGGTGTTTGGCCCGCGCAAAGAACGTCGGAAGGTACTCCTCGCCCGACATCTCGCGCGCCTTGCGCGACGCCCGCTGCTTGTTCTCCACACGAGTCTTTTCTGTGGCCGCAAGGTCGTACTCGCCGTTCTCCATCGCCCGCTGGTCGGGCCGCAGTCGCGTGTCGGTGCATGCAACAACAGGTAACAGATGTGGCTGAGGAGCGTTCAACGAGGCTGCAAAGTTGGTCAGATGGAACATCATCTCTGTCTTTGGGTTGGCCTCCCAGATCAGGAACCGTGGAGAGTCCGCGCGCGTCATATCCTTGGCGTAGATCTTGGAGTTCCAATGGCCGCCGACAGTGTACTTGAGCTTGCCGTCGTTCGAAAACACCTCTCCCTTCACCTCTCCGGCGCTCGAGGCTCTCCATCCACGCTGCTTGAAACTGAAGCTCATATAGTCGCCCGTTGTATGGTTGCGGATCTCCATCTCACCGTAGTTGTCGATTGTTGGGTTGCCGACAATGATACCAATCACCGAGTTCTTGATCTTTTTCCACGAGTAGGTCTCAGAAATCGTTTTGTTGCCCTTCTTGTCAACGACACCGGCCCCAGGGAACAGCTCCACGAACCACGTTCCCAAATGCTTGATGTCAAACGACCGGCCGTAGAACTTGGTATCCACATTAGCCTCTCCGTAGTACGACCACGAAGCAGACTCGGCCAACAGCGCAGAAATAGGCGGATGGTGGCTCACCTGCTCCACCAGAACTCTGTACCCCTGGTCCGGACGCGCGTACTCAAACGTTTCGCCAAGAAGCGGGTTGAACGGCTTGGCAATCCGCCCCACGGTGGAAACGTACTCCGAAGCCGCAAACGCTGCAACGTATATCATCCGCGTCACAGAGTCGTCGATCGACGCAGCCTTATCCAAAAGACTTGCGTACTCCATCACCTCGGTACTCCGCTGCAGCAACGACGTTGGCTCGTTGAAAACAACAGGCAGAGTCATCTTGGTCATGTCCTTCCCAACCATCGACCGCAGAACACTCCACAGCGAGATCTTGGGTCTATTGTCTTCCTTTTGCAAAGTGGTCCGGATTGGGTCCTCGTACCCCATGAAAGTGGCCTCCGAGTTGATCTTGTCGTATCTCTCGAGCTGCTTGTTGTTCTTGAGCGGGAATCCATTCACAACAACCGAGTCTGAGCCCTTGATCTCCTCGGGCTCGTTGATCACCGTTTTCTCGGTGCGTGCGTCGTCGGCAGCGCCAGCTGTCTGCTCAGACGAGTCGGCCGATGCATCCTCTCTCGCCTGCGCCACGGGAACGGTCTCACTGCCCGCTTCCGCAGGCTCCGGACCACTTTCAGACCCATCGTCCTCCGCATCGAAAAACTCCTCGTCAGACTCCTCTTCTTCTCCCAAGAAAAGCATTATCTGGTTAGGTTCCTCAGACTCTGGTTCATCAACTTTGTTCTGCGGAGTCTCGGTCGGAGCAGCTTCCGAAACAGCACGAACAATATTTGGATTGCTCTTCAAAGATTTCTTAAGTCCGTGCAATTTATCCTCCAACTCCACAATCTTTTGCTCGCGAGACTGCATCTCCAATTCCAGCCGCTTGAGCGTGTGTTCCCAGATTTTCGAGATTTCCTGCTGTCTGTCGATCACCTTGCCGAACTTGGTCTCGTACTTGGTGATGAGCTCCGATTGCGTGTCCGACAGATTCGTCAGGTTCGAAAGCACGTTCATGGCCACCTCGATGACTTGATCCTTAGGAATAGACTCGTCGGCCTCCGCAGCAGTTAAAAACTCGCCGAACGATCTCAGCTCGATCTTCATCTGGTTCTTGCTCACGGCAAGCTCGGAGTTGCTCAGTCCTGGCTCTCTGATATCTTCCGGATCAGCAAGACTGCTGTCGTGGAAGTCGAGCTTGGAGCTGCTTCCATCATCGTCGTCGTCATCCAATGCACTATCGCGGTCATCCTCGTGGATCGAGGAGATAGTCAGCTTGCTGCCAGCTTCTCCGCTCGACCCAAACGAACCGACAGACGGAGACCGATCTTTCTGCTGTGGAAGCTTCAAATCAGAGTTCTCCTTGATCTCTGGAAGACTGAACGCATCTTTGGTCTTCTTTGTCAGCTTGGACAGCTTCCGCATAGGTTTCTTGTAGGACTTGTTGGTGTTTGGCGACAATGGACCCGATCCTTCCTCATCTGAAGAAACAGAAACAGACGATGTGTTGGAGAAACTCCGTTGATGCGATGTGATTGGCGAGGTTGGTAACTCGCCGTGGGGGCCACGGTTGCCGATGTTTTGGGTACTGTTGGATCGAGTCGATTCGAAACTCTCCTTGTTCCGCGAGCTGAGCTTGGTGCGCTGTTGCTCGTCGGCAATCGACTGTCTCTGCTGTCTCTCAAGGTCTTTTGCGTACCTAATGGCATTCTGTAAAGCCCAGACCCATCTATTTGTTTCGATAACGTGGTTGGCCTTGAGATGCCACTTCAACGACGACTTCTGGCCCCGCTTCTTGATGATAATTTCAAACTTGGACTTCTCGGAACTGTCCATGCGCAATTGGGCGCTGGCCAAATGAATCATTCCTCGACAAGAGTTATAAATATCGTTTGGCGAGCTGTAGTATGACAATCTGCCCTCCGCATCGAGAATGAACCATCTAAGCTTGTATCCGCCGGCAAAGTTGGTCCATTTCTTCAAAAAACCCTTGAAAGTGGGTGGTCCCGCATGTGGCTGACCGGTCTGATTGGTGGAATCTATCATGGTCTGGTGGTTGCACGAGTCCTTCATGATCTTTTTCATGGCAGACGACGTGGCCGAGTCAATCGGCAGCTTACCGTTGAGGTTGCGCTTGAACGGATCGCCACCGTGTTCCAGAATGAACTTGACCATTTGTATATCGTCCTTTTTGATAAACTCCAGTAACACGGTGTCGCCGGTGACGGGATCTGTTCCGTTGATGTCCAACAGCCCCTTGACTCTTGGGTTGCTGAGCAGCTTCTCCAGGACGGGGAACTGACGGGCCTCAAACGCGTTTCGCAGCTCGTTCGCCTTCACCTCCACAAACCTCGTGCGAACGTCCGAGAGCACCTGCACGGTGTCCATGTTGGAGGAGCACTCGATGGGCTGTTTCATTTGCTTGTTGACGATACAGTCGTTGATCTCGTCCTGCGCGGCCAAGACGTTGATGACGTCGTTCCGTGCAGATATGGCTGCATAGTGTAGCGCCGTGTTTCCCTGCTCATCCTGGGCATTTATATCCTGCACGAGTTTATTCTGGACGATGTATTCTATAATGGACAGGGGAGCCACCTGGACGGCAAAGATGAGCACCTGGCGGTCGAGTGCTGCTATCTGTGGATCTGGCGGCGTCAATGACCGACAGTACGTGATCAGCTCACGCAGTTTGTCCTTGTCAGAGGATCTAAGACATTCTAGCAATTTGAGCTTAATCAAGCTGGCATTTGGCACAGAACTCATTTCGGAACCAATGGAATTAACGCTCCAACTGTAGAAGTGCTGTTTCTTGGAGGTCAACGGGTCAATTGGCCGGATATCGTATAGTTGCTCACACCGCCTTCGGTCTGTGTTTTTTTTTTTAACTTGTCTAAAGAGGAGAGCTTTCTTTTACACAGCCGGGGTTTCTCGCAATATTCGCAGCGGCGCCTGGCGGACACGCGGCACGTGACTTTTTTAAGCCGTTTGCGTCCTGATAATCAGATACGGCACAGGCCACAAAGTTATCTGGGTATTGTATTATGTCGCTGACGAGCACTTCTCTGGTGGCCGTGTTGAACAAGGAGTTCAAGCCGAATCTCGAGGACCTGTTGGCCGTTTACGGCGAGGTCAAGATCGACGACAAGATCAAGAACATCAAGGCCAAGGAGGTGGGACTCGACCATTTGACCATCGTTTTCAACCACGACAGTTTGGAGGTGGAGATGTTGAAGCCCATTCCGTTCGACAAACCACTACAGACCTACGAACAGGTCCAGACCCATCTGTTGCAACTGGCTCGTCAGGCTGCCGAGAAACGCAAACTCAGCCATTTGCAGGTCCAGCAGGTTTGGTATCCGCAGAACGTGATCGAAAAAGGTATCGTGATTGCCGTCTGTATAATGATGGCCGGTAAAGTGATGCCGAACTTCACATACAACGTTGTTCTCACCAGAGTGCTGCCGTTTCCAAATCATTGGCTTGAGGCGTTCCGGCCATACAACGATTTTGTTTTGATGACGGCCATCACGCTGCACGCAATCGAGGTGGCCATCTTCATGGTGAGCCGTTTCTACAAGTACAGAGTGCCGGCGGATGCGCAGCTGGAGTGGCTGGTGTTGACCACCATCGAGGGCTACTTCTGCATCCGGCGGTTTGACCAGGTGGTTGCGCATCGGGCCAAGGTCTGGCAGCACTACGAAGACGGCGGCAAGTTGATCGACGAGAAGGAGAAGTACGAGTAATAAATAATTGCCGGTGTAGCCAAGAAACGTGAAATATTTCTAAATTGTTAATTTATCATGTTTAACGAGCTTTTGGTGAGTTACTCTTCATTGGGTCTGTTGGGGCCCATTGTCACCCACTAACCGGCCAGGATAAGTACTCCTCGTACACCTATTTCCACGAACTGGTGCCCGTGGCGTACCACGCCGTGCTGGCCCTGGTCCTGCTCAGCATTGCTGCTGTGAGCGGACTGTATTGCGTCACGTTCCCCGGGTCCGAGAAGAAAACCAGCTTTGTGTATGTGTTTTTTGCCGTTGCCGGCGCCGTGTCGTCCGCATTTGGGATCCTGTTCCTGGCCTCCGTCGTCGGAGTGTACACGTGAACTTATTCTGTCTTGACGTGGGATTTGGTTGTGTTCTTCCACAACGATGCAACTTTGGTCTTATAGATCAGGTAGAACACCGGCCCATAACAGTACACCACTGTCTTGGTGATGAATGCAAATTTGTTGGCCCACCAGTCGTAGTCCAGGTAGTCTGTGTAGTAGCCGTACTCGGTTTCCACGAGTCGCAGACACAGGAAGATCAGTGCCGCCTCGCTGGCCACCAGCACCGGCTGTCCAAACGTGTAAGACACGCGACGCAGGTTCGTGAGCCACCCCACAGACCCGCCGTACGTGCGCACCTTGTAGAAGTTGTACGTGTATCTGAAGAAGTCCACCACCGAGGAGCACAGAATGACGATGCTAAAGGCGATATTTTTAGCAGCCTTGGGGTAGTTGAGCAGAGCGGCCGTGAGAAACACGCGTGCAAACACCGTCGCCAGAATGCGTCTCCCCGAAGTGCGCGGCACCCCTGTCTTTGGGACGTGTCTAAAGATCGTGACGTATTCGAACCCGTCAAGAAGGACACTTGTAGTGTACACCGTGAGGAAGAAGTCGGCGATTCCCCCGGGCAAGAACCGCGGACCTGTCAAAGGGAACAGAATCCCCAGTCGTAGAAACACACACGCGGACAAAAACGAGCGAACAAGGTCCGAAATCAACAGATACAACTGCGTGTTGTTATAAGACATGAAGGGGAAAATATTTTTTTGCAATGAAGCTCTTGTTTGTTCTTTCACTGTTTAGTGTGGCGGTGTTTGCCGCATGGTCGTCCGAAGACCTGGAGATTTTCAAGCTCCAGAACGAATTGGTGGAGGACTCGAGGAAACAAACCGATTTCTACGAGTATCTGGGCGTGGAGAACGGGCCCAAGGCGTCCTACGACGAGATCAACAAGGCCTACAAACGGATGAGCCGCAAGTTGCACCCAGATAAGGTGCGCAGAAAGGACGGAGTGTCGGAAAAGAAGTTTAAACGAATCAAAAGGAAGGCCGAAGAACGGTTCCAAAGACTGTCGTTGATTGGGTCCATTCTTCGAGGAGACCGCCGAGAACGGTACGATTACTATCTTAAACGCGGGTTCCCGGCCTATACGGGCACAAACTACGTGTTTAGCAAGTTCCGGCCGGGCGTTGTGGCCTCCGTGGGCGTTGTTGTTGTGTTGTTCTCGATTGTTCACTATCTGATGCTCAAGATGAACGCACAGCAGCAGCGTCGCAGAGTCGAGAAACTGATCGAGGACTTGAAGCGCAAAGCGTTTGGTCCGTCGATGCTGCCTGTTGGCGACTTCAGCGACCGCAGAGTGTTTCATCTGGACAAACTGTTTGTGGTGAAGATCGACGGAACCGTTTGGCTTGTTGACCGCGAACTAATAGAAGGCGAGGACTTTGACGTCGACGACGACGGTCGCCAGGTGTTCCGCCACGAACAGGCTCCAAGAAACCGCAAAGAACGTCGCACCAGAAAGGAGAAAGACGAGGTGCTGCTGCCAGTCACTCCAGACGAAATTCAAGAAATCACATGGAAAGATACACTCGTTGCGAGACTGTGCCGGTGGCTCTTTACTAAAACACAAAAACAGGACATTCCGCAAGAAGATCAAGGAACGCTTAAACGGCTGCCAAACGGCAAGTTCAAAAAAGTCAAGCCGGCTGCTACTAAAAAAGCTTAATTCGTATCATCGTCATATTGTACAGATTACTTCCGTCTCCCTCTATCACCTTCATCATCTCTCATGGGCCTCAAATCGCCACCGTCAACGTCCTGCTCCTCGCCCTCTATGACCTCGAGCTCCTGGCGAAACTCGTCGTTGTTGCCGTCGTCCAGCAAGATCACGTTCCGGTCGCTCACCATCGGTGTCGACCCGATCTCGTCCTCCTCGTCGTCGTCGGCCACGAGACTGTCGCTCAGCTCGGCAGGGTTGCCCAGAACCTTGTTGTACATGGAGTTGATCTCCTTCAGCCGCGAGTTGATGAATTCGATCCACTTGTTGAACTGCGTGCTCTCAAACAGCTTGTCGAACAGCGAGTTGAAAATATAGAACGACGACTTCAAATAGTACGGGTTCGACACATCGTTGTCGTCCTTGAGCACCTCGAACGTCTGGTCCTCGCGCGTCATGCCAAAGTTCTCCACATAGTTCTGGAACTTGTGGATCTCCTCGGCTATCAGCGTCAGATGGCCCATATACCCCAGCTTGAAGTCGTGGTGGCTTTCGTACTCCTCGGAAAGATTGAAGCAGTAAAGAATGTAGTTGGGTAGGTTGAAAAAACCAGGGTATTCCTCGTCAGAGTCGAATTCCTTCACGTCAAAAGTGTCGTAGTCACCAAACAGAGACCAGATCAGAACTTTGTTCAGGCTGAGATTGTCGTCGTACTTGGTCTCTTCCTGGTTCGAGGCGCGGTCTTCGTCCCAATTGGCCAGTCGCCCGTTGAACACCTGTTGCACAAGGTCGAAAACAACGTTGTGCATGAAATTGTTCCACGCAAACTTGTGGAGTTTGAGGATCACCAACGGCACGCTGTTCGTTTGCAATAGGCGCAGCTTGAAGAAGTTGCCGATCGACATGTCAACAGGTAACTTGACGTACTCCTCGCCGCCCACACGAGATAAACTGTCTGAGTCGCCGTCCAAACTCATCTTTTCCATTGGCTTGGTGACGTCGTCGTTGATCGCGTCATTGAGCGCATCCATCACCAACGACTCCGTCTTCTTCACGTCCCGCCAGAGATCCCGCTTGTACATCAGATAGTCCAGCTTGGGCGACTTGTTCATCAAAATCATGTTGGAGCAGTGCAACAGCTCCGCAACAAGCTCCATCACCTTAAACCGCTCGTACCCCAACGGCTCGATTTCGTCGCCAATGGAGCTCTGCAGCTTCGGCACCTTGTTGAGCTTGTAGTACTTGTCGGTGAGATAGTTGTCCTTGATCTCGTCCAAATGTATCGAGAACAGCTTGAGCATCACACCGAGATAAATAGGGTCTCTTGAGTTGGGCAGGTTTCTGCTGCTTTTGTCGCCCGAGTCCGAGTCCTCGGCCTCTTCCAGCGCAACAGCCTCCACAGACTGCACCCAGTCGAACTCGTCGTAATCTGAGTTGTTTTTGCGGATCACCTCGATCACCACAGAAACCACCGTCACGAGACCATAGTGACCATAGTTGATAAGCACGTCCAGCATCTCCAGAACACACTTCTTCGACACCAGCTGGCGCGTGAGATCGTTCGGCCCGATGTTTGGGTTATTGGTGCGAGCAGCCAGGGCCTGCTCGGTGTCCAATGGCTCTCCAAACTCGTTCAGCTGCTGCTGTGTCGAGTCGTCCCAAAATCCAACGTTTGAGCTGATTCCAACAATCCCATTCAGCAGATTGCACAGATTGTCCTGGATCTGATGGTCAGCATAGTGGATTTTCACCAACTTCAACAGATTGTACGTGAGATCCTGGTCCACCAGAATCTCTATGAGCCCGTTCGAGTTGTACGGCTTGTCTGTGGAAACGAGCCGCACCAGCAGGTCGCAGATCGTTGGCGAGTGCGGCACAAAGTTCAGAAACTGGTTTGTGATCAGCGCCGACTTCTGCTGGAACCGAATAAAGTTCATCAGTCCGTTGATGTTGGCCGTGGCGATGCTGTCGATCAGCTTGAGGAAATTGTTGAACAGAGTGACGTTGTGGCTCTGCTTGAATGCAAATTGATCAGAGTCCGCAGACTCCGTCGACCTGTCGGGCTCTGTCTCACTCTCGTCGTCGCTATGAGACACCTTGGGAGTTTGGAAGAACTCGTCCACGTCTCTGTCCAGGAACCCTGTCCAGAGCTTTTCCAGGAGATTGGACTCGCCTAGCAACACAGCCACCGTGTTGCCGCTCGAAAGCACCAGCAGGTCGCTACACGTGTGTGAACGCTGGAGGGCTCGCTCATACACGTCCAACGGTTTCTTTTCTTCTTCCGCTTCCACCTCCACGTTGTTGTCACCTTCGAAAATATTGTGGCTTGCGTCGAGCGCGTTCCTGTCCCGTGACAAGTCCACGGAAACCAGAATGTACTCGATCATCAGCTCCAACACCTCTGGCTGCGAAACGTACGTGATGAGCCGCTGGTTCTTGGCCAAGCTGATTTCGTCCAGAAAACTGGGCTGATCTATCAGCTTGTTGAACAGCGAGATATTTAAATGCGGGCGCTCGGAATGCAAAACAGGAGGCTCCATGCGAGACTGTTGTAGATGATCGTTTTCCTGGATGGTTTGCAGGAGCTTGGAAGCTGTCAGGTTGGTCGGAGACGACGGTAACTGGTCAGAGGCCGAGGAATCGGACATCTTGAGCCCCAATTGCTGCTGATCCAAGTCTATCTCCGCGAGGATCTTGTTGATCGTGGCGTTGGAGAACGACGAGTTGAAAAACGGCCAGATCCCACTCATGTTGGGGTTCTTGTGTATTGTATAGGCAAGGGCTCACAAAAGAGCAATGAAGAATGCAGTAAAGCCCGGATTTTCAAAGACAACTCTCGATGTCAATATTTATAGACCGCACAGAATTCCAAACAAGTTCCTAGCTGCAATGGCTAGTGGCAACGAGTTTGACGGCTTTGGTGTTGTTCCTCCTTGTAGATTTCTCTAATTATTAATCGAGGAGTTGCGCGTGGTGCAAGGGTGGACAAACAAAATGGGTTCCTCTGAAAAAACCAAAACAGTTACCCGGCCACTCACGGTTTTTTTTAAAGTTTTTTCAACCGGTGCTGAAAAATTTATTCCTTAATACATTCACAATGGCTTTCACCAAGGACTTCAAGACTTCCGCCTACCACTCCCGTTACCAGACTCCTTTCAGAAGAAGAGCTGAGGGAAAGACTGACTACTACGCCAGAAAGAGACTTGTTGCTCAACACAAGGCCAAGTACAACTCTCCAAAGTACAGATTGGTTGTTAGATTCACCAACAAGGACATCATCACCCAAATTGTGTCTTCCACCTTGACCGGAGATGTTGTTTTGACTGCTGCTTACGCCCACGAGCTGCCAAGATACGGTATCACCCACGGTTTGACCAACTGGTCTGCTGCTTACGCTACTGGTCTGCTTGTTGCCAGAAGAGCTTTGCAAAAGCTCGGTCTGGACGAGACCTACACCGGTGTTGAGGAGGTCGAGGGTGAGTTCGAGCTCACCGAGGCTGTTGAGGACGGCCCAAGACCATTCAAGGTGTTCTTGGACGTTGGTTTGCAAAGAACCACCACCGGTGCCAGAGTGTTCGGTGCCTTGAAGGGTGCTTCCGACGGTGGATTGTACATTCCTCACTCCCCATCCAGATTCCCAGGTTGGGATATCGAGGCTGAGGAGCTTGATGCCGAGGTCTTGAGAAAGTACATCTTCGGTGGTCACGTTTCTGAGTACATGGAGGAGTTGATGGACGACGATGAGGAGAAGTACAGAACTCTCTTCCAAGGTTACATTGCCGACGACATTGACGCTGACGCTGTCGAAGACGTCTACACCGAGGCCCACGAGAAGATCAGAGAGGACCCATCTTTCAAGCCAACCGAGAAGAAGTTCACCAAGGAGCAATACGCTGCCGAGTCCAAGAAGTACAAGCAAAAGAAGCTCACCAAGGAGGAGAGAAGAGCCAGAGTTGCTGCCAAGATTGCTGCTTTCAAGGAGTCTGCTCAGGAGTAAGTTATGTAATACCTATAAATCTTATTTCTTCGGCAACGAAACAGGAGTTGTACACCTCGCACCGCTTTCAGTAATTATCCCCGGAGTTGACGATTTTTTTAAAGGCTTCAAACCAGCATAAATATTATTGATTAAACTTCCAGTGAGCTCAGTGGCGATTGCCCATCTTCGATTAGATCGTTTATAGTTGTTGCACTGTTGAGTGTTTCTACCGTTTGTTTTCCCACAGGTGATCGCAAAGGTCCAAGCAGGACCTGATTATAACTGGTTTTAGTTCGATGGCCCAAGAATTCAAGGACGATTTGTCCAAAGACCTCACGCCGCCCGAGCAGTTCCAGAGTCCCGGTGTTTCCAACGGAGACGTGGACTGGCTGTTTCGGGGCAAGGCAGCCAAGAAGTTGTCGCGCAAGAGCAACAACGTGTCGCTCGACGTCCAGAACCAAATCCAACAGGCACAGCTCCAGGCCGCGCAGAGCCAGACACAGCAGCAGCCCGCCGCCCAGGACCAGGGCGAGTTTGTTTCCAAGTTGCCATCGACGTCCACACAGCTCAAGCCGTCGCTGAAGACGGTGTCTGCCGCGGGAGCAGACTCCTGCAAAGGCCAAGACACATTGGCTTGTTCGCCAACATCACAAACAGGGCTCGCGAGATCCGGATCCACGCGATCCCGGTCCGGCTCGCTGTCAAACCCCATCAGACGCGTTCTCCCAGTTTCTGACTCGAAGGACAAATCGCCGGCCGTTCCGACTCAAAGAAGACAGTCTCTGTTTTCGTCGATTTCGTCCAAGTTCAAGTCGCAATCGTCGCAAGCCTCGCCCCACGACCCTGTTCCGCCCACCGTGCCCGAATCGGTGGTTGTGGACTGCGTAAGCGGCGACCGCAGCTCTGTGTCGTCCAGGAAGTCGGACGGCCCCAGATCAAGACGCGCGTCTGTGGCAGAACGGTCGGACTCTGTGTCGAGCGTCGACGACGTGAAGCAGCAGTTCGAGCGTATGCCGTTCAAGCGTGTCAACTTTGCTCTGCAGGACTTCCCTGAAGATCCTCAGCAACAGATTCCGTCCAGAAAGCCCAAAAAGGGTAATGTTCTGATTCCGGAGGATTTGACCGTCCCGCCTCCAAAACTATCGATCGGGATCAGTGATACCTCTTACAACCAGACAAAGGACGAGATCCCCAAGGTGGACGAATCTCTAATGAGACAGGCCATGGAAAGACAGCAGCTGGCTATCATGGAGAGCAGAAAACATGCCCAGGAGGCCCACCAGGCCGCCCTCAGAATAGCCAAGGAGGTGGGCGGGTTCAAGAAGCTGGCCAAGCTCGGCAAGGACAAGGACGATGAGGATGAGGGATGGGGAGACAAGCAATTCGAGGAGTTTAGAAATAACGTCGATATCGACACCCCGTTGCACCAGCACGTGAACTATTTCGACGTGGAGGAAGAGGAGGCTGTGGAGCCGGAAAAGGACGTCAAGGTCGAGGAGTTGCCGTTGGACCTGCTGTACACGCGTTGCTGCCATCTAAGAGAGATTCTTCCTATTCCAGCCACTCTTAAACAGCTCAAGGGAAAAGTGCGGCCTCTTCACGTTCTCAAGATGCTGAACCCGAAACCGACCTTGATTGACGTTCTATCGTTCTCGGACTTCCTTGCCATTGCCCCCATTGTTACCGTGATCTTCGATAACGTGTACCTTGACAACACCATGATCAAGATCGTGCTCATCAGTTTGTCGCGGTCCACCACGCTGGAAAAGCTCTCTTTCAGAAACGTTGCATTTGATCAACAAGGCTGGAAGTACATCTGCAAATTCCTCACGGTCAACAAGTCCATTTTAAAGCTGGACCTGAGTCAACAGCGGATCAGACCAGAAACACCAAAACATTTTTATAGATCGGTGATGGACTGGGACCTGTTTACCCAAAGTTTGATCATCAAGGGTGGAATTGAGGAGCTGGTGATCAATGGTTGCAAACTCACAATTGACCAGTTCAAACACCTGGTGAACAACGGACTGCGTTTGAAGACCAAGAGACTGGGTCTAGCATCCACGAACCTGGACGAGCAGAAAGCCCAGGTCTTGGCCGACTGGATGTCCAGTCCTAGCAACACGTGTCTCGGGATCGACATTGCCGTCAACCATCTGACCTCGCGTGTGTTGGCTCCGTTTGAGCACATCTTCCGCACAAGAATGGATCACATCAATTTGATCTTCTTTTCACTGAACCAGACTGACGTTTCGGTGGAGGATTGTGCAAACATGATCAAATTACTAAGCAAGAGTAAGACGCTGCGATTTTTGGACCTGGGCAACAACCCGCAGCTATTCCCTGCGATTTTGCCAACTCTTACCGAGTTCTTGCCGCAGTTCCCTGATTTACGCAGGGTGCACTTTGAGTTCTGCAACCTGAGCGAGGCGGGCATAATCCAGCTGTGTTTAACGTTCCAGAAGTGTCCGAAGCTTCTTCACGTTTCTCTTCTGGGAAATGAGAACATTAATCAACGGAACGCTGCTTCGCTCTACATTTCGGTGAAAAATTCCAATATTTACAGTTTGGACATCGACTACGACGCGCTCAGCGACGAGGTGTCGTCGAAAATCGCGTTCTACCTGATGCGCAACATGGAGAAGTTCCTGAACAAGGACCTGACCCAGAGCGGCAACCAGGAGGAGGACCTGATTTTCGACGGCTCTTTACTGACCAAGACCGCAGAGGCGCTGTTGGAGTCGAACCAGGCGAAAAACGACGACGAGAACCAGATCATCAGCAACGCTCTGGTTGAGAAGACCGTGCGGCTGCGGAGCGAGATCCACAAGATCATGAACAAGCTGTTCGACGACAGAGCCAACGGCCGGCTGTCGCTGGAGGGCAAGGAGACGCTGTTGCGGTTCTGTTTGCTGGACGACTCGTTGGAGAGCATTATACATATTTTTTCCGAGCAGGAGCTGCAGGGAAAGGCCAAGAAGACGAGCTGCGACGCTCCGGGCGTGTTGAAGCGGCCGGAGCTGATCAAGAAGCTGTCGACGCAGAGATCGAGCCAGAAACTGCCGATGCACAAGTCCTCGTCGGACGTGATTGTGGCCGGGCCTATTGTGTCGCCAAACCAGGTTGCGTTCGAGCCCGTGACGGTGCCGATCTCCGAGGACGCGAACCCGCACTCGGTGGTGGCGGACGGCGACTCGCAGCCCGTGGACCATCTGACGGGCCAGCCGGTGCTGATGAGAAGCGTGTCGCAGACTTCGATCCACGCCAAAGAGCTGGAGGAGGAGGAAGGAGAGTTCCACAAGTGGGGATTCTATGTGCAGCAGCACGACTCGTCCGAGCACCTGCCATTGCCGCAGGAGAAGCCGCACCTGAAGGTGAGCAACATCCCGTCTGGCACGGAGCTGCGCCAGGCGGTGATGAAGGCCAAGGGCATCGAGAGCGTGTCGGACCTGATCAAGAAGATGAACATCGACTCGTCGCGGCTGTCGTCGATCTACGAGCCGGTTTCGGACGCGGAGCAGGCTCCGAGCGACGTGGACGTGGGGTCGATGGCCGCGTCGTCGACAGTGTCCCCGCAGTTTTCTGCGTCGAACGGCCCCCAGACTCCGGCACGCCGCAGGTCGGTCTCGTCTGCTTTGGAGCAGGACGGGCCCGAGTCGCCAATGTCGGCCAACTCCGTCGACGAGTACTACGTGCCCGACAAGGATGCCGACGAGGTGTACGAGAAACTGCTGGACGACGTTGCCAGAGTGCGCTCCAACAGATCCACCGGCTCGGAGAAGCAGGCGTAATTATTTATAGTCAGTTTGCATATACAATATAAAACATCTCTGCACAGCCGTTTTTAAAAGTTGAAATTATATCAAAACACCTCTTGTCATGGCAGTGGGAAACAGACCGTCGCCCGGCCGCAAACGGCGTCGGCTGCTCAAGAACCTCGAGATCCCCGACAACAAGGTGTACCAGGAGCTGCAGGAGGACGCGATCAGCCGCGCGCAGGTCGACAAGAGCCGTCCGGGGTCGAGAGACTCGAGGAGTCTGAGGGTGCGATCGCGGTCCGCAGACTACTCGAGCCCCTCGCCCGACACGGGCAAGGTCATCCTGAAGATCAAGTACAACCAGGACCGGAATCTGGCGGGGATCGCCGATTCCAGACAGGAAGTGTTCGAGGTGGGCGAGGAAGAGCTGGAGTTGCCGTACCGCGGGCTGTTGTCGTTTGAAGACGCAAACACCTACTACACCCGGCCCAGCATGGAGTTCAGGGCGTTTTTCAACAGATTGAGGGTCGAAAGCGAAAGTAGTAGACACCTTCACGGAGATCTGACTCTGGTGAAGAAACTCACCAGTGAGGAACGACTAGCGCACCACGAGTCGCAGATCCCAACGGTTTCGAAACTCCGGTGTGTCCATTTCCGCAACTACGAGATTGACTCGTGGTTTATGTCGCCGTATCCGCAGGAATACTCTTCTAACTATGTGCTGCATCTGTGCGAGTTCTGTTTGAAATGTTTCTCCTCGTCGTTCACGCTCAAACGCCACGAGATCAAGTGTGCGTACGCGCCACATCCGCCTGGAATCGAGATCTACCGCACGCCGCAGTTGGCCGTGTTCGAGGTGGACGGCCGCAAAAACGTGCTGTACTGCCAGAACCTGTGTCTGTTTGCCAAACTGTTTCTCAACTCGAAAACGCTCTACTACGACGTGGAGCCGTTCATGTTCTACGTTCTGTGCGAAATTGATGCGGACGGGTACCATTTTGTCGGGTATTTCTCCAAAGAGAAGCTGAACGGAACAAACTACAACCTGAGCTGTATATTGACTTTGCCGATCTACCAGCGCAAAGGGTACGGCAACTTTTTGATCGACTTTAGCTACCTGCTGTCGCGGCGCGAATTCAAGCTAGGAACGCCCGAAAAGCCGCTCAGCGACCTTGGCCTGTTCAGCTACCGCAACTACTGGAAAATCGCTGTGGCCAAGGCCCTGAATGCCCTGCTGCGCGAGAACAAGATGGGCCCGGTTTCCGTGGACGATCTGTGCAACCTGACGGGCTTGATCCACAACGACGTGATAGTCGGGCTGGAGCAGCTGAACGCGCTGGTGTTCGACCCAGTGACCGCAAGGTACGGCATCTGGGTCGACCCGAAGGTGGTGGCCACCGTGCTGGCCGCGTGGCAGGAGAAGAACTACGTGGAGATCGACGCGGACCGGTTGTTATGGAAACCGGTGATTCTAGGGCCGTCTGGCGGAATCAACACCACCTCAACGATGGTGCTGACGGACGACCGCGAAAACGAGGAGAAGGGCCTGATGTCCAGCATCTCGCTAATCGTGAACTTTCTGCGCGATGACCTGGAAGACAGCCGCGATCTGGAGGTGCAGACCATGGATAAGATCAAGACGGAGCAGATAAGCTTTGAGTTCGACAGAGCGGTCATCTGCTACCCGGGACGGATGTTTGACCGGCAAACAACGCCCGTGGTGGCCAAACCGGAAGAGCCCAAGTCGGTGGACCCAGACCCGTTCGGAATCGACGTGGCGGAAAGCAGCTCGGAAGACGAATTTGTTGATGCCAATGACTCATCAAACTAGCAGAATATAAAGCCGGGCTGGGGAAAAAATTATTTTTGACATTTTGACTCCAACTTTGACTAATGGCCAGTTCGCACGACATCGAGCTGTTCCGCACGGCGGTGTCGATTCTGACGATCCCACGAGACCAGTTCTGGGTGTTTAAGAGCGGGATATTGGAGATACTGTACAAGCTGGTGGACAAGGTGGAGGGCCATGACGAGAGTGACTCAGAAAGCGAGGACGAGAAACAGCTGGTCAACTCGGTGCACTCGCTGAGCATCCAGCGGAACAAGGTTGGTGAGCAGGACTCGCTCGATTCGCAGGACGACGGCCTGTTCTTCCATCTGGCGTTCACCCCGGAGGAGGTGACGTTTATGAGCAGCAGCGCTTTGATCCGAAAGTACCTGGCGAAACCGCTTGCGCTGAGCAAACAACTCCAGATGGGCGCCACGCTGCTGGACGAGGACTTTCTCGTGCTGCAGGTGCTGAGCGACGGCTCTGTGATCGGCAAAAAGATCCTCGAGCTGACTGCTCCGCTTTCCGAGCGAAAGATCCCGATTTTCTTCATTTCCAACTACCTCAGCGACATCGTGCTGATTCCTGCGCGCCACCGCGACGACGCCGTCGACATCCTGGAAAACGGGGTGTCCAGTGACACCTCCAGTCTGGAGAAAGAGACGTTCAACCTGTTTAGATCGAGCTCGATCAAGCCGGTGCTCAACACCGCAGTCAAGCTGCTCGTGACCGGCGCGCGGCCGGGCGACTTGTCTGTGGTGCTCCGGCGCACGGCAGAGGCGCTCGCCAAACACTGCACGGAGCAGACCGACTCCAAAGGCTCGTTTCTGCCGTACTTTGCGCTCACAAGAACACCAACAGAGGACGTGGGGCTGCTGCTACCGTCTTCCGAGTCCGAACTTGCTAAACTCAACTACCCGAAAGCCGCGATCCTGGGCTCGCTACAGGACTTCTTCTTCCCGCTGTTCATCAACCTCAAGAGCCTGCCACTGGACCTGAAAGGTATAGTGGCCGGAGTGGCTTCGAAGCTGCTCAAGCTGGGACTGGACGAGATGAGCTACTTGAGTCTGGGCCGGTCGGCGGTGGTGCTTGTGCCGGATAACTTCCAGGACACGGTGCAGCACATGCTGGAGGAGGTTAACTGAGGTCACCTGACCAGATTTCAAAAATGTATAACTTGTAAATTAAAATACACCGTTTTTTAAAAAAAAAAGTTGCATGTTGAAACCAACCACTTTGAAAGCAGGATCGTTGCCGCGGTACTTCGACGTGGCCGTCAACCTGTGCGACGATATGTTCATGGGCAAGTACAGGGACCGCGTGCACCACGAGGCCGACATGGACACGGTGCTGCGCCGGTCGCGTGCGCTCAACGTTGATCGTATCCTGCTGACGGGCTCGTCGCTCAAGGAGTCGCGCTGGTCGGCCGAACAGGTGCTGCGTGTGAACAAGTTGCCCGACGCTGTGCAGTACCCGCACCTGTACACCACCATCGGGGTGCACCCGTGCTCTGTGCTGGAGTTTGAGCCGGACCCAAAGACGCACCTGGGCAAGCTGCGCGAGCTGGTTGCGCGCAGCGTCGCGGACGGCAGCGTGCGTGCGTTTGGCGAGATCGGGCTCGACTACGACCGGCTGCAGCACGCTCCCGCAGACAAACAGCGGGCGTACTTCGAGCTCCAGCTGAAACTGGCCACCGAGTTTGAGCTGCCGCTGTTTCTGCACATGCGCAACGCCCTGGACGACTTCCTCGAGATCCTGGTGCCGTTCCTCGAGGGCACGCGGGCAGACGGACTTGCCCTGAAAAACCGCAAGGTTTTGGTGCACTCGTTCACGGGGACCCAAAAAGAGCTCGACCGGCTGCTTGGGTACCCGTCTGTGTTCCTGAGCGTGAACGGGTGCTCTTTGCGGACGGAGGAGAACTGCCAGGTGGTTGCCCGCATCCCATTGGATCGGCTGCTGATCGAGACAGACTCGCCGTGGTGCGAGATCAAACGGACCCACCACTCGTACCAGTTTCTCACCAGGGCGCCAAATGCGTGCTACCCGTTCGAGTACACGGTGCCCGAGCAGACAGCGAGCAAGAAAGCCCCACGGATCAATTACAACGAGTTTCTGCCGTTGCCCGTGGTGAGATCGGAAAAATACTCGGCACAGGTCGCGGCTGGAGCACAGCCGCTTGTCAAGTCGCGCAACGAGCCGGGACTTATAGGCCAAGTGGCCGAGATCGTGGCCGCGCTGCATGAAACCGATCCGGAACACGTCGTGGCGCGGTGCTACGCCAACTCGCTCCGGTGGCTAGACCTATCATAGATACTTCATTACCAAATACATTTACCCAAGGCATCGCAATATCAGCAAATCTATGCCATACACATTATTTCTCTTCCTCCTCAAGCTCCACCATCTTGTCGCTGTCCTCTTCGTCGTCGACCTCGATCTCGTCGCCCATCACGCCAAGAGACTGCAAAATCGAAGAAGTTGACGAGTCCAGGTAGATGATGTTGTTGTTGGTCGATATGTTGGAGGCGGCCAGGAGCTGCTGTATGAGCATCGGAGACCCGCTGAGGTCGGTGTCGAACCCGCCTTCGTCGTCGTCGTCGTCGTTCTTGTCTCTATTCTTCATTCCCAGGTTGCCGGACCGTGGCTGGTCCTCGTCGTGACTGTTTTGAAATTTCGACTCGATGTTCACCTTGTACAGGTCCATCGAGAGCTCGTCCGGAGACAGCAGCTTGCTCACGTCGTCCACGCGTTCGCCGATCTTGGCGTACCACTCCTCCAGCGTCTGGCCGTGCAGAAGCGCAACGATACACACACTCATATTATCGCACCCAATTCCAGACCCGCCAGAGCTTGGAGCCAGACACGTGTCCATCATCGACTCGCAAATCTCTGTCAGCGACTGCTTCAGCTTGATTCCGCGTCTGACAAAGTCAATGGCCTGTTGCGACGTCAAACAGTCCCAGATACCGTCGCACGCCAAGATGATGAACTCGTCCTCCTTCGTGGCCTCGTGAACAAGTACATCAGGGAACGCAGTCACCACTTGTTCCTCAGCAGGCAACTGTGGAGACTGCTTGAACTCAAAGTCACCAATGCCTCTAGATAAGGCCAGGTTACCGTTGACACGTCCCAGATCGACGTATCCGCCAGCAGCAACGATTCTGGCCTTCTCGCCCTCGTTGGTTGGCTTGTGGTCGAAAGATAGCGGCTTGCACTGGCCATTGACGCTCATGACGGTTCTGGAGTCGCCCGCGTTACCGCAGTATATTCTATCTTTGGAAATAATCACCGATGTTGCTGCGCATCCGGACGGATCCTTGGACAGCTCGTCGTCGTCCAAAATCGCAACATCGCACGCCAAGAACCCATCCTTCAGACTCTGCGGGTAGTCCGCCTTCTTGTAGCTGTTAGTGGCCTTCAGAATGCCAGGCAGCTTGTCTCCTGTGAACAGCGCCACTTTTTCGCCCCCGTGTCCGTCGTACACGCCGAAAAACGCAACCTGCTCCTGCTCGCTCTCCCCATCGTTGAGGTTCAGAATCGTGGAGTGCGAGTCCTCCATCGAGATACGCCACCCTTGCATACAAGATAACCCGTATGCAACGAACGCATCCCCGCCTTCCTCAGACGTCTTTTCCGTCACCGGTTGTGACAATATTTGACCCATAAATGCTAAGCGATCTCTCCTGTTGTTGTTGTTGGTGGTTGTTGCAGGCTAATTAGTGTATTGCTCAAATACTCTGTGTTGCCATTCACTTGTGTTGTTAGTTGGTTTCCTCTTTTTGGCAGAAGGAAAAATTTTATCAACCACGCCTGCCACCAGTGTTTTTTCGCGCGTTGCTCTGCCAGCTACAGTGTGTGGGGGAGCTACACCTTTTACAACCATGCTCGTCAGGTCTTGTATTAATGCGTCTAGTACAGTTTCAGGTCTCCCGTGATGAGGTCCAGAACCGGTTTCGGGGCCGGGCCCAGCCCAAGAACCGTTGCAGACCCGGCCTCGATCTGCGTGCGCCCAGCATCGTGCACGATGTATGCGTTGACGTTCAGGCTCAGCGCCTTGGCAAACAGCGTGTCCATCTCGTCCATGCCAGAACACTTGAGCGTGATCTTGGCCTGTCCGCGGTTCTTCCACCGTTGCAACAGCGGCAGATTCTGGGCCTCTGTGCCGGGCTCGGACATCAGCCGGTAACATGCAACGGCCGCGTGCGCACATTGGGCCGCAACCTTGCCCTTCTGCATCGCCAGATCCGTCCGCACCACCAGGGCCATCCGACACTCGCCCGGAATCTCGTTCAACGAGCTCGAGTCAATGGCCATCTCCTCTTCCTCGTCCTCGTCGTCGCTCAAATACCCTTCAGAGGACGGGGTCTGCGATCTGCTCGCCGTCGTCAGCAGCGACTGGAACGGCGACGTCACGGGCGAAGGTCCCACTACAGGAACAAGCAGCGCTCCAATGCAACACCCGGCAACAAGCGAAACCGTCGCGATCGTCAGATATGGAATCAGTTGAGGCATGGTAAATCAGTCTCTTGAACTTTTTTTTTTCTTGCAAATGACACCCACCTCACACCAAAACACCTTTACGCTTCTTCTTCTTCTTCTCGTTCTTGTCTGTGAATTTGCGCCAACTAGACACGCGCTCTTCCCGTCGGCTCTCCCACGAGTCCTTGAGACGCTTTTCCTCCTGTCGTTGCTCGATTTCGGCCTCTTTTTCCTTGCGTTTCTTCAACTCCTCGTTCTGCTGCTTTTTCAGCTCCACTCTTCGTATAAACTCCTCCTCGATCAGCAGCTCGCGCACTTTTGCACGCCAGCTGACCAGAAACTCGTCGCCTCGCAATCGGTCGTCGTCTTCCGCCCATTTGTTTTCTCTGATCAACACCTTGCGCGCATCTGTCCAGATCTGGTCGAGCTGTTTGCGCTCCTTATCGTTCTGTAGCGAGCCAGACGCCTTTTTGAGCAGATCAAACGCCTCCACGGCCCGCGGATGGGTCGTCTTGTCCGGGTGGATCAGCAAAGACTTCTTGCGGTACAACTTGTTCACGTCCGCGGTAGCAATCCCTGGCTGGACCCCCAGCACGGAGTAGTGATCCAGCTTGAAAGCGGCCAAAATGCGCTCAATCTCAGTGTCCTATTGGTTAGTACCATGCAATTAAATATACTCACTCTTGCCAAATCGGCCTCCTCTTTCTTCAGCGTGCGCTCAACCTCACCGCTCATGCCCTGTCAAGTGTATTGTTCAAGTTGTAAAGATGAAAAAAAAACAATGCCTGTCTTACCCGGCCATCAATAACGGAAAAACACATGCTCTTCATGTGCTCCCAAATTGTTGGAGCACAATTGCATTTGCACGCCACACCTGCGCACAACACAAACCACCTGTGATTTGTCACCATGCGCCCAACGTGGGACACACATACGCCATCTCGTAAATTCCAGCGCACACCCGTCCACCGTCTACTTCCCGTTTAGGCAGGAAAAATTTTTCATTTGTTGGACACTGAATAAAATATATAAATCGCCCATTCCTCGTTTATTATCAAACTTGATTTAATTGAAAATGGTTGAGTCTAGCGTTTTGGGATTCCCAAGAATTGGAGCTTTCAGAGAGCTCAAGAAAAACACCGAGGCCTACTGGGCTGGCAAGATCGGTGCTGACCAGCTCCTTGCTGTTGGTAAGGAGATCAGAGAGAAGAACTGGAAGTTGCAGAAGGAGGCCGGTGTCGACATCATTCCTTCCAACGACTTCTCTTACTACGACCAGGTCTTGGACCTCTCTTTGTTGTTCAACGTCATTCCAGACAGATACACCAAGTTCGATCTCCCACAATTGGACGTTTTGTTCGCCATGGGTAGAGGTTTGCAAAGAAAGGCCACTGAGTCCACCAAGGCTGTCGACGTGACTGCTTTGGAGATGGTGAAATGGTTCGACTCTAACTACCACTATGTCAGACCAACTTTCTCCCACTCCACCGAGTTCAAGTTGAACGGTCAAAAGCCAGTTGACGAGTACTTGGAGGCAAAGGCCCTTGGTATTGAGACCAGACCAGTCCTTGTTGGTCCTGTTTCTTACTTGTACTTGGGTAAGCCAGACAAAGATTCTCTTGACTTAAAGCCAATCTCTCTTCTTGAGAAGATCCTCCCAGTCTACACCGAGATTTTGCAAAAGCTCGCTGCTGCTGGTGCCAAGGAGGTCCAGATCGACGAGCCAACCTTGGTTTTGGACTTGCCTGAGGAGGTCCAATCCGCTTTCAAGACCGCTTACGATATCTTGGCCAAGGCCGAGGGTCTTCCAAAGCTCGTTTTGACCACCTACTTCGGTGACGTTACTCCAAACTTGGCTGCCATCAAGAACTTGCCAGTTTCCGGTTTCCACTTTGACTTTGTCAGAGCTCCACAACAATTCGACGAGGTTGTTTCTATCCTTTCCGGAGAGCAAACTCTTTCCGTTGGTATTGTTGACGGTAGAAACATCTGGAAGAACGACTTCTCCAAGTCTATTGCTTTCGTGAAGAAGGCTATCGAGAAGGTTGGTGCCGAGAAGGTCGTTGTTGCTACCTCCTCCTCCCTGTTGCACACTCCAGTCGACTTGGAGAACGAGAAGAAGCTTGACGCTGAAATCAAGAACTGGTTCTCTTTCGCTACCCAAAAATTGTCTGAGGTTGTTACCATCGCCAAGGCTGTTTCTGGTGCCGACGTCTCTTCTGCTTTGGAGGCTAACGCTGCTGCCGTCAAGAGCAGAAAGGAGTCCGACTTGACCAACGATGCCGCTGTCGAGGCTAGATTGTCCAAGATCGACAAGTCCTTGTCCACCAGAAAGTCTCCATTCCCAGAGAGACTCACAGTGCAAAAGGCCAAGTACAACCTCCCACTGTTCCCAACCACCACCATCGGTTCTTTCCCACAAACCAAGGACATTAGAATCAACAGAAACAAGTTCGCCAAGGGTGAGATCACCGCTGAGCAATACGAGGAGTTCATCAACTCTGAGATCGAGAAGGTTGTCAGATTCCAAGAGGAAGTTGGTTTGGACGTGCTTGTCCACGGTGAGCCAGAGAGAAACGACATGGTTCAATACTTTGGTGAGCAATTGAAGGGTTACGCTTTCACCACCAACGGTTGGGTGCAATCCTACGGTTCCAGATACGTTAGACCACCTATTATCGTTGGTGACGTTTCTAGACCAAAGGCCATGTCTGTCAAGGAGAGTGTTTACGCTCAATCTTTGACCAAGAAGCCATTGAAGGGTATGCTGACCGGTCCAGTTACCTGTTTGAGATGGTCTTTCCCAAGAGACGATGTTTCCCAAAAGGTGCAATCTCTGCAATTGTCCCTTGCTTTGAGAGACGAGGTCAACGACTTGGAGGCTGCTGGTGTCACTGTTATCCAGGTCGACGAGCCAGCCATCAGAGAAGGTCTGCCATTGAGAGCTGGTCAGGAGAGATCCGACTACTTGGAGTGGGCTGCTGAGTCTTTCAGAGTTGCCACCTCTGGTGTCCGTGACGACACCCAGATCCACTCGCACTTCTGTTACTCCGACCTTGACCCTAACCACATCAAGGCCTTGGACGCCGATGTTGTTTCGATCGAGTTCTCCAAGAAGGACGATCCGAAATACATCCAGGAGTTCTCCAACTATCCAAACCACATTGGATTGGGACTGTTCGACATCCACTCGCCTAGAATCCCATCTAAGGAGGAGTTTGTTGCCAGAATCGGCGAGATCCTCAAGGTGTACCCAGCTGACAAGTTCTGGGTGAACCCAGACTGTGGTCTTAAGACCAGAGGTTGGGAAGAGACCAAGGCTTCTTTGACCAACATGGTTGACGCTGCCAAATTCTACAGAGAGAAGTACTAAGCCCGCCACGGCTGCTGATCTACTGCTACCGCATACATTTATTCAACATTAATGTTTGATGAGCAACTAATGATTACGACGTCATAAAATGTCTTTATTTGTACACTGAGTTTAGCTTGTTTGGTATAAATGGGATTTCAACATCGATTGTTTAGAGAGAAAAATACTATAAAAATTATTTACAGTAATCTTGTTTGTGGCAAAAAAATGTCGGAAGACGCACAACTAATTGACAAGTTCCAGCAGCTTACTGGTGCTCCAGAAACCGTTGCCAGACACTTTCTGGCCCAGAACAACAACAATTTGGAGGTAAGTGGTCAATTGCCCTGTTCTAACGTGTAGGAATCGATCAATCAGTACTATGTCCATGCAACATCCGAAGTGGAACAGAGACCCAGCAGTGGGCCTAAAATAAAGTCGTTCAGCGAGATTAGAGAGCAGGAGGACGATGATGAGGATACCAACTTGTTTACCGGTGGCGAAAAGTCTGGGTTGCAAGTGGAGAACCCTGACAAGCCAAACCCATTGGGATTGGTTCAGGAATTGATCAAGAAGGCAGAACGCGAGGGCTCGGAGCCAGACCGCCGGAAGCCGTTGCACAGCGTCAAGCAAACGAAATTCACAGGAACAGGCTACAAACTGGGATCGGTCGACAACGCCGTCGATTCAAAGGTCATTGAGGATTCCCAAAAGAAAGGTTTCAGAGTGCCTGAAAAAGTCAACAGAACAATCACTTTCTGGAAAGAAGGGTTCCAGGTGGGCGAGGGAAAGCTTTACAGATACGACGATCCAAACAACGCTGATTATTTAAGACAACTGAACTCGGGCCGTGCTCCATTGAGCCTGTTAGACGTGGAAATGTTCCAGGACGTGGACGTGACCGTGGTGAAGAAGATGGACGAGTCTTACACCCCACCGAAGCCCAAACAGGGTGGCTTTGTGGGCAGTGGTCAACGACTTGGATCTCCGGTTCCTGGCGAGCCAAAACCCGAGCCGGTTGTTGAAGAGACGGCACCAGCGGCTGCAGCAGGGGCTACTCCGGAGCCCGAAGACCAAGGCGCAGGCGACGCCAAGGTCCAGATCAGGCTTGCTGACGGGTCGCGTGTGGTGCACAACTTCAACTCTTCTGATGACGTAAGCACCGTGTTTGAGTTTGTCAAGTCGCAAACGAACACCGACAGAGAGTGGGTGCTAGCGCACGCGTTCCCGATGAAGGTAATCGAGCGGGATTCCAAGTCGATCAAGGACGCCGGGCTGGTGAACTCGGTGGTGGTGCAGAGATGGAAATAGAGCTTGTCGCTATGTAGCACTGCCCGACGGCCTTGAAGAGAGGAGAAAAAATTTGTAAAAATTAGTCAAAGATCATTTTGTTCGGGATGGGTTCAGGATCTATAGTTCAGCCCAATGTGGATGATCTGGTTGCAATCATTGCGGCCGATAAAGATCGGTATGAGACAAAGGACCGGCCTAATATGTATCCGGTGTATTCTTACTTCTCTGCGGAGTATTTGACACCGCACTTGGCTTATTTGAAGTTGACTCGCCCTGGCGACAAGAACGCCGCCAAGAGTCCGTCGTTTTTGTTTGAGAGTGCCAAGAATGGCGACCAGATTGACCGGTACTCGTTTATGGGCACGCGGCCGCGCAAGATCCTTACCACGGGCCCGTTGCACGGCAAGGAGGAGGACCCTTTGGTCTCTTTAGAGCAGGAACTCAAGAATACCAAGCAGGCACAACTCCCTGGTATCCCTAAGCTTAGCGGGGGTGCTATCGGATATGTGTCGTATGACTGCATCAAATACTTTGAGCCTAGAACAAAGAGAGATCTCAAGGACGTGTTGGAGCTACCGGAGGCCGCGTTGATGCTGTTTGACCTGATTGTTGCCTTTGACAACGTCTATCAGCGGTTCCAGGTGATCAACAACATCACTATCGACGATAACGACACCGAGGACGATATCAGAAAGAAGTACGTTGCTGCTCATGAGCAGATTAAGGAGGTCAAGGAGATTCTTACTGCTCCTGAAGACCCGCTAATATATCCCGAGCAGCCGGAGATCGTCCAGGGCCAGACGTTCACCTCGAACGTTGGCCAGGATGGGTACGAAGGGTTCGTGACCAAGCTGAAAAAACATATTCTCAAGGGAGACATCATCCAGGCTGTTCCGTCGCAGAGAGTTGCTCGTCCAACGTCGCTGCACCCGTTCAACATCTACAGACACTTGCGTACCGTGAACCCGTCGCCGTACATGTTCTACATTGACTACCTGGACTTCCAGATCGTGGGAGCTTCTCCGGAGCTGCTGGTGAAGAGTGACTTGAAAGACCGCATTGTGACGCACCCGATCGCAGGAACAATCCGCCGTGGTAAGACCAGAGAGGAGGACGACGAGCTTGCACACACGCTCCAGTCGTCGCTCAAGGACCGGGCCGAGCACGTGATGCTGGTGGATTTGGCCAGAAACGACGTCAACAGAGTCTGTGCGCCGGACTCGACGAACGTGGACCGTCTGCTCACGGTGGAGCGGTTCTCGCACGTGATGCACCTTGTGTCGCAGGTGAGCGGAGTGCTGCGTGGAGACAAGACCCGTTTCGATGCGTTCCGGTCGATTTTCCCGGCAGGAACAGTTTCTGGTGCTCCCAAGGTGCGTGCGATGGAGCTGATCGGCGAGCTGGAGCAGCAGAAGCGCGGAGTGTATGCGGGAGCCGTGGGCCACTGGTCGTACGACGGCAAGACGATGGACACCTGCATTGCTCTACGGACGATGGTGGTGAAACAGGGCGTTGCTTACTTGCAGGCCGGCGGAGGAATCGTGTACGACTCCGACCCCTATGACGAGTACATCGAGACGATGAACAAGATGAAGGCCAACAACAACACGATTGTGGAGGCCGAGAAGATATGGGTGGAAAAACGTCATAGGGCGTAAGTGGAAATTTAAGCCATTACGCAAAGATTGGATCTAATAAATTACCGGTAAAAATTATTCGTTTTAACTTTTTTTTTAAAAATAGTTATGACCGTGGAGGAGGTAAGTTTCAAGCTAGCAGTACGTCCACTAACGCCAGGTCGAACGGGACTTCAGCGACTACGAGGTTCTGCGAAATCGGTTCGAATTTCTGGTCACCAAAACAGAGCCCAAGTACCAGAGCCAGCTAGAGGTGACTTTGAAAAACTTACATGAGCTCATAGGCCGGCTCGAACCCAAGATACAGACGATGAATGCGGACCAGCGACGACGGTTCGACGAGATCCGGACGCTGGACTTCACGAGACCCAAGCCGAGATCGATACCCACAGACAGCAAGTCGTCGTGTTGTACTATAGTCTGAGTTTCAAATTGGAGACTTACAACTAAAAGACCGCGCAGCAGTGCTGGAGAACACAAACACCATGTATCCGATAGA
The DNA here is from genome assembly GCF_020536065.1 of Ogataea philodendri. Classification (NCBI taxonomy): domain Eukaryota; kingdom Fungi; phylum Ascomycota; class Pichiomycetes; order Pichiales; family Pichiaceae; genus Ogataea; species Ogataea philodendri. The sequence continues at coordinate 454,436 of NW_025763914.1, forward strand.
GCCCGCGATGCCCATGACGGCAAAGATGCTGGCCACCGCAGAGATGCTCAGCAGCACCCACGTCTGCCACCTGTGGCTCTTGTACCCGTTTTTGAAGAGCTGTTTGAACTTGGCCTCGTACTCGTGCGTCTCGCCCGTTGCCGGGTCGTAATGGCCAATGTTTTCCACGCTCGCCTTGACAAACACCGCCCACAGGTTCAGCAGGTACGGGAAGACGTACGTCAGTGGAATCATGGTGAGCGCAGACGTGAACGCTGCCACCGCCATAACGTTTGGGACTCCAGCACTGATGACAAATACTACCACCCACACACAGATCACTGTCGCCGACCATAGCAAGGTTCCCCGAAGCGATTGGAATCGCAGATTGCGCACCAGTCTTGGTAAATAATTTTTGTAACAAACTTTAGCAGAGAGATGACCATAGAAGGTGCCCTGTGTGTATCCCGTGAGGAAAGTGACCATTGCAAAACCTCGGAGTGCCGCTGTGTCGGAAATTCCCAGCACTGCGGGCGAATTCGTAAACTGGCCCTGTTTGGCGTACACAAAGTTCCCGTACAGCAGGTATATCACCAGGATGCACGACTGGGCCAGCAGCATGCTCTTCCAAAAATCCCATGGTCTTTTCATCTCGGAGAGAATCTCGGGGAACACAAGACACCCTGCAAAAACGTAAGACAGACTTGTCACCGAAACCAGCTGGGCCACGAACCCCTGGTGTGCAACCGCGTATGCGTGCACTGTTCCACGGTCCACTCCCAGCACGGACTTGGCATTCTCCCAGTTGGGTTCGCCAAAATAGCCGAGCTGGGCAAACAAACACACATAGTTGAGGATGGAGATGGCAATACAGATGATTCCGAGCTTACTGAGACTTTTCAGATGACCACAGGCCGCCTGGACCCCGCAGATAAGCAGAATCAGACCGGTGAAGCACACGCGTTCGGTGCGCATGATCTCGAGACCTTCGACGGCACCGATGACAATGGTTGCTGCGGTCAGTATCATGGCTACCATCTGAAGAAAAATGATAGTTTCTCTAAAGATCTTTCCACCAAGCAGCTCCGCGATGTCTGCAAACGTCTTGACAGGGAACTCGGGCGAGTCAAACAGCAGAAACAGCCACCAGATAATGCCTCCTGCTACCAGGGTAAATGAGAAAAACACAACAAGCATGATGTTACCGGGAACATAGCCCAGATAAGACACTCCTTGCGGCACCAGCAGTGCTCCCATGATCTCTGTGGTGATAAGGCCTGCACACGACAACCAATGACTGTTACGGATAGAAAGCGCGTCATCCGACCATGTTGGATAATCCTCCGACCGTAGAACCAATGACTCGATCTTCAGACTGCCGTAGATGAACCTGTTCCACCAGGAGAATTTTTGTTGATGCTTCACTTGGCTGTACTGGTGTTCTATGTATCTCTGGGCGTAGAAAAGTCGTTTCACGATAGGACTTGATTTGGAGCTAGACACTTCTTCCACGGACACCTCATGAATGGTTTTGGAAACGGGTTTCTCTGCTGTCATCAACCTTGCTATGAATGAAGAGATAATTTTTGACGACTGCCTAAGATAAGCTTCAGAGGCAGAAAAGGCAGACATTCTGTATGTGTGGAGGTATAAAGCAGAAATATATTTTATATAGTATAAACCCAAGAATTGCGAACGTTCAGATCGGAGACGTGCAAGAGAACGAAGTTGCCGGGGTATTGGCAAAGATGTCCTTCATGTACTCGACGGATCCGTATAAGCCCATACCGGCGAAAGCCAGAGAGGCAAGACTCAGGCACACGTAGAACAAGGTGAGAAGAACATTGTTCTTGAATCCGGCAGCCATGAATTTGGACATTGGCTTGTTGTAGCCAACCACCACACCTGTAGTGGGGTCGAAACTCTCGATCATCTCGGCGTTCTGCTTGATGAAGTAGCCCCAGATGTTGAACCAGTACGGAATAACGTAGGTCAACGGGATCATCGTCAAAGCAGACGTGAACGACGAAATGGACGGCACGTTAGGCACTCCCGTTGCAAGCACAAAAATCACGATCCAAACAGTCACAACGCTGGTGCTCCAGAGGAACTGGCCCTTTTTGGAGTGGAAGGCCAAGTTTTTAATTATCTCGTCAAGATAATTTTTGTAAGCGATCTTGGCAGAGATGTGGCCGTACAGAACGGCTTGGATTCCACCAACAAAAACACCAATGAAAGCAAGACCCTTCATTGCCTTGACGTTGGCGATGCCAAACACGGCTGGGGAGTTGGCAAATTGTCCCTGCTGGGAGTAGACATAGTTACCGTAAATCAGGTAGCAGCCCAGAATAGCCATTTGAGAAGCAAGCATGGTTTTCCAGAAATCCCAGGGTCTGCGCATCTCAGACAAGATTTCTGGGAACACCACCGATCCCGCAAAGACGTACGAGATGTTGGAGATAGCAACCAGCTTGTACACCAACGTTTGCGTGACAAAGTTGGAGGCCACCACCGGGGCGGGATCCAGACCCAGCAAGTTTTTAGCGTTCTGCCAGTTTGGCTCACCGTAGAATCCCAGTTGCACAGCAAGGCAAATGTAGTTGATGACCGAGACAGTCAAACAAAACTTACCCAGGTTGCTCAGCGACCTGATATGGCAGACGACGCAAGCCACTCCGCAAAAGAGAATCAAAAGACCCGACCAGCAGTATCTCTTATCTTGCAAAATAACAGCGGACTCGAGCGCACCGATACCGCAGTTGGCTGCCGTCAGAATCATGGCGATTAGTTGCAGAAAGATAACAATATGCCGCCAAGTCTTACCTCCCAAAACATACGCAATGTCGGCCAGCGACTTGATTGGATACTCTGGCGAGTCGAGCAGCAAGAACAGCCACCATGTGACACCACCTGCTAGAATGGTCAGGAAGAAGCACACGATCAGAATGATGTTGCCAGTCACGTAACCAACGAGCGCAATGGAGTTCGGAACCAGCGAAGCCCCCATAATTTCCGAGGTGAGAATTCCAGCACACACAAACCAGTGCGACGTGCGAAGAGATAAGGAGTCGTTGTTCCACGTCGGATAGTCGTCGGACTTTGGCTCCAGACTGTTGATTCTTAGCAGCTTGTACATCCAGTCGTTCCACCAGTGCAAACCGCGTTGGTGTCTGACCTCCTCGTACTGCTTCTCCATCGATCTCTGGGCGTAGAATAGTCTACTGATAATGGATGGCTCCCCAACTGGAGTAAACTCAGACACACTAACGGTCTCGAGGTTGACCTCCACCACTGTTTTTTCGGTTTTCTCTAGCGATGTCATTTACCCACAGTCGTTCTAATTCTAGGCTACTTATACTTGTGTTGGCAGGATACTTCTGTCTAATCAGATAAGGGAAAACGTTGTATCCTCATAGATAAGGGTTGCGGCTCAAAACCAGATTAGGGTCAGGTGACTTCCGGTCATGCGGAATGACAGAACACAGGCTGGAGAGTAGAGTTCAACGGTTGATAGTAACGTCTTGTATCCAGACAATGGACCAGTGTAATGGCGCGGCGGACGAGACACAATATGCGCTGAATTTCGAATTGCGCAAAAACGTCAAGTGCCATTTGCTAAACTACGCTGGCGTTTCGGAAATGAGACTTTTCGGTCCTGGATCCATGGACGGACGTTTCACACAATAGAAACGGGCAATATGTTTGATCCACGGCCATGCTCAGCTTCGGAAAACCAATTTTATGATACCGCGAAAGATCGCAAAAGATCGCGAAAAGTTTCCGGTGACTAGCCTTATCGGTAAAACATGATTTCGGGTTCTGGGAAGCTCTAACAGCCGTAGAATTGAACCAAGAGCAATGACCAGACACTCGTCTTGACCCAGACTATTGGGGATCAGTTGGTATAAGAAACGGGCGAAATTGCGCTGGAAAACACCAGACTCTTGAGGCCCTTTACACGGTATTTTGAGATGGATCATGCAAGCCGGATGCATTCAGCAATTTGGAGAAGAGCATATCTAGGCGTGGTCGGTTACCAAATAAAGACGGAATCGGAAAATTGTATAAATTGAGCGGGTTGTCCAGGGCGAGATTAATCGATCCAATACAACTAATTATGACTGTCGAGACCAAGAACCAACCATACCTTTTCCAAGCCAAAGTGGCTGACAAACAACTCGAGTGTGTCGGAACCGCCAAGGACGGTCAATGGCTTGTCCTTAAGGACCCAGTCACCGGCGAGAAGAGAGAGATCTACGACGCTATCTCTGGAGCTGCTGTGTGTTCTTTGAAACACGGCGACACCGAGATTCTTTCCCAGATGAACGACTTCGCCAAGCAGTCTGCCTACACTTTCTGTGCCAACTTCTCCAACACTGCTGCCGAGGAGCTTGCCGAGTTCATGTGCTCCAAGTCTGAGGGAGCCTTCAGCTCTGCCATGTACGTCTGCTCTGGTTCCGAGGCTAACGAACAAGCCATGAGATATGCCATGCAATACCACATCGAGAAGGGTGACAGAAAGAGATACAAGTTCATCTCCAGAGTCAACGCCTACCACGGATACCTGGTCGGTGCTCTTTCTATCGGAGACAACCCAATGAAGCCATTGCTCAAGAAGATGCTTCTTTCTGACGACCAAGTTCCAAAGATCTCCAGACTTATGCCATACAGAGATCAAGGTGACTTGACCGAGGAGCAGTACTGTAAGAAGCTCTTGGACAACTTGGAGGAGACCATTGTCTCCACCGGTCAGGATGAGGTTGCTGCCGTCATCTTGGAAACTGTCAGCGGATCTTCCATTGGTAACTCTGTTCCTCCAAAAGGATACCTGGACGGTGTCAAGGCTCTGTGTGACAAGTACGGTGCTCTTTTGATTCTGGATGAGGTCATGTGTGGATTGGGAAGATGCGGCTACCCATTCACCTTCATGGACCCAGAGTTCGGACTCACCGCCGGTGGACCAGACCTTTTGACCTTCGGTAAGACCGTCGGAGCCGGAATTGTGCCTCTTTCGGGTGTGATGGTTGCTCCAAAGGTGGTCAATGCCATCAGAGAAGGTTCTGGTGTCGTTATGGGCTACCAGACCTACCACTCTCACTACCTCAACTGTAGCGTTGGACTTGCTGTGCAAAAGAAGATCTACAGAGACAACCTCATTGAGAACGTCAGAGAGGTTGGTGCCTACACCAAGGCTGCTTTGAAAGCTGCTTTGAAGGACTCGAAGGTTGCTGGAGATGTCAGAGGTGCTGGTAACTTCATTTCCGTTGAGTTGGTCAAGGACAAGGCCACCAAGGAGTCGTTTGCTCCAGAATTGAAGATGCACGAGGTGCTTAACCAAAAAACGTTCGCCAAGGGTATCCACTTCATGTGCATCCCAGGAACCAACGGCTACGAGTACGTTGACGATAAGCTCGTCATGAACGGAGCTCACTTGACCATGGCTCCAGCTTTCGGATTCACCAAGACTGACGCTGACCTTATGGTCAAGGTCATCGCCGAGACCTTTGCTGAGATCGAGAAGGAGTACCTTTGAGTATTAGTTGAACTAAATATCGTAATTGAATATTGGACTGTTGCAACTAAACTGTGGTGTTAAGTCCGGGAAAATTAATAATTACACCACTTTTTCAAAAGATTATAAATACAGGCTGATTTCCCAACTAGCAAGCTAAAGATGTCTGTTTTAGTTACTGGCGCCACTGGATTCATTGCTCAACATGTTGTTGACAAATTGCTCTCCCACAACTTTACTGTGATCGGAACTGCCCGTTCTGAGGCCAAGTATGCGCCTCTGCTTAAGGAGTTCCAGAAGAAGTACCCTGATGGAAAGTTGTCCTTCGAAATTGTCCCAGACATCAGCACTGACGACGCTTTCGACGAGGTTTTGAAGGCACACCCGGAAATCACCAAGGTTCTTCACACCGCCTCGCCTTTCTCGTTTGGTCTGAACAAATCGTTCGAGGAAGCTTATCTCCATCCAGCCGTCAACGGTACTCTCAACATCCTCAAGGCCACCAAGAAGTATGCTCCTCAGGTGACCCACTTTGTTGTCACCTCGTCGTTTGCCGCAGTCAGACTCCCTGCAGAGGTTGTCTTCACCGAAGTTCACACGGCTGACACCTGGAACCCAATCGAGTGGAAGGACGTCACCAACGAGAACCTTGCCTACGTGGCCTCGAAGAAGCTGGCCGAGAAAGCTGCCAGAGACTTTGTCAAGAACGAAAAACCAAACTTCAGTTTGTCTACTGTCAATCCACCATTTGTTCTTGGTCCTCAGCTGTTTGACTACACTGTCTCTGAAACTCTCAACACTTCCAACCAGTACTTGCTGGACATCCCAAGACTCAAGTCCAAGGACTCTCCAGTTGCACAGTTGAACATGCTTGCGGTCGACGTCAGAGACGTTGCCGAGTTCCACGTGATTCCTCTCCTGAAGGAAGCCAACAGAAATCAAAGAAACCTTGTTGTTGGCGACCTGTTCCAAGCTCCTGTGGTCAACAAGATCGTGAAAAAGCATTTCCCTCAATACGCTGACAAGGTTCTTGATCTTGGAGAGGCTCCTAAGGAGCACGTTCAGTACGACCTTTCTGCGGTGGTTGATCCAATTGGCGGATACGACTTCATTGACTTGGAGAAGTCTGTCGTCGATACCCTGACCCAATACTTCAAGCACTACCCATTGTGATGAATTGGTATTTGGCGACTACCTCAGCAGCCAAAAACGGAAGTACCCGCCATTGGGTAGCACGATAGGTTGAAAAATTTATAACTGGTAACAATCAATTTGAGTATCTAGTTTCTATGGATCCCTTTTGATCCACAAGACGTCTGTAGAACTCGGGCCGTCTATGGCGGGCAAAATCAAACATTTTCGTTTTCCCGTTCAGTGTTTCGTCCAAGTCGATCTCGGTCACAATGACGTCGTCGTCAAGCACCTTGCTTTGCACTTTCGCGAGTCCGTTGGGGTCGACTATCAGCGACCCGCCAATCAGGTCCTGGCCCTCCTCGTTGCCGCATTTGCCGACACTAACGGCAAAACAGCTATTGAAGTAAGCGTTGGATTTAACAGCCAGATCGCTGTGGTACTGACGCAGCTTGGCGTCCTCGGCGTCCCCGAACAACCCCTTACCGTTTGCAATTGAGTTGTACCCGATCAGCATGAGGTCCATCCCCTGCAGTGCGTATGTTCTCCACGACTCGGGCCACCTTCTGTCGTTGCAGATCAGCATTCCGATTGTGGCATCGATCCAGTCGGGATTTGCGCGGTATGCTTGAAATCCTTGGTCTCCGTACTCAAAATAACGTTTTTCGAGTTGCTGGAACTGAACTCCTTCGCTGGGCTCGAGAAATCCAGGAAGATGCACTTTGCGGTACTTGTGAACAACTTGCCCGAGGTTGTCGACCAAAATCGCGGAGTTGTAGTGGTGTCCGTCATTTGTGAGCTCGCAGTAGCCCAGATAAAAGCCAATGGAGTACTTTGCAGCAGCTTCAAATAGCGGCTTGCAAACTCCAGTAGAAATGTCCCCTTTTTCAAAATAACTGTCAACCTCTTCTTGCGACTCAATGTACCATTTGGGAAAGAACGGGGTGAGAGACATTTCTGGGAAAACTGCTAAGACAGCTCCTGAATCTGCAGCCTTCTTCAATAGTCCAACCAATCTCTCAACCGTCTGTGCTCTAGTAGCACTCTTGGCAATGGGACCCGTCTGGATCCCGGCAATTTTGAACTTACGAACACCCATGCGGTTCGTTTGGCTAGCCCGAAATATTTATAGGCTGGTGCGAGGAGGCAGATTTTCTTATCATCGGGAAACGCACTTATAAGTTGCCCGCACAAGAATTTCTTTCTCATCAATTATATATATTAGAAATGCAAAAAGTTACCTGGGAAGAAGTTGGTGCCGCCGGCAATGAATTGTTGTCTCCTGCCTACAAGAGCAATGGCCATGTGTTCACTTCAGGAAGTGTTGGCTTTGCTCCAGACGGAACCATCTCCGAGGACGTGAGCGTCCAGACCAAGTACGCCATCGAGGCTCTCGAGAACGTGCTCAAGAAGTCTGGATCTTCTTTGGACAAGGTCCTCAAGGTGCTGCTGTTCATCTCCAACAGAGAAGATGCTGCTGCCGTCAACGCTGTCTACAAACAGTACTTCAAGACCCAGCCAGGTAGATCCTGTGTGATTGTCCAGTTTCCCGATGCTAGAATCAAGGTTGAGCTGGAGTGTGTTGCTGTGTACGAGTAGTTAGCATGAATGGATACAGTACTGCCTAATTTTTCAAAGTTATCAATAGTGGAAATCGGTAGCGACACTTTTGATCTCTCAAATTTCCCAATTAGGATATATGCGCGAACTGAGGCTGCGAAAAGTCCTCGAGCAAAACCTCTCAGTAAGTCTTTAACCAGTCCATGAACTCCGTCCATTGTAGCATCGAGTCGACCCAGGCTTCGATGTCGTCCTCCGAGTTGCGCTGCAGGCCCTCTCTAAAGTTGATGAGCGAGTTACCGCTCACTCCAAGGTCCTGCCCTGGCGTGCGCACGTAGCGGATAATCTCGTCGTGGCTCATGTTTTGGAACGACACCATCCCGTCCGCAGTCGTACAGGTGATACACGCAATGAGCTCCTTAATGAATCCCGTTCCGCGTTCCTCCAGATGGTCGTAGCCGAGATCATTGATCAGTTTCAAACACTCCACCACAAGTATAACTCTCTGGTCGTTCTGTTGCAGCTCGATGTTCATCAGAACGTCCACAATCAAAAACACTGATGACGAAAGAACATGGTGCACAAGCGACCAGATTCGGTAGTGTTTCAGCGTGACCGTGGACATAAACAGCTCGATGGTCATCACCGAGTAGCACACGCAGTTTGGACGGTACTTCTCCATCCATTCGTCGCGGGGAGTGTGCGACGCTAGCAGCTTGTTTATGTTCGATATCTGGTCGTAGAATGTGTCGAGAAGAACATGGCGACGCAGCCAGTATGGGTCGTCGGCCGGTCTCTCGGAGTCTCGCAGGTGGAACAGGTTCTGTGTCTCGCGTAGCAAATCAAGCAGGTGTGACTCCGATTGCAGCAGATTTGACTTTGCGTCCTTTACAGTGGGCTTTGAGTATTTCTTTTTGATGAGAGATATCCTCACCATCACCTGTTGGAACGACGAAGGAGTGAAGGCCGGATCAATGGGATCGACAGCTGGCTCAGTCTTGATGATGCTGGCACGTCCGTATGTTTCAAAAGCGTCGACAATCACCAGGTTGGCCCATAAGCCACGAGACATGGAAGAAGTGCCCGTATTGAGTCCCAGCTTGACAGCAGTATCGATCATGTCGTTCAGCAACGAGTACATCACACCGGTGTTTCCAAACCCTTGCAAGGTGATCAGCAGAATACTGAACGCCTGAAGCACATATATGTTGGGAAACTCACGGAAATCGCTCCGATTGATACACTCCAGTGCTGCAATGTAGCACACATGGCTTCTATCGAGATTTGTGTTCGGATGCAACCTTTTGTAATCTTCCGTGGTGTCCTGGTGCACGTAGTAACCAATGGCGAGAAGCGAGTACAAAATGGAGAACCACGCATATCGTTTTCTGCGGATCTTGAAGTTACAGGAAAGCTCTGGGATATCCTCATCCAGAACGTTGATTCCCTGGTTTCTCGACAAGTAGAATTTCACCTCGCCAAGAAACCGCTGCTCATCCAAAGTATTAAACAGAAACCCAACGGTGCGCAGCGAAAACTCGACCTTATCCAGACAAATTTCAGGAGTGATATTCTGAAGTAGCTGCTTGGAAACTCCCCGTTTGAGAGAGTAGTTGGTGGAATCGTAAAACAGACGCGAGTAGTCCTGACTTTCGTCCGGACCCGGCCAATTTCGAGGATTGTCCAAAATCTTCTCCACATCGTCAACCCCGGGCTCCCATTTTGAGAGTCCTCTGGAAATGTACTCGATTCCACCGCCGTCTTCCAAAGTGACGTGATGTCTTTGCAGGTACTTGGTTCTATTGCGTGCATTGATCAGCGACGCATTCCCACCCCGCACCTTCTTCCGCAGATGTTTTATCTCTTTCAAGGCCTCCTGAAGTTTATGTGTCAGCTCCTCATTTGCAGACGAAAGTTGCTGCATAGTAGGGTCGTTGAGCAGACGGCCGCGAACAACTACTGTTTCCCGGTAGCATGAGTCTACAGACCCGCGGCGTACACACTCTGCACAGGGCCGCTTCTTGTCACATTTAACGTGTCGGCGCGAGCACGCAAGACACGATTTGGGAGCTCGCTCGGTGACTCTGATGCTGGTCATGATGTGCCATTTAATTTTTTACTGATAAATTTTTCTTCACCAAATGACAGCTACGTATCTTAATCAAGGTATTACAGGCAACCTGTTGCCCAACAATGTCAATTATCAGCTCGAATGACAGCTTCGTAACCCTAAAAAGACGAGAGTCCAAGATTAGTAACTAGACCCCTCCTGCCGCGGCCCGTTGGCTCAAGGATGATACACTACTCCGGGAATTCTCCCGAACTTGTATCATGGAAAAATTAAGATAAGATTTCTACTTCGAGAGTTTTTGTCCAATAAATAGTGCATCAATTCTCATCACTGCCTCTAACGGCAGCCATGGCTCTTTCCAAGCACATTCCCAAGACCCAGAAGTCGATGCTGGTGGTCAATCTGATGATGGCCATTTGTTTCCCTACCTCTTTTGGTTACGATTCCATGATGATGTCTTCGTTGAACGCACTTCCAATGTACAAAGATTATTTTGGGATCACTGATGCTACTTCGAACCTAAACACCGCATCCATGTGGATTGGTCAAATAGTGTCTGTCTTCATTGTGCAGTACTTTGCAGACCGGTTTGGAAGACGTCCGTGTGCGATTGGAAGCATGCTTATTGTGACAGTGGGGATTATTTTGCAATCTGCGGCTCAGGATGTTGCAATGTTTGTGATCGGCAGAATTGTGCTTGGTTTCGGATTTGGAATTGGTGCAGTTTCTGTCAGTGTTCTTATTGCCGAGCTGACTCCCCGCAAATGGAGAACCACTGTTACTGGCCTGTTCTTCACCAACTTCCTGATTGGCTCGATCATCGCTAGTGCAGTGACGTACGGATCGATGGACATACAATCAACCTGGTGTTGGAGACTTCCGTCTATCGTGCAAGCCGCTCCACTGGTGTGTTCTTTCATTTTCGTCTGGTTCTCTCCCGAATCTCCTCGGTTCCTGGTTCTCAAGGGAAGAGAGAACGAAGCGCGGGAAATCTTGTCTATTGTCGAAGACACGTTTCCTACAAGCGATATTGTTGAAGATATTGTGAGCAGCTGTGCTGAGGAAGCTGCTATCAACAGATCGCATTTCTTCGTCTGGAAGGATATTTTCGCAACCAGAGTGGGTAAGAGAAGAATGCTGACGCTGCTCATTCAGTCTGCAGTTGTTGAGTTTGGAGGCTCTTCCGTGTGCTCGTACTATCAATCACTGTTGTTAGAACAAGCTGGAATCACAGAAACAAAACAGAAACTACAGGTTGGTATAGTGTCTACCGTTTGGTGTTTGGTCTGGTCCATTCTGGGATCCCTTTCGTTCGACCGTCTTGGACGTAAACCAATGGCAATTGGGTCGTTGATTGGAATGATCATTTCATTCTTCATCATGGGTGGACTCATGAAAGGATATATGAGCGGAGCAAACATCTCACCTTACGGTACAGTGGCCATGATGTTCATCTTTGAAATGTTCTACTCCTTCACTTACACTCCAATCGACTACTTGTATTCACCGGAAATTTGGCCTACCAGACACCGTGCCGCTGGAGTCGCCTGGTATTCACTTTGCAACGGCTGTTTGGGACTGTTGGCTACCTTTACTCTGTCAATTGCCATGAGCAACATGTCTTACAGATTCTACTTTGTCAACGCAGCTATAGACATAGTCTTCGTTCCTCTTGTGTACTTCATCTGGGTGGAGACGAAAGGAACTAGACTTGAGGACGTGGATGCACTATTTATGGCAGCTCCATACGGCGGGTTTGGCAACAGCTTCTTTCAACGCGACGATGTCGAGAAGATCGAGGTTTACGAGGAGGTCAAGTCGTAGCGGGAGTAGGAAGTTTAGTTCTGAATATACTAAATATTAATTGAGATTATTACTAAATATGGATATGCTAGCTCCATCGGAGACTACCGCCGACCAATGGTTGCAACGATTCATCATGGAGCAGGCTTGCCTCAAAACGGGTCGTGTAAATATCAAACCCCGAATCTCGTGAATTCGCCCGAACTTGTATCTTGCATCGAGCGAGCTTTCGCTTCAATTCCCGGAGCGCATATATAAGATGGGGCTTCTGAGATAACCGACACCATACAGAATGACGACTACAGTGACAAATTCAACCCTCACGCTTGAGCCAATCAGCACGAAGTCTGTAAGAACGTACAAGGACTCGCCAGGCATTGTCGTGAAAAAGACCAAGTCTGTTCCAAACGAAATCATCGATGCCCAATCTGCTTCGCTCTACTCAAAAATACACAACGATTGGAGAGATGACCTTGTTCGGGACGGTTATGCGGTGATCAAAAATGCTATCCCAAAAGATCGTGCTGAGAACTACCAGCAGGAAGCTTTCAAGTGGATGAAGAGCTTCGGAAACGATGAACTCGACTTTGATGACCCTAAAACTTGGAGAAAAGAGAACCTGCCTCCGGTTGATGCTGACATCAACGCATACAACTGCTACGGAGTCACCCACGAAAAGTTTGTGTGGGACGCCAGAATGGAGCCGGGAGTTCTTGGCGAGTTCGAAAAGCTCTGGGGCACAGATGAGTTGCTGGCCTCTTTCGACGCGTTGAACGTGACTTTTCCAAACAGAGCTGATGCTCCAGAAATGAAGCCATGGCCGCACTTTGACCAGTCGCCTTTCAAGCCTGGGCTCCACTGTGTTCAGGGTATCATCAGCTTGAGCAACCATGGCCCCGCTGATGGCGGACTGGTGGTTTACCGTGGCAGCAACAACCTGTTTAACAAGTTCTTTGCAACACAAGTCAGAAAAGAGGACTGGGACGAGTTCAATTACTATCAGTTGTCTGAAAGCCAGCTCAAGTGGTTCATAGACAACGGGTGCGAGGAGATCAAGGTCAACTGCGAGCCGGGAGATCTAGTGCTCTGGGACTCAAGAACTTGCCACTGGGGAATGGTGCCGACCGAAAAAAGCAACACTATTCGTACGGTGATCTACTCATGCTTCACTCCGGCCAAGTTTGCTTCCGAAGAGGCACTCGACACTAAAAAGGAGCTATTTGAGAGTTTCAGTGGAACCACTCACTGGCCCCACGCAGATCTCACCGCTGTGCGTAACCCGGTGATCAAACCTATTCACCGACCACAACCTCTGTCAATGCCCGAACTGTCCGACAAGTTGCTAAAACTAGCTGGAGCAAAACACTATTAATCAAATCTTACTTATTTCGTCAGTCCGTAAGTGGTGAACATACTGCGTAGTCTGTAGTCCGTGTACATCTCAAGGTGCTCTGGGTCGTTGACAAACACCGAACCTTGGAAGTCCTCGCAGATACTTTGATTCATTCCAACCACTAAAACCATTCCGGCCTTGTTCAGAAACTCCTCGTTTACACTCTCGTAGTTCTCCTTAGAACCAGTGGAAAGTAGCTCCAATGCGTTATTGGCGGCTTGCATTCCCTGTCTAAAAGCCCATCCGGCGGTTTTCACCAGTGCAAGGTTCGCCAAATCACCAACCGCAAAAATATTCTCAATCACGTTGCCGTCTGCCGTCTTTAACTCGTAGTACTTGGTCACTTCGACGTCGCCGTTAGCTGCAAACACTGTCGGGAAATTCTTGGCCAAGAAAGAAACATTGTTCTTCTTGTAGTTACACCAGAAAACGAGATCGCTGCTGATAGTGCGGCCGTCGGTGGTCACCAACGTGCCATCCTCTGCCTCCGTCTTGACTCTCGTGTTGAGAAGCACCTCAATCCCCAAGTTTTTCAAGAACTCCAACGTCTGCTCTTTGAACTGATCACCGAGAAGGGACTCTGGTGGCAGGGTCGAGTGGGGATGGATCAAAACAACCTCCTTCTCAGGGTACTCGTGCTTGATTTCGCCGGCGAGTTCGATGCCCAACGCACCGCCGCCAATGATCACCGTCTTCTTGGAGTTCTTGATCTGCTCGGCCGAATCGGTCATCTCTTTTCTCAATTCCTCCGACGTAGAAGACAAAGGGTCCAGCGGCCAGTTTCGGGTCCGACCACTGCAAATGATACAGCTGTCGAAAGAAACATCAAACTCCTCTGCCTTGGTTTTCGGCTTGTACTTGTCGGGCAACTTGCCCTTGTCGAGTTGCTCGAGCTTCACGTGGGCGGAATTTTTGGAGAGCTGGGTAATTTGACCCTGGATAAAATGAAGCTTCAGATTAGGATTGTACTTCACCTCTTCAGCAAAGATCCCCACATTTGGCTTATCGCCATTCTCACTGCGCAAAACTTTTTTGGCGTCGAACGTCGATCCTTCCTGAAGCCTGATTGTGTCCCAATAAACGTTTGCCCGATCAAACGAGACAAAAGATTCGACTGCAAAGTCCGGGTCGATCACGGCTTTAGGAATGCCCAAGATATTGAGCATTCCGAGCTTGGGCTCGACTAGCGTAACCTCCAATGGCTTTGTGGAGCTAGCACTCTTCTTAATCAGAGCCTTGAGGGCGGCCACCCCTGCGAAGGAGCCTCCAACTATCAAAACGCGGGACATTGAAGATTGTTTAAGTGCGTCTGCCATTTTTCAATCCTACAAAAATACGATAACTCCGCCTGACAAAGTATTTTGAATATTCCTTGAGTTGATTACACGACAATTGACCAACCAATGAAAAATGCGACGAGAAGTGAAAAAAGGTGCGGACTTTGTGATTCGTGACTTTATCCCACTATACCGAATCCCAACTCCGGGTTTATTGTTATTCTTGCATGTGTAGTTTATTTTGCGGGAGTGCGTTTCCCCGGACACAAGCCGTTATTATTTCTCTTGCCCCAACGCGGGGAAGTGCGTCAAATATTTCCTTATTCAGATCAATCTCCGATGGGTATAAGTTGGCCACCATCTCCCCTCTATTACAACCTAATGACTTACAACACTTTCCCAAACCCATCTCTGCAAATCACTAAAGACCACCAGATTTTCATCAAGGAAAACCCTGTTGAGAAACCCGGCCCCGGACAGGCTCTAGTGCACATCACTGCTACAGGTATCTGTGGTTCTGACGTGCACTTCTGGAAACACGGCCAAATCGGAGAGCTCAAAGTTCTCGGCAACTGTATCATGGGCCACGAGACTGCAGGAGAGGTCATTGAGCTCGGCGAAGGTGTCACGGATGTCAAAATCGGAGACAGAGTCGCTATTGAGCCTCAAGTTACCTGCGGCAAATGTTTCCTGTGTTTACAAGGTGACTACAACTTGTGCGAGAACACAAAGTTTCTTGCTGTGTACCCAAATGATGGAAGTATGCAACGTTTCAAGGTCGTCAACGCCCAATGCCTCTACAAGCTACCAGATAACATGTCTTTCGAAGAGGGAGCTTTGTGTGAGCCATTGAGTGTTGCCTACCACGGAGTTGAAAGAGCCGAGTTAGAGCTCGGAAGAGGAGCAATGATCTGTGGTGCCGGCCCAATCGGATTGGCAACTTTGGTGATGGCCAATGCCAGCGGTGCTTCACCACTAGTCATTTCCGACCTTTCGGCAGAAAGATTGGAGTTTGCAAAGAAGCTGATCCCAAGAGTCAAGACATACCAGATTGACCTAAAGAAATCATCTGAGGAAAACGCAGAAGGCATTCGCGAGCTTTTCGGACCGGACGAAGAGGACGCTCCTCCAAGAGTTTTGGAGTGTACCGGTGTTGAATCTAGTGTGATCACTGCTGCCTACGTTGCTAGAAGAGGCGGCTCCATCACGGTTATTGGTGTTGGAAGACCTACATTTAACAATTTCCCATTCATGAAGCTCTCCTTGGCTGAAATTGACGTCAAATTCATAAACAGATACCACCAATCGTGGCCTCCTGTTATCAAGCTTATCAGCGAGGGAATCATTGATGTGAAGCCATTTGTCACACACCGTTTCCCATTGGAGAAGGCCGATGAGGCAATGAAGCTTTCCAGCGACCCTAAAAACGGTAGCATTAAAGTGATCATTGAGGATAAAGTCAAAGTTCTATAAGTAATATATAGCTAGAGTGATTACTTGAATAAATTATTTATTTTCTTGCAAACTGTGGAGTTTTCGTAATATTTCAGTAAATCACTGACTTCCTGTTAAATTTCCGTTTATCCTCAAATACTGAAAATGCGTTCCAGTATTAAAAACAAGACAGTCCTCATCACAGGAGCCTCTGCCGGAATCGGCTATGAAACCGCACACGCTTTTGCTGACGAAGCCGAGGGTCAATTGAAGCTGATTCTCACTGCTAGAAGAGTTGAAAAACTAGCCGAACTCAAGGCTGAGTTGGTGAAAAAATACAAGGAGATCAAGGTGTACACTGCAGGACTGGATGTCAGCAAACCTCCATTGGTCAAAGAGTTCGTTCAGTCAATTCCAACTGAATTTGCCGAGGTTGATGTTTTGGTTAACAATGCTGGTCTTGCCCTGGGAAGAGATCCCGTTGGGGAGATTGATGTCTCGGACATTGAGACAATGCTGGACACCAACATTCTTGGACTCTTCACGCTGACCCAAGAGATCTTGCCTGGAATGAAGAAGAGAAACAGAGGAGATATTGTGAACATCGGATCGATCGCAGGCAGAAATCCGTACCCAGGAGGAGCTATTTACTGCTCCACCAAAGCCGCCGTGAAATTTTTCAGTAGAAGTTTGAGAAAAGAACTCACCGATACCAAGATTAGAGTCATTGAGGTCGCTCCTGGTGCAGTCAAAACTGAGTTTTCTCTCGTCAGATTCAAAGGAGACCAGGCCAAAGCCGACGATGTTTACAAGGACAAGGAGCCCTTGGTTGCTCAGGACATTGCGGATTTCATCATCTACGCCTGTACTCGGAGAGAGAATGCGGTTATTGCCGAAGCCGTGATTTTCCCGACATACCAAGCTTGAGTAGGTCTTTGACAAAATCGAATCCAACGTATTCCTCGTATCTACCATAACTATAGTACCTACTAACATCTGGCTTTCTAGTCTGCTTAATCTACATTGTTAAAAATCAGCCGTGATTCGGCATATTTTTGTTTATTGTCCGTGCTTATCTTTTTAATTGTTTCCGGGATGCCCAACTATCTTATCAGAATTCGCGAATAGTTTATAAGCTTCCGAAGATACTTTTGAAAACTTTCGCTTTTTCATTCCCGAAGATGAGAGTTTCTATAGCATGCGAAGCGTGTAGACATAAAAAAATCAAATGTGTCCACGAAGGAAAGCCACCGTGCCAGGCGTGTAAGATACGCGGACTAGGAGTAGATTGCCAGCTTTTCTCGACTCAAGAGTTCCGGAAGTTCAAACGCGGGAACTCCGTTCTGGCAAGGCTCGAGTCTGGAAACTTGGAGATCTCAGGAGACATCGTTAAATCTTGTATTCAATGTGTTGCACGTCATTATCCGGAGCTTGTGTTTCTCAGTTTCCCAAACAACATCGATCTAGTATCGGTCATCGACCAGGTGGTAGCGCTTGGTCTCTGCGCATTGAGTGCACCATTCATAAAAGAGTCATTGGACAGTTCTCCAACGGAGATCCTCAATTGTTTCGAGACAAAATTGATGGAGAAGATTGATGACAAGCATAGTATTGATTATCTGAGTTTACTTCAGGCAAGTATTGTTTGGCTGTTACTTAACTGGCAAACCGGTAAGTCTACAAAAGGATACCTTTTTGGAGGTTTCGCAGATAGGGTCTACATCATGCTGACGAAACAAAAGACCGAACACTCAAACTTATTCGAGCAAGAATTCTACGTGAGAACATTATGGGCGTACCAGTTGACCTGTCTTTCTCTTAGAGAGGGATCTTCCGCGGAAAGTAAATCAAGACTTTTCAAATTTAGGCTCCCAATTTCTAACCAAGACATTTTATTCCGTCAGGCTGGCACGGAGCAAACGCTTGACAAAGTTGTTATTGGAAAAACAACCAATTTGTTTTCGCTCTTCGTCTATGGTACCCATATCTGGACGGACTGCTGTACTTGGGTTTTCAAAGGTGGGCGCAACTCCGATAAGACTCCTCCATGGAATCCTAATAGTGAATGGTCTCGACTCAAAAACCGAATCGAGCAGTTTGAGTCCCAGCTGGGGCCTAAAATGAAGTACTCTCCAGAAAACCTGGAGGCCCATTATGCTCTTGGACAAGGATCTATCTTTTTTTACATGCACCTGGGGTTGTATACCTCTAAGATCTTGATCTGTCGCAACTATTTTCCATTTGTTCCTCTTGACCACAATGGACCTAAAGGCCCATTTCCAATGCTACCAGAGCTGAAAAATGCCCCTGAAGGCTGGTGGAGCTCCAACGCGCACACGGTTTTCGAGTCGAGCCGAGTCGTTTCCATGCTGTTCCAAGGGCTGGATATACACAATTTGTGCCCATGCAATTCATTTTCTGGGTTTTGCGCCTTGACTGCAGCATCAATGCTGATATACATCTACAATTTTCCTTCCTATGATCCTTTGTTTCACCAGGCTGAAGTCTATTACAATAATTGCGAGGCTTTCCTTCAATATTACGAACAGCATTGGGAGTTGGGGAAGTACTATCACGACTTTTTAAAGCAAACAACGAAGATGTTACAGGCCGCTTCGACCAACAAAATAACTGTGTCTAGCATTTCTGCGTTCGAGAATATGAAAGACGAGCTTTTGGATGTTGCAAATGTCGCCGCTCCACTGCCAAAAGCAGACAGACTTCAAATTGAAAATCTAATTGACTCTCCCAGGAGCCCGCGAACTCCTAAAACTCCCTCGGAGGAATGCGAATGGCCCGGACTCAACATGGCGTGGGCATTCGACTGGTCTAATTTAGGAACGTTTACGTTCAACGAGTATATGAATTGAATCGAGATTAATGTAATGTAATTAATTTTGGTAAATAAAGTCCATAAAACGCTTGCCGGCCCATTGCCACACTCAGATAGGTGATGTACAGGAAAATGACGTAGCTGAAGTGTTGGCAAATATATCCTTCATATATTCCACGGAACCGTACAGTCCCATACCTGCGAAAGCCAAGGATGCAAGACTAACAACAGAGTAGAAGGTGAACAAAAGTCTTTGTTCGTTGAATCCACGCTTCATGAACTCCAGCATTGGTCTTTCGTAGCCATTGACTTCCATAGTATTTTCATCGTAATTGGTAATGGATTCTGTATTGGTCTTAATGTAAGATGCCCAGATGTAGAACCAGAATGGTATGACGTATGTGAGTGGAATCATAGTAAGCGCCGAAGTGAAAGCAGAGATAGAAGCAACATTGGGCACACCAGTTGCAATAACGTAAATGATAATCCAGACAATGGTTGTACTGACATACCAAAGAATTATACCTTTCTTGGAACGGGAATCCAGGCCTTTGAAAATTCTTGGAAAGTAATTTTTGTAGAACACTTTGGTGGAAACATGTCCATAGAAGACTCCCTGGAGGACACCAACAATGAATGTCATAACAGACAATCCCTTAAGAGCACTGATTTTTGAAATACCAAACACAGCGGGCGAATTGGCAAATTGTCCTTGTTGGGAATAAACATAATTACCGTAAACCAAGTAGGTTGCAAGGATAGCTGTTTGAGCTGCAATCATCGATTTCCAAAAATCCCAAGGTCTCTTCATCTCGGAAAGAATTTCCGGGAACACAACAGATCCCGCAAACACGTAGGAGATATTAGAAACTGCAACCAGCTTATAAACCAAAGTTTGAACGACAAAGTTGGAGGCAACCACAGGGGCAGGATCGAGACCAAGAAGGGACTTGGCGTTTTGCCAATTTGGCTCTCCAAAGTATCCCATTTGCACAAACAAGTTGATGTAGTTCATGAAAGAGACGACAAGACAGAATTTTCCGATGTTGCTGAATGACTTAATACTGGAAATGATCCCTAAACCAGTGCAGAATGCAAGTAATAGACCTGTCCAGCAGTATCTAACATCCTGTAGGATAACCAACGATTCTAATCCACTAATACCCACATTAGCCGCTGTCAGGAACATTGCCACGACTTGTAAGAAGATGACAATCTGGGCCCATGTTTCGCCTCCCAGGATTCTTCCGAGCTCTGCTAGTGAACGGATTGGATATTCTGGAGAATCAAACAGTAGGAAGAGCCACCAGAGGAGTCCACCGGCAAGCAGTGTAAGGACAAAACACGCAATCAGGACCAGATTACCTGGAACATAGCCAACCAGCGCATAAGAGTTTGGCACCAAGTAAGCTCCCATAATTTCCGAGGTCAGAAGACCCGTGCAAACCAGCCAGTGCGAAGATCTGAGAGCTAATTTTTCATCTGTCCAGGTAGGATAAGTTGACGTTTTCGGCTCTAAGGAGTTGATTTTCAGCGTGCTGAAAACCCAGTCATGCCACCACCCGAAACCAGCCTGCGATTTAACTTCGCTGTACTGTCTTTCCATGTACCGTTGGGCATAGAAGAGTCTAGTGACCACCGAGGGTTCGTGGGTTGGTTTTTCTGAATGAACGCTTACGAGTTCAATATCAGCAGTTTCCTTTGTCGTACTGTTTGGCATCTGGAATGAGTGACCCCGAACGAAGAAATCCCTTTCATTTATATGCAAACTTTATTCGTTGACGCAGGCGTGCGTCGGTCGAGAAATTAAAGATAACGAACTTTTGTGACGGTCGGTTCCTTATCAGCTACCCGATAAAATCGCTCACAGCACGGCAGCTTTTACGCAGATATTCTCGTAGAGCTAGCGAATCAAAGCTTTCTGTCAAGCTTGGCTCGAGAAAGGTATACTTGCAGGCGAAAGCCTATTGTGTGATCTATTCATCCGTTATCTTCTGATTCAGTTTCCTCACTATCCGCCCCGGTACCCCAAGCACCAAACTGTTACTTTCGATATTTTTAGTCACCACAGAACCTGCTCCAACCACGACGTTGTCACCTAACTGCACACCGGGTAAAATTGTGGCGTTGGCAGCTATCCAGCAATTATCTCCAATGATCACCTTTCGTGAGTAATCCAGTCCTTCGCTCCTTCCATTTGCATCTAAAGGATGGTCTGCTGTAGTGATCGTAACATTTGGGCCTATCTTGCAATTGTTTCCCAAAATTATGAGCGAAGTATCTAACAATACAGCGTTTGCATTGATGTACAAATCATCCCCAGCCACAATGTTCAATCCATAGTCGCAGCTAAACGGAGTCTCGATAAGAGGATTTTTCCCACATTTGCCCAAAATTTGTCTGGTGAGACGAGTTCTTGCAATCTTGAAATCATCAAGATTGCTATAATGATCCAGACTCATTCGTTGAAGCTGAGAGCAAATCATTGTTGATCGAAATCGTGCAGTTTCCAGTGGCACTGAAAAAGAATCGTACACCATCCCAGATATCATCTTGTCGTACTCAGGTGTATCTGGTACATTTTCAATTGTTGCATGCGCGAACTTGATAAGCTCTAAATCCAAATCACTCGATGGTTGGACCATTATTGAGCTTTGAGATCTCATTCGATGTATAAAATACGATCGGGAATTGTTCGCGAAGTGATAATAATTAGGAAAACGAGGTCAATCTTCGGAAATATATTTGCGACTGATAAGATAATTCCCATGATGATTCCGACTCTGGAATCATCTCCAAAAACTTTGCTATATCCAAAAGCTGTGTACATTAGAGCAGTATAAAGTGACCGTCACAGTAGATAAACGTACATTCCTTACCATCCGCGGAAGGGAACCCAAATATCGCAAACAGTCTCGTCGCCATCGACAATATAATACCATGGATAAGAAGCAGCAGTGATACAGCTATGCTGAGGAATGATTTTCACTTTTGCTCCGTTCGGCAATAGTTTTGCATCCTCACTGAGAGGGGCCAATATACCGTGTTCCTGACTCAATCTGCCCACAACCCATTCACCGTACTGTGAATCTAAACAAAGTTTCCCGTAACCAGGAACCGAGCTAACTTCTTTAGTGAGAGCAATGACACCTGCATTAATGAGTTGTTCACCAGGTTGCTTTGGGCCTCTTCCTGGGTAAGTGGAAAGAACCTCTGCTAGGACTCGGCATGCAACACGTTCTTCGGACACAAAACCTGTAGCCATTTGCTGAAGATCGCAAAATGGATAGTTTCCTGCATGAAGTTCAAGCTTGCCGTAGAGTTCCCCAGCCGACTTCAGGTCAAAGTGTGCAGACGCATGCGCTGTTGGTGTAGCTCCCACTGAGAGATGCAGATCACAAGACGGGTCGATTTCACGAGCTTGTTTGGCAGCATAATTTGCGCTTGAGATCTCATCTAGTAAGAACGATTGACCCTCTTTCTCACTCTTTCCCCCGTATGAGTGACCTGCATGACAGTAAAACCCGTATAACGACACATAGGTTTTAGCATCAGTGCTCAGCAGTTTTCTGAGGGTGGGACCCAAGGAATCTTGGTCATAGCCTGCTCTGTTCGTACCCATATTAACCTTAACAAATATAGACCACTTCTTTTCAGACGAATTCTTCTTGCTATAATTGACAAGAGTATCGATCTGGTCAATGTTGTCCAGCATAAGTCGCAAGTTCTTCACACGTTTACTCAACTCCTCGAGTTCAGGGAGTCTGCTTTTAACCACAGGTAAACTAAACAAGATGTCGTTAATCTTCCCGTCTTCAATTAATGGAAGTAGACCCCATGCTTCCCTCAAAGTGGACACCACAATTTTATCAGTCTTATTTTTTCCTTCTCCCAACTGTAACAGCGTTCCTTCCAAAGTTTTATGTGTTTTAACATGGGCCCTAAAATCTAATCCTAGTGATCTAGCATTCTCGAGCATCTTATCTGAATTGTTCTTTACAACAGAACGATCAACAACGAATGCCGGAGTAGGCAACTCCTGAACATTTGCTCCCTTGAAAGCCTTCAACAACTCATCTTTCGGTGGAATTGGTGTAAAATCTGATGGACACTTCATTTGAGTAAATCTATTGAAATATTTTTCTCGTCCCAAAGGCAGACAGACACATTTATCGGAATTTCTCATCCGAGTTAAAAATCCGCTTTGGGTTTACCGATAAGGGGTGCTGCAAATAATTTAAATAAACTTTATACCTTCCAGCCAAAGGTCACATCAGATGTCCAAGTATAAAGTAACTCTCAATCAAGACTACTCATGGCCTGAGCCATTGAGTGAATTACCCTTGAAAATACATCCATCAATGGATGGAAAGCTTGACCCAGAGTACGTTAAGTTTTTTAATGAAGTACTCTGCAACAGACCAGACATTTTGGAGACCCACAAGTATCCTGTCGAGGTGACAAAAAAGGGCGGCAATGTGATCCCAGGGCAGAGACCCTCTAAGGAAATGTCCAAAATCTTTGACATCACCATTCCGAGAATGCATACTGAAGGCGAGCCTATCCCGGCTAGAGTGTTTATTCCCAAAGGGACACCGCCATCAGATGGATGGCCGTGTATGATCTGGTATCATGGAGGAGGATGGGTTTTGGGTGGTCTGCATACAGAGAATTCGTATTGCACCTACTTGGCTGAAGATGCAAAATGTTTGGTTATCTCGATCGACTACAGGCTTGCCCCCGAATTCCCGTATCCAGCATGCGTGGACGATTCTTTTGAGGCATTACTTTTTATCATGTACGGTCCAAAAGACCTAGACATTGATACAACTAAAGTGGGTTTGGGAGGATGTTCGGCGGGTGGTAACCTTTCTGCTATCATGACGCATAAATACGCAAGCTCTCCCCTATCCAAAGGTTTACCACCACTTAGAATTCAGCTACTGATAGTCCCAGTGATTGATAACTCGGCAACTGCAGAAACGTATGTCTCCTGGAAAGAAAACAAGTTTACTCCACAGCTTCCTGCGGACAAGATGATGTGGTATCGGCAGACTTATCTCCCTGAAGCAGGCTCGACACTGGTTGAGCCAGAGTCAAGCCCGATTTACTATCCAGATTCCAGTTTCAAGCTTGTACCTCCAGCTTATTTAGGGGTTGCAGAATGTGATGTCTTAAGGTCAGAAGCTGAAGCCTATCACGAAAAATTGATTGCAAATGGCATAGAAAGCAAGTTGGAAATACTCAAAGGAGTTCCTCATACGGTCATGATCATGAACGAGAGACTAAAGCAGGGTGATCAGTTGGTTGAGAATTCGATCTCTGCAGTAAAGGCTGCATTTTCATGAAAATCATGCGTATCAATACCTTATAGCACTTCTAAACAAAGAACTAGAGAATTTATAAAACAAACTTATAAAAAACAGAACCAACTCAATTGGGCTAGCAATTGCAGTTTTCGAGGAAACTTTCACGAAAACATCAGATATGCATACATCTCTTCTTGAGGGAGCTGCTAGTAGAATTTTTTGCTGAAGAGACTGTCGATGCCACTGTTGTCAAATTTTTGGAAGAATTGACATCAATAAGCGGAGTGTAGTACTTGTTCAGAGTGTTGCCACTCTTGATTTGAGCAATGTCCTTTGCCTTACAACCCTCTTCCGTGCATACTGTAGAAGCGGAGCAGCTTTTCGTCATGTACAAGGAGTAAAGTTCGAATGCAGTGTTATTTGCTTCAAAGGTTTTCAAAACCTCGTTCCAAAACGTAGCATTCAATGGAGAAGCTTTTGGCCAATTAGGAACATAATCACGGGCAGAGTATTCCAACTTCCATTCTGGTGGTGTATCATTACTTGTAGCAGAGATGTCAGCGTAATAGGTTAAAGATTCTACAATCTCGTAAGATTCAGGATCAACCTTGTAGACTCTATAACCTGTGTTCAGATCAGTAAAAGTGGTGATTGATGGGGCCAAATACTGGACACCAACTGCATTACTTTTGTAGTCAAAATTTAGAATGAATTTGTCCTCGTGACTGTGACCATAAAACTGCCCTTTGATGATATCCGAATAATCATTGACAATTTCGTTGAACAGATTTGACCAGGGGATTACACAGTCACTATCACCAGGTGCAATGTGTGCCTGTATCCACACGCTTTCATTTCTAGACTTGCTGTCTTCCAATTCGTTGACCAACCATTGTAACTGGTCATTGGGGTCAACATCTGATCCACCATTGTATAGCACATAAAAGTTGTAATAGTAACAATCAACAGTATTAAGATTAATCAGTTTCAGACCTGGGGCTGGTCTAACGGAATAGATGCCGTGGTTTGATTCAAACTGAGATATTGTAGTAGAAGGTAACCAATTACCAAAATAGGATCCCAAGTTATCCAGTGCCCACTGATTTGGTAAAGATCCGTCTGCGAGTAAAGCAGGCTCTATGAGATTGACTGGTGCAGTATCATGATTTCCAAAAGTGGCGTAAACTGGAGACTTCAAATAGTCACCAAGGACGGAGTAAATTGTAAAAGCTTCGGTGACAGTGGTTTCGTTATCATACCACACATTATGTGGAGGCACATCACCAGTGAACAGAGTAAAGTCCGGGGATCCACCAATAGTTGACTCGAGATACTCGCCGAAACTTTTGACCAAGTCTATTGGCGAGTCACACAAGTAAGCACCATACTTGGTTGCAGGCGCTTTGACAGTACTTGATGTTTGTGTTCTCTCTTCACAGCATAGTGGGTAGCCACAGTCAGCTTCTGATCCAATAGAGTATGCAGGGTCATAGTGGATATCCGAGATGTGAAGAATAGTGAGCAAATCTTTTGACTTCGTGCTGTTTATGTAATTGGTAGCAGCTTGAGAGGATGCGTCTCTCGTGAAGTCAACGGTTTTTGGCTCAAAATCCGTACAGGTACCCATAAAAGAGTTGCAAATAAGCTCACCGCCATATCCAAGCAAGGAGTCAGAAGAAGTGGTGATCATCTTCAGAACATAAGGGCCAAGAGCACCAACGGCACCAGTGCAAACGTCCTCCTTTTCAAAAGTTTTGCAAATATCTGTTGCAATATCGAGAGTAAGATCATCACCAATGATATCAATTACAGCATTTGCTGCAACCAATGCTGCTTGGCATACGTCACACTCGATAGTCTGGCCTATCTCATTGGCAAGATCTTCCCAGCCAAAAAGTGATGGAAAAATAATCTCTAAAGCAGAATGTTGATCGGTCGTAATACTAGCTCTTGGGTCCAGTCTAGCAGAGCATGCGCCCGATATAGCAAGAAATCTCAGCGCGTTTTTGAATGAAAGACTGAGCATTTTTTCAAGTGTAGATCTCTTGGCCTCCCAGAAGAAATCTTCAGATATAAACAGTTACTCACGCTCACATTTCCACGTGTTGACTTTGATGAAAGCGACCGTGTTTACTTGTTTACCAGAGAATATACCATGACTACAGGGGAAACAATAAGATACGTTAGGCCGTTCAATCACCACGTGCCAAGCAAGATACAGACAGAAACTCTCAACCGATTGTTCAAATTTTCTGATTCAGGATCTTGCATAATCGTCTAAACAATAGAACGGCTGAGTTTATGTTCTCCAGGGCCAAGAACGTGGATTATTACATCCTTCTTGAAAATTCGCTGCAGGACCGAGGGAATACACGGTCGTTCTTATTTGCATTCGGAGAGGCAGCAGCAACACAAACTTAACTTAACCGAAATGTATTTGCTGACGTCATAAGTGATTTTTCAGAGGGAGAAAACATACGCATCTTTGTTTGTTCGAAACGAGTTGGAACCACCCCACGTGTTTGCTGAAGTACAAAGATTTTACAGAACTGATATACCGACTTGTACTTCCTGATCGGATTTTATTGTGGGGTACCACTCTCAAACCGAATGGGTCACATTTGCAGCTCTCAGAATCATCTTCCATTAATAACCATATTGCTTTCGACTGCTGAGTTATGTTACCCGAACATGAAGTTTTTGGGTATCAATTAGAAGGTTGGCCAATGGTAAAACTTTCAAGAACCTTTGTTGAGATGAACATTCAGGTATCGGACATTCAAGATTACATAATCATTTCCATCACAAAATTTATATACCCTGGTTTGAGAAGATCTTTCATAAATCGACAAGGGGTAGAAGTACAATTGACTATTCCGTTGACGGCAATGGCTGGCGACGAGGAATGGAGAAAGCCGAGCTTATCACAGGAAGTTCACTCCGATTCAGGGAGAATTCGAGATGTGGCTTTTTAGTCAGCCACACTGATTACTTATCATCCGTGGCAGCCACAGTAGTCAGGTATAGTCACTAGCACCGATATAATCTTTCACCTATATTCTTTTCAAAATGACTTCGACCTCTACATTGAAGCTTCAGGCTATCCCTATTGACAAAGAGATCGAGAATATTATTCGGTCCTCAAAGGATATTGCTGTCGGTGTTGGTGCCAATGACAAAATTCAATTCGGTCCTGACCCAGAAGGACTAAAGATTCTCCCAGAATCCAGCAAGAAAAGACTTCTTGATGCTGGAGTTGATATTTCCGAAGGCTATCCTTGGAGACCGAACAAGTCTGATGTCCCTGTTTTTGTTGACGAAGCCGCTGCAATCAGAGATGACGACTATGAATATATTGAGCGGGCTAAAAACGCAGATCCAGAAAAAAAGGCTCTTTTGGGAGCCGCTAAAGAAGTGATTCATTTAACCAAGCACATTGGAACCGAGTTGGTTGGATTGCAGCTGAGTGACTTGAGTGATAAGCAGAAAGATGAGCTTGCTTTGTTGGTGGCCGAAAGAGTTGTTGTTTTTTTCAGAGACCAGAAGCTTTCTCCCGTCAAACAATTGGAGCTCGGTGGTTATTGGGGCCGTGTTGAGCAGCATCCTCAAACCACACAAGTGAATGGGCTCCCTGGTGTGACTGTGATTTGGCAAGATTACCGGCAACGAAACTTGAGTGTTGGAATGACATTCAAAAATCACAATTTGGGTAATTGGGATGCTGTCAAGAATGTGAGTAGAGGTAACCAGGTTTGGCATACCGACCTTGTTCACGAAAAGAGACCAGCTGGGCTGACTCATTTACACCTTGATGCAATTCCAGAATCTGGAGGAGATACTTTGTGGTCGTCTGGCTATGCGGCTTACGATAAGCTATCTGAAGAATTTAAACGATTCCTCGATGGAAAACAAGCTGTCTTTATATCCGCAAACGGATACCTCGACAGAAAAAACCCATTTGGTGGTCCTAGGAAGATTGAGAGAATCCATCCATTGGTGAGAACCCATCCCGCTACTGGCTGGAAATCCCTTTTTGTCAACAGAACAATGACAACTCGTATTTTAGGATTGTCCTCGGTTGAGTCCGATTTGATCTTGAACTACCTTTTCGATGTCTATGAAAAAAATGCGGATATCCAAGTCCGGTTTAAATGGACTCCCTCTCAACCGGGTTTGGGTACGTCTGCTATTTGGGATAACAGAATTTCTCAGCACAGATCCACCTGGGATCACGAGGGTAAAGACGCGCGTCACGGCACAAGAGTCACCTCGCTTGCTGAACTCCCGGAGTTTGATCCAAACTCCAAGTCTCAGCGTGAAGCTCTCGGTTTATCACTGGATGAAAAGGACTTCTTTTGATTGAATATGAGAGGGGTATATAAGGAGAAGTGTTTACTGATTACTGCACACTGAACAGTAGATGATCAGTTCAAAACGCGTTTACGTAACCTTGACGTGTCTCTGAGCGTTGCATCAGGACATACCTTTTTGTAACCGAAACCCGTTTGATTAAATTCACATCTGGTCTACCTAGAAATATTGTGTCTACGTACGGAAGTCAACAACAAATAATTAGATGTGAATGAAATAGAACCTCTGGGCTGCAACCTTCCTGCTGAGATTTCTCATGCTGGAACATGTACTGTACACCAGAGCTATGCGTAGATAACGCCCTCAGTTGCTTCTCCGCGGTTCAAGAGGCGCATTTAGTCGTTCTAAATAGGCGGTGTTTCAGAAATCATGTCGAACCAATGACTATTGTTCTAGTGCGGCCAAAGAATCCCGTTCCTTTTACTACTAGTTTTCAGACCACCACGCATCAATCAACGTGATTACTGAACAGCTACTCAAGATCAAGCCATCTTTCTTGGACCATGGGGGATCTGGGAAAGCTCGATAGTTTCTGGAACCTGGTTTTCTTCCGCTATAATAGCTAATGGTTGGTACACCACCAAGAACACTATCATGGCAAGAATCATAGGGGCTGCGTCCAGGCGGAATGTGTAGATAGTGTGGAAGAGGATGTAGCCCAAATGTTGAGCGTACTCGACGACTCTGAAGATGATTCTGACAACAAAGCAAGCAATGACGAGGTAGGTAGTTTGCGCAGAAATATACTGGCCACTGGATGAGTGCTCTGTGGTAGCGAAAAAATCCTGCTCTGTTGTGTCTGATGTGCACCGATAGACAGTTGGTGAGGAAGAACGCAAACAGGAGCAGCTGCAGAACGAAACTGATAATTGCTATGGTTTTGCCGGTAGTTTGCATGTTGTCGGACATGTACTGGAGGGCAAGACCTGCGGATTGTGTTGCAAGACAGATGATATCGCAAGTAACAAAGAAGACTGTAAGTCTCTTGCCGGAAATGAGGGCATAGCGGTTGGCTCCCAGGGAGGATATGACTCTGCCGAAGCACATGTAGATGGTAGCCGTGAGGAAGATGGGGGACAAGTAGACCTCGACGGACTGGCCGAGGCCGCCAGCAACATGTCTAGCGTAGCCAACCACCTCGAGAATGCCTCCGATGATAAACCAGCACATTTACCACGTACGGGTGTAGATTGACATTGCGAAGTGGACCAGCGTGGCTGCAAGGAAAGCGAACAGGTAGAACCTCGCGCCGGGCTTTGGCCTCCCAGGCGACAACCAACTTGGGATGACACGCTCCAGAAATTCAGACCAGGCAATCTTGTAAGATGTTATATCATTCCAGCACTCATGCTCCTGACTAAAAATACGCAGCACCCATGTTGCACCTCCGGGACCCCAATTACTAACCAAACTGACAAATCACCCTTGTGCTCGCCCTTTGGTTGCGGCTCGAATCCGGCTTTTGGGCACAATAAGAAATATTTGGAAGACAATAGTCTGCGAGCCGCACACATCTGCTGACTAACACGGCACACTATGGAAAACGGGTTTGGCCTGCGAAGAGTGCGGCTGTGCACAAGTAAAAGTTGTGGGCCCTACTATATAAGGATCCGCGGACGTTGCGTACCTCCAACATGAATCGCAAAGTTCTGGCATACGTGCTGATTCTGCTGGGTCTGACCCTAGACAATCTGAGTGTGAGCGCCGGTATCACGATGACCGCGAGCTTGCAGGAGCACCTGCACACCGACTACGCGACGGCGACGTGGGTAATCTCTGCGTATGCCCTTACTTTGGGCTCGTTTATCATTTTGATAGGTAATATCGCCGACGTTGTGGGCTTGCACGTGGTGTACCTCGCTGGCCTGACCGTGATGAGCGTGTGCTCGCTCATTAATGCCCTAGTACCCAACGCGGTTGCCCTGATTGTCGTCCGTGCAGTGCAGGGTATTGGCGCGGCAACTTTGGTGCCAACGTCCATGGGCCTGACGGCCTCGTACTTTGAAGGTGCCGCGCTGCAGCGCGCAGTGCGCATGCTCATGCTTGTGCTGACCACGTCGCTCGGGCTGGGGTCTGTACTCGGAGGCGCATTCTCGATGACCCCGATCGGATACAAGGCCTTCTTCTGGTTTACATTTGGAATTGGTACTGCGTGCCTCGCGGGTCTCTGTTTCGTTATTGTGCCCGTGCCTCCGCACAGAACAGTCAGCCTCAAACGGCTGGACTACCCAGGCGCAATCCTGCTTGTTGCAGGCTTGCTGCTGGTGATTCTCGGGTTCACAGAGGCCGGCACCAAGTGGCATTCTCCCAAAGTGTACATCCCGATCCCCGTGGGTGGTCTTATTGTCATTGGCGTTGCACTGTACGAGCTGGTGTACCTGCCCCGGTCTGGCTCGAAGCTCGAGGTGATGTTTCCGCTCGAGCTGGGAAGCGTGCAGCTATACGTTGCATCGGTGTGCAGCGTTCTGTTCCACTACTGTGGGTATACAATAATGCAGCTGGCATTAATTCAGTTCCATGAGCACTACGACAACGACTCGCCGCTTATTGCAGCCGTGCGCCTGGTGCCAGGATCGGCCGGCATCGTGTGGGGCAGCTTTGTGTGGCGGCCGTGGTTCACGGCACGCACTGGCGAGCGCTGGTTTGTGGTCATTGCTGTTGTCTGTACACTAGCTATGACTGTGTGGGCGTCGCGGTTCCAGCCGGGCCAGTACTGGCGGTATGAGCTGGTGAGCTTGTTCTTGATTGGATGGAGCCTGAATCCGTTCTATCAGATCACGTACTCCTTGATGATCACACGAGTGCCGATGCACTTGCAGGCGACCGCCAGTGGGATCTTCCAGACGTTTGGCCAGGTGGGGATTGCGCTGGCTAGCGCGGTGTCTGCGTCTCTCATGGGGGAAAGAGGGACCATCGCCGCGTCGAGGAACTGCTTGTACGTGGCAATTGGGTGTTACGCTGTTGTTGTCCTGCTTTTCTGCCTAGGAGGCCGGGGCCAGCAGGAGGAGGCGGACAGCAAGGAAGCTGACGTTGAGCGTCAGGAGCAGGAGGAGACAGCCAGCAAGGAACCCGAGTGTACTGAGCGAACTGAGCGAGCTGAAAGCGTTGCTACGGGAGACAGATAGATCGGTTTTGTGTTGAGTGTCACATTGAGCAACTAAGGGAATCGGTGAGATGAAAATGGTCTTATGGGTGTGAAGTGTTCGACGTGAACTAACTTCGTTGACAATGAAATAAAGCACGCGAAAATATTAATCTCTGGAGGAAATTAAATAATTAAGTAGAAAAGGGTTTAAACCGAACGAAAAAGCGAAAAAGCGGAAAAAAAAGATGAACTTGGTAGGTAGGAGTAGGATATGGTAGGACGTAGAGAGTAGTAAGGTAGAGATGGTGTATTGGAAACAAAACGAACGGTGTGAGTGGAGAGTGTGGCTGTGTGGTGGGAGGGGTAGGGTAGTAAGGTTAGTCAGCATCTGGGAGACCGGGTAACCTTTATCCCGGGTGGCGGGTGGCGGGTGGCGGGTGGCGGGTGGCGGGTGGCGGGTGGCGGGTG